>NW_017296059.1:4214954-4346926 GCF_001594075.2 Trachymyrmex cornetzi
ATCGTTTTCTGAGAAAAGAGCGAGACGAGGGAGAAGGGAAAAAGGAAAAAGAGATTGAGAGAAAGAGCGGCGGACACATATTACTCGCGCAGGTCACGTCCCGTGTACGAGCGACGCAATCAAATGGGACGTTCGAGTTCGGTTGACTCCTCCGAAATGCTCGCGGAGAAAACAGCGGAGAGCGGCTAGAATCGCGACGGCGATTGAATGTCAGCCACGCGCGTGATATCGAGTGACTCTGAATTCTCAGCGAAAACGACGAACGGCGGCTATGAAGGCGATCGAGTCAAGCAGTCGCTCGCATGGGATATGTAAGCAACGCACCGCAGATACGTCACACAGTTAAAACGTTTTCTATACAAAAAGCTATTGTTCGTAAACGTACGCGACTTTCGATCTTACTCGTCTCCGTGAACGTGAGTTCCACTGAAATGGAGAGAAACAGAGTTCTCTTCGACTCACGTGAAGGAAAAAGTAAAAATAATATATAAAGGATCAAATTTAAGTGAATTCCTTGAATTAAAGATGACAACATTTTGTTATATTTAACACTCCAAGTGTGTCCAAATGTTTTAATTTGAAGCGTGTAGTTAAAAAAACAACCACGTCTAACCAATCTATTTTTGTGGGTTGGATTGCTTATTTTCGAAATAAACAGATTCATACTAAAGTATGTATTTAGTAAATAATGAACTAAATTTCAGTCAAATTTAATTTCTTTCACTTGTAATTATATTTTTATTTCCTCCGTTTGCAATCTAGTCTTTTTTCTTCTCTCAATTAAGTTTTTTCAAAAAATGTGGAAAAAATTTATAAGATTACTTTTCAACGTTTCTATATTACATTAGCAAATAATTTCCTCAATTGTTCAAGAGAAGAAATTGGACCCTCCTTTATAGAATTTTCATGCAAAAAAAATTAGATTGCAAACAGAAGACTCATACAATGTTTAAGTTAAATTGCTTATCATTTTTTAGTTTCCAATTATGTTGATGGCCCAACAAAATTATTTTCAAACTTGTATTCAGCAAAATTGTAGATTTTTCAATAAATCGTTCTTTTCATGTAAGAACGATTAAAAATAATTTAAATCAGGTATAATTTGACATTATGATTCAGAGACATTTTTCTCATTGTGCCAATTTGATATGAGCTTAATGTTAAAATTTGATTTGAATTTAATGAAACCGAACAGAATTTGTAGTTCATAACTCAACGGTGTAGAAAAATGTGAGAAAATATTGAGATGCGGACGTGTGATTAGAATTACATGTTCTGAAAAATATTACAGTATAAAAGCCCCGAGTATATCTGATACTCGTGTTTGTATCGCTCATGCGGAACGCACGTAAAATTCCTATCCGCTATGAGCCGCCGAGTTACGATTGTCGCGGAAACGGTTAGGATTAGAAACGCGCATAATGAGCACCTCGTATATATTCCGACCTTATCCACTACCTAAAACACACACCGCAAACGCGACGGTATTCGCGAACGGCGTATGCGGAAGGCGAAACCGCCGCCGCTCGCGGCGGAATCGCTTACGTCGACGCAAATCCTCGTGACGCGGAACGTCCTCGTCGTCCGCGTGCGAGCGCGCGCGGATATGCCTCGAGAAAATACCGATGCAATCGGAGACGCCGCGCGGAGGAAGCACGTAAACGCCGTAACTGCATTTAAATATCCGCCAAAGCAAACGGAGAGCCGATGTCATCTGCGTCTTCTAGCCCCTCGGGTGAGGGGAAGGAAGAGGAACTGGAAGTGGCTCGCTCTCCTCTCTCGGGGTCGCCGAGAAGAAGAAATCGAGGGGGTAACCACTTAGGCTGCGTTCGGGCAGCGCGCTATCAACGCTATTTGTATCATACTATCCTAGTTTCACGTTTAATGGACGATGGAGATAGAATGACACACATAGCGCTAATAGCGTCTCTCCGAATCCAACCTTAATGTAATCCTGGGACAGAGTTCTTGAAATCATTATAAAATTTATATGAAATCTCTATATACCGGATGTCCCAGATACCACCCGTCCACCCCTTTTATCTCAGAAGCAGAGCATTTTAGAAAGAAACGTTTCAGACAAAAGTTATGGGGTTCTAAATGATCTATTCAGTGATCAGATCAGTATGACCTTGGGTGGCGTCACCAAGGTCAGAGCAATGTCACTTTGAATTTTTTAAATGAAACCCCCTATTTTTCATCGCATATTCTTGTAGCACACCTCGAGAGCTTTCCAAAACACTATAATGAAATGTTTTTTCATAAAGTACTTTTCGAGTTATAAGGCTTGAAAGTTACAGTATTGCCGGCATTGGGTGACTGAATAGATCATTTAGAACCCCATAACTTTTGTCTGAAACGTTTCTTTCTAAAATACTCTGCTTCTGAGATAAAAGGAGTGGACGGGTGGTCTGGGACACCCGGTATAATCCGATAATTACATATGCAGCCATGAGAAATCATTGTATAATATTAAATAAAATCGTATATTTTATCAAATGACTTCATATGTAATGAAAAAAATTATTTGTAATCATATAAAATCAAATGAAATTATGTAATCCGTGGGACAATATTTCAGCTAGTGGTTACCCCCTCGGAAGAAATACATCAGAAGTCAGCGAAATCGGGATCGTCGAGTTTGAATGCGCGAGCGAATCTCCATATGCTACGTAGGATCTCTCTCGGCATCATCCTTGCTGGAATGCGCGATACTGCTTGTAATCCGCTTCTTCGCGCGATACATTGCAAGCAGGTATTATCGTACGTTGGGCTTGTCACAGCATAGGTGGCATTTTTCGCGGTAACGTCGTTCTTTCTCGAATCGGAATCGGATAGTGAGAGGCCGACGAGATTTTTCGCCGGAATAGAAAATATTACGCTTTCTCAGGAATGAATATTAGAACCGGCGGAGTAAAAGCGTGGAGGGGAGACACATCGCGTGCCGTTCGCAGCTTCGGTTGCAGCGTGTTCGTGAAAAGGAAGCGATACGTGTAAACTGTAGATAACGTGGCCGGCATAGGAATCTCTCGTAAGAGAGACCGCTGTCTCAGCACGGCATTGCGCTGTGCGAGCAACGAAGAAATTTATATAACGATCTCTCGAGCGAGCGCTCGATCGTACGTATCGAGTATGTCCGGCAGGATGTACGCAGGATAATTTAATTCATCTGCAGAGAAGCTGAATCAATCGATCTTCGAGAAAAATGCACTGCAAGATATTCTGGGTAAATCAACAAAAATGGCATTTTGGGGACAAACAAAATTTCTGATTGTGAACCAAATATCGTTTCATTAAGCTCTTTTATTAGTTTAATCAGAATTATTATAAGTGAAAGACCGATAAAAATAAGTCAAATAAGAGAATAAGAGAAAGTTTAATTTTAGTTTCAATCGACGCGGATCTTGGTGCTTAATAATAATATTCATTTGCAAAGGAGATATAATTTTTACGTTTTTGCGATCGGTTAGGGGATTTTATTTCTATATTTTTGTATGTATATTTTTCTTCACGAAAAGTGAAAATTATTATAATAATGATGCTACACTCAAGGAAAAATTGATAGTAAAATTAATAAAATCCTTATTCGCATTGTTACGAAATCGTTGTCAGTTATGCTCCAATCATTTAAAGACTAATTCAGAGTTGGATCAATTTTATTTCATTGTATACTAATTTTTCCTTGAGTGTAGCGTTATTATTATGATAATTTTCAACTTCCATAAAGAAAAATACATGAAAAAATATAAAAATAAAACGATCCCCGAACGCTGGCGAAAAAAGTTATACCCTCCTTTGCAAATACATTTTTCAGTTCTATAAACTGGGCGCTGATTCGATTAGTCGGACATTAAACGCAATCACAAATTGAAGCTGGAAATAACATCACAAATTACATTGACCGTCAATTTAATAATGCTGCTAATAAGTATCTTAATAAAACACTGCAAAAAATTTATTGCAAAAAATATTATCTCGCGAACTTGGATTTCTCTCATAATTCCTTACAGACGTCTACCAAGTCGATTACCAAGTATGAAAATATCTGTCGTAATAACCAGTAACTAATAAGAGAACGTCATTTTTTACATTCGATAAATTTAATTGACGAGCAATTTATAGAACAGAAAAATGTTTTTGCAAATCCGTATATGAACATTATCAGACATCAAGATCCACTTCAATCGAAAATAGGACGATGCTTTCTCTTATTGATTTAATCAGAATATTTTCTCACTCGGTCAATTTGATGTTAGAGACTAATAAAGATTAATAAGACTTAAACCGGACACATTCGAATTGAAATAATATGTATACCGTACACTGCTTCGTTCTCTGTTTCCGCTCCAGATTCCTCGTTACTTAAAACACAAAGGATATGTGTGCGCGCGCGCGCGTATGGAGAATACTTCCTCCCTGTCATTCGCACATCTTTCGCAACTCGAAAGTTTCCTGTTTACTCCGTCGTAGTGACACGCGATGCGGGGATAATTGTAATACGAGAAAAGCACGTGACGCGCCTTAAAAACGAAGCGCTCGCCGGCTTAATCGCCCGAGTGCATCTTTCGCAACTTTGAAATTTTCCTGTTTACTCCGCCGGAACGCGGAGCGACAGCCACGGGGATAATTTCAATAAGTGTCTCGAAAAACATTGTCCTCGGGGGATAATCCGTGCTATTCGTGTCAATTAGCGTCGTGCTACAGCGCAGGTGCACGCGCACCCGCCTGCTCGTTCCGTGTGCAAGTGTGAAAAGGTGTGCACCAAAGGCTGAGGCACGGGACGGCCCGTACTAATTACCGCGATGCAAACGAAGCCACTTTGAGTTTGCTCGGAATTTAACTGCGAAGGGGCCGATCGCTCCGTTAACGCTTTCGAGGGATCGAGGTCACTGTGGGATGAGATGAATGGTGAATCACGACTGGAAAAAAAAAATAGATTTTATCCGGACATTTTTACGTTGATTCATCAACTGGACTATGAAACCAGCGTTAAGAAATCGCTGTATTGAAAAGGTAAATACCGAGTACTTAAATAAGAATTAATAGATACGTATATATAGCAGAAAACGGTTTTGCTGAAGTAGCAGTTATCTAATAATTTAGCTAGATCAGATACAAATCTGAGAATAAGTTTGTTTGGATCATCAAAATAATTATGTAGGACGCTCAAACTGGTTGCTAGAATGTTACAACTTTTTGCAGCATTATCATCGGCGCTTAAGCGTGTTCCAGATAATTCTTTATTGATGTGGTTCATTATAATTATTTTTAGATCTGCATCCGCGATCTGTCTAAATTTTTTGATCCTTCAGCAAAAAATTGTTATTTTCATATAATTTTTCCACGAAAGGGTAAACTTTTCTAAGCGTGAATTTTATATACAATATTTTTTATTATATATTTTTTTTATTAGTAAATCATTTTGCAAATATTTTTTAAGTAGATATTTAGTTAATTAGCGGCTTTTTTAAACTTGGATTAAATTTAAAGTAAAAACTATTTTGCGTCCGCGTTCACTCAGCGGCCAATTTTTTGCTTACGTTCGTACCGCGCAATCTCTCAGAAGGCTGATTAAAATTTCGCGAGTTAACGACTAGTCTCTCATACCACGCCGTATAGTCTCGTATCGCACAATATGCTCTCCTTGCTGCCGCGCGATAGGCCCCTTTGCAAAAATATATTCCCACAACGTCGGCATCGCGTTTGATTACACGTCCGGTGCGATCGTTTTGACGGCAGGGTGGATGTGGCGAGAGAGAGAGAGAGAGAGGGGTCCCCGGGCCGGAGGTGGACCTGTGTGCGGTATCATGAAAGGCGCGATTACCCCGGCTGCTGATTGGCGTTTACCCTAGCACCTTGTTATTTGGCGAGCACGCATCGATGCGTGCGCGCACATTAGCCGCGCGTCAGAAAACTACAGAATACCGGCCGCATACCGGCGATGATGGGACTCGAGTACGCTGGACTCCGTTGCGAACGAACCCCTATTCCTCTTCGTCCTGGTCGCCATCGTTGTCGTCGTCATCTTTCCGCTCGGCGGAAACGCGATGTCGTTCGTCGTTCTCCGCGGGGCCTGTTGCTCCATAGCCGCGCTCTCGAACGTTGGCCTCGAATAACTGTCCGGGAATGCCGCAAAAGGCCCGCGAGGCATTCCGTGCGAGCCGCGCGCTATAAGCGATGCAAAGAGACCCGGCTCTCCTCTCTTCCCGACGCGATGTCACTGCTAATTATTTGCCGTTCTGCTGGTGACGGCCGATACCGTTCGGCACATCGGCCCCTTGTCGTTTCAAGTGCGAAACGTCACACTACAATAAGGAAAACTTGTTTGTCGCGCGTCAGTTACCTGAGAATGAGTAACACACTTCTGCAAATTCGAAGAGACTGCAACGTTGCGGGCATACGTTGAGAGAAAAAAGTGGTTGCAATTATCACAATTTAACTATATATTTCGTTTATAATCGTTTTTGGTGCCATTATATATTTTTATGCATTATGTATCTTTTTGGTAGAACTTTAAATATAATTATTATTACTAACATACTTGGACAATAATAACTATAAACATGGAATTCTTAACCATGATTATTTTTTACCATGTATTTATAATCAAATACCATACATTTTCCTCTCACAATTAGTGTAGGATTTTAATTACTGTAAAAGGGGGTAATTTTTACTCAAATTTTGATAACGTTCAGATATCATACATGCCTTAATCAGGACAAAAACGCTTTAAAATTGTTCTGATTTTCGACATGTATGCTGTCAATAAATATCGGTGTGAATTTATAACCCGTGATGTTTTCAACATAGTGAGAATTATATAGACAGTACGGAGTTAAATCCACACCAACATTTATTAGAATTTTTCTTAAATTAAGCTAAAGTTATACCGACTGAACCAAAGTATCTTATTTTACAACAATGATATTATAATGATGCGCAGATTTAATTTCGTATCTAACTATTTACTGCGTCCTGATGATATCGGGAACTCGTCCATATATCTCGTCAAAATTTACCAAGCAAGACAAGAGCGCGCGACGCTGCGCCGCGAGGGAGAAAATTGACTTGCGGAGACGACAATTTCGCGAATGCCGTCACGGTCGAAGCGTACGTGCGTCTCGCAATACATCGCAGATCGTATGGGTATAATAATATCGATATAAACCGCGGCGTTTTTAACACACCGCTAGAATCGCGTCTCGGTGAGACGGGAGAGAAAAAATGACCGCCGCCCCGTCGTCCGCCGCGACCGCGGATATAGTTTCAATAAAAGACCTCGCGTATAACGAGGCTGATTTGTCGAAGCATTTGGTTGTACGAGAAACTGCCGATAGCGTCGACCTGTGGCCACCGTATGCGGGTATTATTTATCTGGAACGCAACAACGACGGCGCGGCGCGGCGCGGTGGCGACGACGACGACGACGCGATGGTGCGGTAGAAATGCATCGTGTACCGGATGTGGCTTACGGGCTCTCGTATAAACGTACTACGCAGTAGTGAGTCCTCGTGGTGAACGACCATCTGACTGTACTGTCGCCGACTGTATGGCGGTATGTATACTGGTTCCTGTGCGCGGCGGACATTGTTGGTTGCACCACACGCTCATCTGACGCGTGCAGCAGCCAGATGACGTGACGAGTGGAAAATAGCCCGATGCAGCGAGCACATGCAGCGAGAGGTGGTAGAAATTGCGAGAGGTTGACGAACGCGTCCGCCCGCGGGAGAGAAGGAGCGAGTGAGAGAGAGAGAGAGAAAGATAGTTGGGATGATGGCAATGGAGGGCAGGGAGAAATGGGCAGAGGATTCCGGAGAGAAAAAGGAGCGAGCGCGTATTTATTACGCCCCGGCGTTTGTTGGGAATCTCTTCCCGGGAGGAAAAAGAGAAGCGTGCCATCCTTGTTCGTTCCTGCAACGTTAGTCCGCATCTCCTAAGCGGCGCGCCAGCGCCAGCGCTTGTTAAAATCGTTGGAAAGACCGAGGGATCTGATTTCCCGCGAATATCCGCCGTCTCTCGCGGGAGCGAGCTCAACGCGAGCGCGCTCACGTATCGGAGCTATTAAATGATCGCGCGCGATGTAGTTTACAGTATAACGGTTGTGCGAAATTGGAACGGGCGATTCGCCTCGCGTCTTCCTCGTCGGGACGTATCTAGTTGTCGAGCTGGGCTTTTCGAGAGATGTCGAGAGATAAGGAATAGACGGCCGATAAAAGAAATGAAAACCAGAGTGTTTGCTACCTGGAAAAATCTGGAAACCTGACATTTTCAGGAGAGGATTCCTCTTTCACCATTGAAACTCGGGGATTTTTATGAAATTTTATCGGTACTCGGAAAAATGTTTGCAATTTTAATGTTGAATTTAAATTCCGTCTTGTTTTGAAATCATCGTTGCTTCCATAATTTTTGCTTGATAGTACAAAGTTTTGCATTAGCGATAATATGTATAGTACATACGTATATTTATATACACTCTCGTGTGTCTCGTAAATTTTTATAAAAAGATAAGAATGAAGTAGAAAATATCACAAGCACAAAAGAGTAGCCGTAGCGCTGATATTGCAGTGAGTCTTCCTTATATTTATTTCAGAGCTTACATCAGCTCTAATTGTAGAAAAGGATTCAATTTTGTGAAATCTTTATCTTTTATTTTGTAATATATACTGTGTCTGTGTATTACTTGCATTCCAATTGATTTAAAAGTTGCATTAAGAAGTCCTCTAATCTTATCTGGAATTTTAAATAAAAATACCTGCAAAATCCGGGAACTCTCAGGGAATCTTTTTACAAGATTTCAGTATGTATCCCGAAAATAGAATAACATGTGTACGACAATATTCTTATAGAATTCCTAAAGAATTTTGTGTCTCGGAATAATATTTTTTAAAATACATGGAAAGAACAATTTTGCTGAAGTATCGAAAAATTGAACTAGATACAGATAAGAAAATATTTTGTTGGCTTATATCAAAATTCAAGAATATGTAGAACATTGAAGCTGATTGCTGGAATGTAACAATATTTTGCAACACTTATTTTTTTTTTTACTATGTTTGAGTTTCCTACATTTTGATGGTCCAACAAAATTTATTTCAGGTTTACATAGTTCAATTTTCAGTTATTTTTGCAAAATAATTTTTTTGTAGCATTGGCGAGATATTAATAATATAATTTTTGAGATGACTCTTGTCGGGACAATCGAAAAATAAATCCCCTTGTCAACTAGAAGGCCAACTACAGATTTTCAAAGATTAATCGTAAAAAACAAAACTATGATTTTTTATCTTGACACGTTCCTTAAATCAAACATATTCAAATTCGAAGGCTAAGAAAGGAATGTTACTTTTCGAGTCTCGCTACGACTTCGATGACGTCACGATACGTTGGCAAAATTGCTACTTTGTGCGCCCACGTTTGAAACGGTTACCGACAACAGGACGTTTTTAATTTAACCGCCACTTGGCCACTGGAATGCCATCCGAAGACACCGTATATTCGACAGGTCTCAGACCGGGATGGACCACTGAGAACGGGGGAGAAAATTGAAAATGCGGGAATTCTCCGCCGAAAGGTTCGCCATATCCTCTGCCGTCGTTTTTCCTCGAATTTTCCTTCCTTACATCGAAACGGAGAGACACGCGCGCGAAAAGATTTCGTATAATTTTAACATAGCACATCGCCGTGTGAATTTAGATTCGTGTGATGGCAGCTCGAGCATCCGGATGCTCTTGTCGTAAACGGAAGTAAACAAATCGCGCCGAGATATTCTCGACTCTCGAAATTATCCCGATACCGATGGCGAGCGACGGATCAGCTTACGCTTTCCCGACTTTCGCCCAGTTTCTCAGCTAATTATCGCGAGTCTGCGTTGTTAATATCTACCTTGTTGATATCGCGAGCCGCGCTAATCACAGCTCGCAAAGTACAGTTTGTCGAGAATTCTTCAACTTTATTGAGTTTTTTTTATCTTGATACTTTCGAAAATATAAAAGAAAATTTTGCAGTATCTACAAGCGTGATACAGTAAAATGTATGTTAGTTCTCCAGAGACCTGACGCCAAAATGTGTGTAACACAATTACTAACGTTTACTAACACTTTATATAAGACCCTCGATTTAATTTATATTAATCAATTGTAGAATGCTATCGCTATCGAATGTAATATTGTTATCGATACGTAAATGTTATAATACTTACAAGGAAATAAGCTACTCTTATTTAATATATCATAAATTTTTTATACATTTCACATCTTTAATATGACAAAATATTTATAATCTGAACTTTGATAAATGTAAATAATCTAATCATTAATTTAAAAGGGAAGAAAGAATAAACATATCATATTTAATCTTAAAATGAACGATATGGATGGAGTATATGCAGTTGGATTACATAAATTGTGTGTGTGTGTGTACGTCTCCTTATGACACTTAAAAACATAATATAACAAAACTACTTCTAGCCTGTAATCACTTATCACGCTCTCTGTTATAACAGACACTGATCATTACGGAATCCAAACTGATATATGACAAAGAATTTTTAAAAGCTTATCTCTGTTTGTCTTAACTTTTAGTATTGTAGATGGACTTCCTAATGATCATTGAAGATATAACTTAAGTTCAATGACCTCTCGCTGTCTTATTTACATATCAATAGCATTTTAGGATTTAAAGGTGCTAATTAATTTTAACCAAAATGACACAACTTAGGTAGAAAAGGATGAATATTCATATCTTAAAAAGACTAATCCAAATCTGCAGATGTGTGATACGAAGAAATTGATGGACTTTTAATTTTTGTAATATAAAGAAAATTGTTTGACATTTTTGACAAAAAGATTTCTAATTAAGTATGTCCAACAGATTTCCCGTCAGCTCTAAAGAGTTAAGCATTTATATCAACTTCAACGATAAATAATTTGATAATTATATAAACATTTTTAGAATAATTTAATTACGAGATAATAGACTTTTAACGTCAAATCTCTTTTGATCCACTCGAGTCGGACGGAACATATTTAGGAGTTCGAGGGTGCTCCTGCGAAAGAGGCTCTATTACCGAAACGAGCTGTTTATCTATAATTGCTACAACTGTTACGAGTCCGTTTAAATCGAGCATAATTCCCCGTCATTCTCTAAGCTCGACTTCACCTGCTCATCACGGCGACGTATTACGTCACGAGAGAACCTTAGGGCTGCAGCTCGTGAACTCCGCGAGAGAGACCTGACGGAAATAGCCGATCTAACTCTCTTAGCACCGCGAGAGACTAAACTCGAGAGTTGTACCCCGCGATGCTATCTTTACTCTTTTTCCCCCTCATCGGGCCTACGAATGCGCGTTTTAAGGTCTCATTCACACGGAAACTCGGGGTCCCTGCGATCGCGCGTGTTTCCTCGCTTCTTTGCGTCATCCAAAATCACGTAAACGGACCGGAAATTGGTGAATAGAATCCGCTATTAGCTTCGCTAATGCATTGTCGCCTTCTATTTTCAGATCGCCATTAGAGACGCGCTTTATATATTACCACACCGGCACAATAACACGAGCTGTACCGACTGTAAAGTTTAAGAGCCCACTCCAATTCCGTATCACTAACAGCGATATATACGAGGGACATCGGGCTTGACTAATGGTTATTAATTCTCGTGTTATGTCTGGCGGACATAACACGAGAGAATTGACGCAACAGTGAGCGATCGCAAGCGCCAGAAATATTCGCCGGGCGAGAGCCATGCCGTAACGTGAATTTGTAGTCGTCATCGTCGTCGGGTCGCATCTTGCTCGGGATTGATCGCCGATATTTTCGGCCCCGACGTTTCGCGGACTGTTAATCCACGAACGCTAATCAGATCTCGCGTTTGCGAATCATCGGGATCACAGTCCATCGCAGACAGCCCCGTTGTGGAAGTCGCCTCTTCGCGTTTGTCTCGGCTATGTTTATGCCCCGCGTCGTCGTCCTCTGGCATCGAACCGGATTTATCCGGCGGCGCTCTCCGACTTGGTGGTGCATCGGCTGCTATACTCTCGCGCGACACCTTACTCGACTTGGCAAGACGACTTTTCCTACGATAAATATAGCGACCGTGCCGCGGTACACTCACGCCGTTCGGCAGCCGATGCCAACAACACACGACATAACACGACGACGACGGCGCGACGGCGTCGTTAATATGCGGGAAAGGGGACAGTAATCGGCGGGGTTGCTCCTTAAAGGATTGACATTTCCATATCGGCGAGAACCTCCATATTTCCCGTACGAGACTGAAGAAAATTGAAAGCCATACATTCACGTTCCGTGCGCGTTCCTTTTACACCAATTGTTTCCGGACGATGCATCGACTTTCACACCGCTTTCCAAATTCAAACTCCTCGCGTTTAACCTCTGATTTTTTTTTAATCGTTCATATATTAATTATATCATTAAAAAAATTTTTATTTATATACAGTTTACGTACATATATTTAATTACATTAGTTTATAAATTTTTTGAATAATTTTTTATGTAAGAAAAGAAAATCTTTTTAGTACATTTTGGAGCGCTAAGTTTGAAATTTCATCAAATTTTTAAAATATGTATATCATGGCATATATCTTTTTAAGATACAGCTCAATTTTTAAGATCCTAATTTTTCTTTCCGAATAATTCGGGGACGACAAATGAATAAGGCAAATGTTTTCAAGATTTCACAACAAACGATGAAAAAAGTTATCAGTAAGGAGTATTGTGACAAAAACAAGTTAGGCGACTTACTGCTGGACTCGAATACGTAAAACTGATTCAAAGTCATAAAAAAACAAAATTAAATGCTCAACATTTCTAATTTATTTTCTAATTTCAATAAACCTTTGTTCTATATTGAAAAAAATCGTTTTTTATATCTCAAATACCGAATCAGATGAACAGATTTGGGCTCAACGTCAAGAATTATTCTAAATACAGTCTTTATATAGTTTTTGCACATAATTTTGTAAACTAATGTATTATTTTTATAATTAAAATTCTTTTTCTGCTTTTAAGGCTAATATTTCATGTATCATACAACAGACTTTTTAAGCGCGTTGATTGGCTAGAAGGCAGAAAAATCCGAGAACCTCTCTGTTTTACAGTCAATCAATAGGCTTGAAAAGCTTTGTCGTACGACACATGAAATATCAGCTTAAGAGTATTTTGGTATGAAACGGTACGCAATCGACGATACAAAATAATTACTTTATCGAATGGTGTTTTTCTCTCTTCCTTTCTTTCTTTCATTTTCTCATTCTCTTTCTCTTTTTCCCTCTATGGTTAGCTCTCATATGAAATGGACCAGGAAATATCGCTGTCTGGCTGGCATTTCGAGAGCGAGCCGGACTCGCTAGGGACCGAGTATACGAAATAGATTTTCCAGTAGGCCTTATCTCTTTATCTGTCGTCTAAGCCGTAGCGCACGTTCCTACACGGTGACACATAATTTCCCGCCGAACGGTTGCGCCAACAACGCCAGCGAGCTTTTCCGTCCATCCCCACCTCCACTCTCCCCACGAAATACACGTCTGTGTATTATATACGGTTTTTCATTTTCCTCCCTCATTCTACCGCGTCACATCCGCATCTCATCCGGGATCGCGCGGGGCTCGAAGGCTTTGTTCGCAGAGTCTCGATCTGTCCGTGAGAAATTTAATTATGCGCGCAAAAAACCCTGGAAAAGAAAGCCCACCACGGATCCCGGACGGGTCGAGATACTTGCACGAGCGCGCTGCACCCCGCCTTTTTATTCTATCCCTCTAACAAAATTGCAAACCGGCATGATGCACCGTAACCGGGTGGTTTTTTCTATCGGAGCCCCGGCGGACTTCTTGCCTCGCTTAAGCGGGCGCGCGGCACCGCGGCGAGATTGTTAATTAATTTTCAATTTTACGCGACTCCGATCGGTGCGACTTTGCCGCGCCGGTTTGCCGGATTTTGCAGCGTAACGCGGCAATTTTCAGCTGCATTCAATATACGAGTACGTGCGTGCGCAAATAACATAGCGCGTTGATTAAATGTTGCAACACGTCGTGTACGATATACTATTTCATAATATCGCCGCACAATTTAATTTTTATTCTATTATATGTGAGAGCCTACTTCATGCACACCTACGTATCCGCCAATTAGCATTTTAATCTCGACTTTCACGTTTGATTATGCGACCTGAACGTTTCAATAGCCGTATTATTCTATTATATTATGTCGCATATATAACTTTGTATTATATTATTATATAACTTTAGATTGTCCCAACTTTATTCAAATTAATCATTTTATTTGTGATTTAAGATCAATTCTAATCCCACTTGACTATTTGAATTATTTGGACTCGAGACTATCTGAATTAAAATTGTCACGTTTAATTGAACAAAACCGTAAGAACGATTTAATACGAGAGTCTTACAAATTTCTAAGGTATTCCTTTAAAGGATATCCCTTTAATTAAACGTGAAAATTCTAATCCAGATGTTCCAGTTCAAATAATCCAAATAGTCAAGTGGATTAGAATTTGTCTTAAATTTAATGAAATTACTAATTTGAATAAAGTTGAGACAATCCAAAGTTATCTGAACGTAATTGAATGCGGCTACAAGTTTTAATTCGCTCTCTTGTCTCTTTGGCGAAAAATTAACTAAGATTTAATCAAGATACATTGTGGACCAATACAATTTTCTACTACGTTTAATCTATTCCACATCTGTGCGCTGTCGATCCGGGAACTTTTGCGTCTGGGGGAGATGTGGAAATTTCTCGCAAACAAGAAAACTAAATTGGTGCGCCTTATGACCGAGCGGCCAGTGTACCGATCGACCGGAATCGTGTGATAGCGCACGGAGAATGCGGGGAGTTTTCCACTGCTGGAGATAGCCGCGCGAGATAGGTGCCTGCTGCGCCGGAGAGCCGCGGGACGCTGTTTATTTTTCAATTGGTGATTTCCGAGAGAGAGAGAGAGAGAGAGAGAGACTCGGTACGTCTCTCCACTTTCAAAGGCGAATAACATCCTGTTTTCGCAGGCGATATCGCCTCTTCGCCTCGACAATGATGCCGCGCATTCGTCGCGAATCGTATCGCGGATTGCGGTCGAACGGAGTCAAGAACCCGAGTTAGAAGGGTTATTCCGTTATGTTTGACATGTTCGTTTTTGTCCGGAGACAAATCCGCATTTTTGTTACGCGAGATTAGAACACGGCGTAGAACCCGACCGCGCTGCTATCGTCGTTCAATGTGCGGGGGAGCAGTTCGCTATAAAGTTGCATCGATTGTGTAGCGAATGACGTCACAGATTTTTTTCTTATTACAATATTATTCAATGCCGTAGACACGATTGACGTTGTTGGCGGCATAATCGAATGCTATCTGTCCGCCTACAATTTTATCTGAACAAGCACTGTTCGTGAAAACGTATCTGCGCGTTACACGATTTCCGCCACCGGAAATATTCAGGAAGCTAATGGAATTTTCTGATATCAAAGTAAACGTGCTCGGCTTTACTTCAGAGCATAACAAGTGTACTCTCTCCTTCTATTTCACGTGATTTCGTATTATTAAATCGTTCGCGGAGCAATTTGGAAATCCACCTTGTGAAATGCTTGTTTTATCTAGAAGATATCTCTCTGATGTTTTGAAACTCTGATATATATCTAATCTTAATTTTTGATAAACAAGTCGAATCACAGAATTTTCAACGTAATCCTTCGATTATTTTGAGCATTTATTATTGTTCCCTTCAAAAGTGAAAAAAATGTAAGTTTTCTACAAAAGAGGAAATACTATTTCTAAACTTGACAGAGAATTATAGAATAATCGAATAATATCAGCAAAAAGAATACATTCTTATAACCTGATCAAACGTTATATATTTTTGTTATTTTCATTTCACAACTCTTAAAAAAATACTAATCTTGTGAGTTGTGATGATTTTTTAAAGTGAAGTTATAAGTTAGTGTTCACTTTTGATGACTGATAGAATAATGTTTACCTAACTCATTCATAGTAAGACCTCGAAAATTATATTGTTTGAGTGTGACTTTTAAAGTAAGAAAACTGTATAAGTTTTCAGTCACCCTGTACAATTGTATTATATTTCCGCTATTAATCTTATTTTTTATTCCTCGCTTTATTATCTTCCTTCATATCGGAGATTGTGCAGCAGTCTAGTGCTCTGCAGCTTTTCCTCTTCGTTCACGTTTGTTTTATACTTCTTACATACCGTCGAAGCTTCAGAGCAATAAATCGATCCCTCCCTATCCTTAATTCTCCTTATCGAGATGGCTGTGACGCATTTGCCGCTGCCCTTCTCGTCAGAAGCCATCGGCACCTATATCCACCCACGGGAAGGCAGCCTGCCACCAATCGAGAAGCGATAAGAGCCTCTCGCGTTGCACGCTCGCAGGAGAAACCGACGTGGGAGGAAGCCGACGCCGTCAAAGCTCTCTCGCTTACGTGAACGGCGACGCACGCTTTCGTCATGACGACCGCATGACGCGGATGTCGTCACCAACGAATGATGGGCGACCACAAGTCGCACGATGTATCGTAACCGCGCATTCAGAAGTGCATCGCGATGATACGTACACTTCAATGGAAGATTCATCGATAAACTATCTGTATCATCGATCTCTCTGGTTTTTTTCTTATTTTTCTTTTCTATTAATTTCATGTTTTTTTTTCTTGTATTGCGCTCATAATATATCACTCCATAATATATGACTCAACAATTTTTCTGTAGAAATTTTATACGCTTGGCTAACTCTTATCGCTTTAGAGGATGCAATCCTGAAGCGCATAATAAATAGCGATTAATTCTGTCTCTTTCTGCGAAATATTGAAAATATTTATTTTCTTTCGTGAATTTACAATCTTTCTAAAGGATCTCGTACTAATTATATGGAAAAGTGGGTCTCGGTGAAATTGATGGATTTTCACATATAATGTAGTATAATGTGATGAACAAAAAATGTCATAGATACAAGACTCAATGGGTTATTGAACTATGCTGTATCCAAAGTGTAAAGCTTAGGTTCACAGAATACGTTTGTTATATAAAATATTCATTATTGAGTTCTGTATCTATGACATCTTTTATTCATCATGTTATAAGCTGCACTATAATATGCGAAAACCAGCTCAATTTACCGGGATCAAATTTTCTATATAATTAGTGCGAGGTCCTTTATTATTAAAATTGTTATTAAAATTGTTGCCATTACTATTATTGTCAAGAAGACGTCACTAAAATTATTGCCGCGCCGTTATATTATTGAAAGAATTGATTGGATCGTTAGCTGTTAGAATCTCCTGAACGTCATTCTACCGAACGTTCTTGGGATCATAAATCCGTGGCTGTTATGCGTCGTGGCGACTGTGGGACTTTTACGTTCCATTGTGTTACCCGTGACAATCAGAGGCGATAAAAATGTGACGGAAATGTATGACGTGTAAGTCCGACGTTTCGCACGATGACGTTCGCCGAAACTTTCTATCTAGCGGCATATTTAATTGTCCGGTTTCTCGCCATGGTTATCAGTTCCTGTCAATGATTGCAGCGCTTAGATTGACGATAGTGCAAGAATATTGTTAGATGCATCGCGAGCTTCCGGGCAATTCCAGCGCGATACGGTCGACTTGACTACGATTCGCAAGATCTTGAGCGCGTTACGTAGTTCCTCGCAACGTTCTGGCTCGCTGCATTTTGTAAATTGAACCTTGGAGGTTGGCCAAAGCGTGTGCCGGAATCCCGCATTACTCTCTCACGTAAATTTCTTAATTTTTCGTACGGTGTCTTAGATACTTGCTGGCGCGCGTCTCGTCCACGTGCAATCTGGTCGTAGATCATCGAGAGAACGATTGTGATACATCTTGACCGCGTAAACGTGTAATGATATACGATCTCTCGTGAGGACAGATGGATGAAACGTAGAGTCAGCGGATCGCGATTTCTGACGAGAAAAATTTCACGCTGTATAAAATCGTCACTCTATCAATGGCCTGCAAAAAGTGCTATAACGTGTCCTCGTACTTCAGGAAAACATCGCGGAGACTGTTCTCGGTGAGTCATAAATTACTGCGTTTCTTTCGCGCTGCTTTGAACATCTTCGCAAGCTCTGCGAATGAGAGTAATGTAACACACTGCTGTGTGTTCGTTACTATCGGACTAAATTTACAAGGTATTTATACCTGGAAAACCTGGAATTTTCAGGGGATTTTTCGTTTACTCTAAAAAAGCAGGAATTTTCATGAAATTTTATCACTCGGGAAAATTTTGGGAATTTTACTCTTAAATTTAAATTCTGCCTCTTTCTTGTGATACTGTTTCTTTAATCACTTTTTTCTTGATGATAATACAAAATATTAATAATTGTTTAACAATAAGTATGGCATATACATCCGCGTATATTTACATTAGCCGAGACACTATTGTGTCTCCTGATACATTTTTATATCTCACAAGTTTTTATTTTTAAAAAATCAAGGTGAGAGACTAGTTGAAAACAGTATTCAGGAGAAGAGAGTAACTTACTAATATTATAGCGAGTCTTTTTTATAGGTCTAACTTGTAGGTTTGTTAGATCTATAGGTCTAACCTGTTCCAATCATAGAAAATGATATAGTTTCATGAAATCTCTGTCTTCTAATTTTCAATATACAGTTTTTTTTGCGTTGCTTATATTCCAAGTTGCATTAAAAAATTTTCTAATCTTGGAATTTTTAACAAAAACACCTTGAAAATTCAGGAATTTTTAGAAAATATTTTTACAAGATTTAAATATCCTGAATGTAATTTCGCACATCTTCATGAGTTAGAACCCCATTTAGCTGAAGATCCGTTAATATTGTTGACTTAATCCCGAAATTACGGCTGAATTGATTATATATGGTAATTATAGGTTACGATAATTTTAACTTTCTGTTGACACGTGCGATTTTCCAAGGACCGGCCGTTAGACTCGCACGCGCTCGGTTTTTTGGCGATTAGCCCGGTTACCATAATACATCCACGAGCATTTTATGCGCGCCTCCGCTCACGTGACGGCACGACACGCGACGTCACGTTGAAAGACGTACGTATACTTAATGAAACGATCAACGTTCCCCGCGTAGATCATTTCATCTGTCTCGCTGACGGAGCTGAGAATCGCAAACTAGAATTAAATCAAGAGCGTGATAAAAATAAAACACCAGGGAGAGAAGATAATAGCGCTCGAGATAAAGTAATCGAGTTCGATGGTTAAAAATTATATTAATCGGCTTTATTTATCAAGCCGTTGCCGCAATGTGTGCGACATGACGCGACGTGACGCGAATGATAACGTGATGGGTATCGCACGTGTGGAAAAAACATAAATGTATCTGATAATACGTCGCGACAGATGCATAATCGCACGGCAGAATAAGCAAAAATTATGTAATCCGCAGGTGCTGGTCTGCTGTGTCGTGATAGGTGACGGTACGGTGACGTCTTTTCGTCGGTGTGTGCCTGCGACAAAAAATTTTTCCACTCATTAATAAATAGTGCACGCGCGCGCATATGTGTGTATGGCGATCAGAGGATAACATTTTAATAACATTTTATTACAAAACGTCCGGTTTCATTAAGCCTCATTAAATTTATATGCTCGAGATGACGCGCGTTCTCGTTCGGTCGGAAACTTTTACAAAAGCGGCGACTCGCGGGTGTAAACATGAATGCCGGTGTGTTCTCAGGTGAGCTCGAAACCCATTTGGCTCGTCATGCACACTCGTGTACAGTCGTACTACAAGTCTGTACTACGTGTTTCACGTGCACCACCTCTATACTTAGACCGCGGCAGTCTGAAAATAAAATAATTGCCGAATCGTCTTGTTAAGTGGTGCTCTAAAATCAAACCTACATCGCTCACAGCGCCGGCTGTCTTTCGAAGACCTCTTAAGCGCGAGATTATTGTAACAAGGAACGGGTTAACGCTGTTTGCCACAGTACGTAAAACCGGCAGCGGTATATAACGTAAAGTTAATTGAACGTATGGCGATCGATTAATCACGAATCGATAAACGTGTTTACGTGAAAGATTGATATATTGCGAGCCACTGCTTGCAAGTAAAATTTCCAGGGCAATCTTTCAGGCAATGAAGAGTTTTTAATAGTGTCATTATATTATGAACCTTGAATCGCACAGGTATTATTTATGTATTTATTACGCATTTCCGAAATTAGAGATCTATAAATAGTAATAATCTGTTACAATAAATGTTACCGGATATTTATAAAAGTGGTTTGCGAATTAGCAAATTACAGGAAATGTAGGTCAAATCTATAAGAAACATATCACTTCAAAAGTAGCTCAATTTTTAAAAAATTTAATTTCCTAAAAAGAGAGAATTATTTTTCAATAAAAAATGATTGAATAATCAAATAATATCGACACAAAGAATTTATTCTTAACTTGATTAAATGTTATTTTTGTTTCATTCACTTAAAAACCCTTTTTAAATTGTAGCAATAGTTTTTAAATTCTTTTCGTAAGTGTAATGATTTTGGTGATTTTTTGTGAAGTTAAGTTAGCTTTGATGATTGACAGGATAATGTTTGTTAATTAATTTATAGTAATAACTCGAAAGTCACATTTTTTGTTATGTCACTTTTGATGTTAGAGAGCGGTATAATAATCAACAATATATCATTATTCGAAGAATAGTACAGATTTAAAATTATGAATTTTGACGTTTATGTTAATTATTAGAAAGTGCATTTATTTAATATCCCGAATTTTAACGACGAATTAAAAGAACCTTTAAAAAAATATTTGCTTCCTCTCTCTCTCTCTCTCTCTCTTTTTGTTACGAAAATTCGATATTTCGTATCTCAATATTGCATTATAATTTGATATTTCGC
Organism: Trachymyrmex cornetzi; assembly: GCF_001594075.2. Taxonomy (NCBI): domain Eukaryota; kingdom Metazoa; phylum Arthropoda; class Insecta; order Hymenoptera; family Formicidae; genus Trachymyrmex; species Trachymyrmex cornetzi. Next base: position 4,235,847 of record NW_017296059.1, read on the forward strand.
GTCGCATTAATCGCACCGGCTTGCATCATTAACAACGCGATTTTGTAACAAAACCCGACTTTGCGTTTCCAGGTCGTAACCAACGGACCTGGATATAATTTAACCATCTTCGACCTCTATATCGGCTTGTATAAATTTATAAAGCCCGATCGTGCACGCGCGCGGGACTGTTACACAATTTGCATGTTTATACGCGGCTGTCGAACGTTTGCCCCGGGTAAACGTCGTGAATGCAGGCTACCGGTAGTAGAGGAAACGTTTTCCTCCCCTTCTCACCCCGCGGTCGACAGGCCAATAATGAATCCCACGTGGTAGTTGCACGTGCACTACTATGCCGTTTCGCGGCGTAGCACGTTACGCACCGTGTGCGTAAAGTGATTTCCGTGTGTGAGAACGCATTAAATATCCGCGGTCACAAGGTGCAAGCTGCAGACTGCATGCACCTGCACCTTGCAGCGATCTGCCATCGTCGCGCCGACAAGTGAGAAGCTGCGAATCGCTACGGATTACACGTTTCGAAAACGCGATAAATAATCGGTGAAAGAATACCGGGCAGGATTGGGATTCGTGTTGGCAAGCGTGTAATTTCTAGTCTAGAGATGGGTGATCTTCTGAGAGAGAGGAATCGATTCTTTTTACAACCGGGAGTGTATTCTACTTGATGCTTGCAACGCTTTTAAAATTATTTTGTTCTTGTTGTTCATCAAACAAGAACAAATGACGCTTACGAGTTTGTGAGTGCCAAGTGGAACGCATCCCGGGTATATATAAGGATCGATTCTTCGGAAGAAATCGATTCAAGGATCTTATCTTTTTTCAACGAGAGGGAGAGGAAGATGAGAAAGAGAAAGCCCTATCGCACGAAAAGTGAACTTTAACGCGATACTATATCGACATGTATTTATACATGCGTCTCTGCCGACGCACCCTTGGATCGTGATAACGTGTTATCACGAGTACGCGCGACGGACCGTGAGGGGGTGAGGGTCGCGCTGAACAATGGCCGCGTGATTAATTGCTCCGAAAGCGCCGGAAAGCTAGAGGTGATGGATGTTGTTCCGCGCGCGCCAGATGCCCCGGTACGCCAAAGTATAATCGCGCGGATGCAAGTGGCCGTGCGTGGTTGATCCGGGGAAGATTATCGCACGCAGCAGAAAGAAGCGCCAAGTAAAACCGCGCCAGGAAATAAAGCGCGTACCGATTCGCGGGTTACTCACGGAAAAACTAGCCTTTTTCCTCGTCCCACGACGACGTAGTTGAAATTCACGGTCTTTTATGCAAAATTCGCTAATGAGACCCGCCCCACTTGCTTCTTATTAACATCCGAAATTTATCATTTTTCACAGTCATAAATTTATATTATGATTATTATTATTTATTATAACGCTTTCCTCCGTCGGAAAATGCTACATAAATTTACGTAAAGTTGATATTAATGAGTGCGACTCGTGTAAAATATCTTTCCTTTGAAAAGTGACACAATTAAAAAAAAAAGAGATTTTCGAATTATTATCAATGAATGAATTTATAGGTAAACATTATCCTATTAATAATAACAAATGAATTAATTTAGTTTTATAAAAAAATGTTGAAACGTTTCAATTATAAAAGAGTGATTAAAAATATTGTCACAACTAAAAAGAGATAGATTTTAGAAAAATCATCAGAATTATCGTTTCTCAAAAAAGATTGTTTTCAAGAATTATAAAACGAAAAAGACAAAAATTACATTTGATCATGTTAAGAATATATTCCTTTTGCTAATATTTAATTAATCAATAATTTTCCGTCAAGTTGAAAAATATTTTTCCTCTTTTCTGGGAAATTTAACCTTAGAAAGTTACAAACATGACATTTTACGTACGAGTGAGGTCATTGAGCGCTAAGGTAATGCTTTCAGTGGTCATCAGAAAGTCCAATTTGTCATGCTAAAAGCTAGAACAAGCGGAGACAAGCTTTTAAAAATGCATTCCGTTATATATCAGTTTGTAGCCCTGGTGGTTAGTGGTAACCCAGACAACGCGCGCGTGATAAGTGATTTCAAGTTTTAAGTAGTTTTGTGTAATAACACAAAATATATAATAATATATTTTATTTATTAAATGTGTTATGAGAAGATACACAAAATTGGGTTATATACGCTATATTATTTCAAGATTAAATTTGATAGTGTGTTTACTTTTTCTTTCCTTTTAAATTAATAATAGGTAATTTGTATTTATCAAGGTTATTTGTATTTAAAAATCTAATACCAATTAAGAGTGGCCTATTTTTATATACGCAATAATTTACGATTATTTATGAATAGGAACATTGCAGTGTTCTAGGGGTTACATATTATTTCAGTCATTAATTTTCCGTCAAGTTGAAAAATAGTGTTCCCTTTTTCGGGAAAACTTAATTTTTTATGTTGTGTCACTTTTGCAGTAGGGAGGCAATATCTTCTTTCTGGAAAAACCCAAGAGATAGGCAAAAAATATAGATAAGGAAAGAAAGAAGAGAGAAAGAGAGAGTTACGGCTGATACGCTCCTTTTCACCCGAGAAATCCAAGTGATCTTTAGAAGGAAACTATCCAAAGTGTGCTTAAACATTTCTAGTAATTCTCGAATTACGAAACGGAAACTTCGGTATTTGATGGTGAAGTGCTCGCGCATGTGTGCGCGACGGTGTGTCATCGTAAATTATTCCGGCTTTATCGAACAACAACGGATTTCATTTCGTAGCTGTGTGTGCATTGGACGCCGTGGGCTCCGTCGATCGTCGCACTCGTTATCGCTTGTCATGGCGACATCGCGATTAGAAAAACATAAATATTTTCTTCTGTAGCGGCTAATCGGGCCTACCGATGCGTTACGAAACGCAAATCAGTGTTTACGAAATCCTTATTGGAACAAACACGTTTTTCGTGAGAGAACCCGGGGTCGACTCTGCTTCAAGATAACCGATGGAATTTAAACGCTTCTATGGGCGTTTATCTATATCTTTTGGGCAGTAAACGATGTCGAAAAAAATCGATATGACATATCGTTATCTCGCCACGTTAATTAAATTCTTATTGTTTCTCACAAGTATCGATTTATTCTGCCCGAGCGATTATGCGTGTCGCGACCGTAAATGGAGCGTTTATTACAGAATGAACAAGTATCTCGTTCACGATGACACATAGCAGTGGATATAATTAAGTCTTTTGAGCGTATAAAAAGAAGATGGAATAAACGTCCCGGCAATTAACTAGCGAATCAAATTTCTCGTAGCTCGGGAGAGCCGCTGGATTTTCTCGATGCCTTCGGAAAGTATTCTTTATTCAACTGCCAATTTGCTTATCATTAAGAATAAACTCGGCGGAACATTCGCACAAATATTCAGCGAAACATTCAAAAGGCGTTTCTTGTGAATTATACATTCCAACGTGGAGGGGGCGATATATTATTATGAAGAAAAACAAATGCGTATGTGCGGCTCTTGCATCAAGAGGATCGATAGTCAAATTGCCCTTTGCGCTCGGTTCGGGGGGGGGGGGGGCTTGCTCCAATCTTGGCCGTTGCTCAGTGTGTACGTGCAAACACCGGAAATGCGCTCCCTTAACCAATCGTCGCGCGCACTACACCATTGTGGACGTACCGAAGTCATTGTTTATGATGGCTATTAGCCGGGTCTCTTTAGCCGGGGCATCGGATTGCATGCGCGACTTTCGTATGTGCGTGCACATAATGCACCACCATGCTTTATGGGATAATATAACGTTAGAAACGAGAGCTGAATTCTCGGCGGTATGCAAAGTGTCTGGCGGTACTTGGAGCGCGATGCCGCATTTTTTTTTATATTCCCAGGCGCATAATTCCGCCGACTGCATACACGGTATTATTAAAGCGGCGGGAGAGGACGGACGCGCGGCGAGTATAACCGCGCGCATTTATCGTTCGACGCACTCGCTCTGAATGACGCGCGACGAATTTAATTAATGAAGATCGCGCCGCGCGCACACGTCGTTCCGCGCGTTAAACGTCTAAGAATGTATAATACGTGACCGACCGGGAAAATGAAGGGTAATACGGACCCAGGGAGCCGTGTGGGGACTGCTGGCGCTTGGTATTACGATTCTACGCAGTTGCGCGATTCCACAATGTCGAGACCACGCTTTGTTCCACGTCTCGCCTCACCCTCGCTTTATACCTTTCTGCCAATGCATAATTTTTCATCTTTTTTCTCACTCTACTTTGTGTTTCACAAGGTTTCCGCTGACCCTTAGTACACACAATGGTTTTCCGGTCCTTTACCACACACGATAGGTCGTTTTGTGTCCCGGCTTAATTTTCATCATTTGTACAAGTATACAAAAGTTATTAAGTAATTCTTACATATACTTTAACCTTGTCGTCTTTAGAAAATATTAATTCACGGTATTGACTGTGTTTATACTTTGTATTTTCATAATACACTCTAAGAATTATATTTAATACAGGGAGATACTTATAACCTAAGATCCGCTCCATCAAAACTTACACTGGAAAAAAAGTCGGTTACATTAATTGGAATTTAATGTATTTATCCATAAAAGTATAAATCAAATACTTCATCTTTAATTCTTGGTATACATTATGATTTTCCTGTCTTTTATTACCTATTGTCGATCATTTGCGTTCTGGGTTAATTTTTAACGCTTTTACAAGTATACAAATATTATTAAGTGAGTCTTACATACACTTTAACGTCTTTAGCAAATATTTGTGTATTAAAAAAAGAAGGGAACGATAAAGACCATTATTTAGCCAGGTATTCCTATAATATTTCAAAGAGAAGAAATGCGCAGGACACTAATGATCCAATTGTGTGTACCAAGGATTAAAGGTGAAAATGAGATAAAGTTGTCCTTTGTTATTCGAAGAGTGGGCTTTTTGAGACATCATAATGAAATTTGCACAAAAATATAAATATTTATACTTAAAAATTCGATATGGGTACCCCGAGTATTCACGCATTGATACTTGACAGAAAGGTTAAACACGAGCACTACAACGTGCGTATTTGCGTGTTAGACTCAATAATGACATTTGTTTGTATTCACATCATATTGTAACAATCCATCGTTAATCTGATTTTAATTGAAGTACATCTAACATGGTCAGTTGTATATTCGACAATATATAACAGACGACATAAAAGTATTCAATTATTGACAACAGTTTAACGATGATTTGGAGACTTGGCAATTAAACACATTATTTTATATGTCTATGGATGGCTATCAACATTTTACATTGAAGAGGACCCAATACTGGGTCGAAATGTCTCTATATTTAAAATTTTTAATACATACAGTGAGTGCAAAAAGTATTCGTACAGAGAAAATATTTTTTTTAAATTTTATTTTTAAAAAGTAAATATTATCCAGCGAGAAATGAGTCATCGAATTGATGTCGCATCGATATAAATACAATGATTTCAACATCAATTTGACGTCTAATTGACGATCGTTGGATAATTAACAATTTATTCGTAAAGAATAAAATAGACTGTATGTTTCTTACAATTATATACATATACTAAAAAGATGTGTATTAATTATACAAAATATATTATCTGAAAAATAAGCGAAAATTAAAAATTGTATTGTTTGAATGCTCAAAAAGTATTCGTACAAACGAGAAATTTAGCTTCTAAAATCAGGCATACATGCGAAGCTTGTTTGTTTATGTTAGAATAGAATGTATTTATTGTATAAAATTACTAATTAATGTTTATTTTCTACAAATAAGACTTTTTTTATAACAAATTCCCTTGTACGAATGCTTTTTGCTCTCACTGTATATGTATTATTACACACGAATATCTTGTGTTGGCTCACATAGGCATTTCCTTACATTATCATTGTTGAGTTATACTTGAAAGTTCAAGGGCCTCTAAGCGCCGTACGACAAAGACACAAGAGCGTCCTTAACAAACGGAAAATATAGATCTCTGAACATCGATTAGCGTTATGAATTTACGCGCGAGCTTTCGCAACCAACGTATATTAAAGATACAACGGCGAGGCTGAGCGGCGTAAATATGTAATGGGAAGCCTGCAGCTAATGTAACGGCATTATAAATAAAGTATCAGAGTCAAGCCAGGCATCTTGTACACGCCTCACTTTTTAGTAATGAAGTTACCGTCTAGTTTCTTTTCCCGAAACTACGGTCCTCGCGGAGTATTAAATAATTCCGAGTGGCCTCATAAATAAATCGATTATTACAGCAAGGGTATGGAGTCGGCACGTTGTACCTTACGAATTGCGTGTGACTCAAAAGGAATAAGCTATTATTTATCATCTTACGGTGGAGTATCGCATACTAAATTTGGACATGGATAATACCTAGGCATTAAGCCAGTTGTTTGCATTTCTGCTAGTAATTCTCATAATTAATAATAAATAACCACGGAGGGGGCTTTTACTGCGCCCTTTTCACGATAATCCGCATTGAAACGCGTTCAGACGTATCACGACGACGAGAACGTCGCTCGATTCTTTCATTTCGGCGTGACGATAGACGCAGAGACTAGTCGACGGAAATTAAATTTTAAACAGTTAACGGTACTGTTATTCGCTCGATTATATCCGTCTTCGCAGCATCTGAGCCTGCACGATAATTTTCACCCGCGATCCCCGTTGCCCTGCTGTCCTTCGTTTGCACGCCGGCGACTTAATTTCGTTACCAACGAGCCAGTCGCGCAGACGATACTTTTCTCTATTTGTTCTTTTTTGATTTACGGCGCCCACCTGACCGGGCATCCGCATTGAAAAATATTTTCGCCGTCTATCCGAATTCCGCCCAGCGGAGCGCACACATTCAACTGAATTTTCTACCTGCTCACGGGAAACAAGCGACAAGGGCAATCGGCTTATACATACCGTTTGCAAAAGCTGAAAGGTACATGCCGTTGGGTTTATCCTTGCAGGCGTGGCAGCTCCGATAATTGCTGTCCGAAAGTGGACACATTTACTACAAGGCACAGGACGACGGATTCTTTGAAAACATTTTTCGGATATTTTTCTTTTGCCTGTTTACGCGCCAACTCCCTCCGGGTCCCTGCGACCTTTGGAAACATGCATTCTACTCTATGCCTGAATGTTCGTTGAACAACAACGCCATGAAAAATACGCGAAACAATGAATAGATCTACGAAGTTATATATTTTTTTTTCTTCTCAAGTTACGCCAAGATTTATTTTGAGGGAACGGAAATGTAAATTATATTCACTGAAAAAGAGAATATTCCGACTAATAAAAGATACGAACAAAATGCATTTTGATCGTATCAATCAGAATTCTGGTTATCATAACCTGAAAGTCTGATTATCTTGACTGAAATGTTTGATAGATTTAACTCCTAAGTGCTTGGACCTTTATGGTTGAATCTATTAGAATTTCAATTAACACTATCAGACTTTTTTCCAATAATCTTATTTACATTTTACTTTTATTTTTTTCTCCTCAAATACCTGACGCAATCAGATTTTTGGTTATCATAACTGAAAGTCTGATTATCTCGATTGAAATATTTGATAGATTTAATTATAAGTGTCTGATTTGTATTTTCACGGTTGAATCTATCAAAATTCTAATTAGTGCTATTAGACATTTCTCTAACGATTTTATTTACATTTTACTTCTAGTGCTTGATGTATATGCCTTAATGGTTAAATCTGTCAGAATTCTAATTAATGCTGTCAGACCTTTTTCTTCTTTTCAAGTTGTGATTTATTTCGAGATAGCGGGATTGCAAATGTACTGAGAGTATATTTTACTGAGAAAAATGTTCCGATTGTACAGAAAATACGAATAAAATGCATTCTGATCATACATTGTTAAATTTATAGTGTTAAATTTAATCTAATTTAAGTTGCCACTCCTACTCAATATATTTTATTAAAACAATGGATAAATTTGACTCTATATAGTGCCAATTTAACACTATATAGTTTCAAATTTATTCATTGTTTTAGTATAAAATAACGATGTATCGAGTAAGAGCAGTGGCCATTTGAATTAAATTAAATTTGACACTACATATATAGAACAGTGTATCAATCAAAATTCTGATTATCATAATTGAAAGTCTAGTCATCTTGACTAGAACATTCGATAGATTTAACTTCTAGTGCTTGTTGTACATGCCTTAATGATTAAATCTGTCAGAATTCTAATTAATGCTGTCAGACCTTTTTCGATGTGTTTTTATATTTATATATTTTACTTTATAATTTATTTCGTGTATTAGATTTTACATCACGGCTCATTCATTCGAAAATATGTCGAGGTAACTATTTATTAAACGTTTGTCCGGTTCGGCAACGCGGTGATCGATGCGCGCAAAAGGAGTCATCAATAATCACGATTCACGCATGTGGCACGTATCGCACGCATCGTATCGATCTTTGTAACACGTCGTTTCGTTGCTCAATCATTGTTTGCCGCCGAGAGTATATCGTCCACCGTCGTTCTTCGTCGGCGATCTCTGTTATTGCTAAGAGACGCGCGATGACGCACGGTGCTCGAATAAACTGCGAGTCCGATGTCGCGCGCGTGATTCCCAACCAGGAAAGAAAACACATCACGGGGCGAGATGGGAGAGGTGAAAAAAATATTTTCTCGGTCTCTCTCTCCAGGCCGTCTGGCCGAGCGCGTTGAGCGCATCGGTTACTGGCCGACGAGTCGCGGACGAGTGGTCTATAAACCGACTCGAACGCGCAATTTCGACATCGCCGCGCCAGACGAACGCGAAACACGATGTTATCGGATCACCTGATAAAGATCCTGCGCACCAAATAAACAAACTACGCCGCAAATAGTCATACGAATGCTGAAGTTATAATATTTTTTATATAATAATGGAAATTAGATGCACTGAACAAGGAAAACACGCTGCATGATAATAAGAGGAAGTTTTCTTTTATTCGGAAAGAAGAATATTTTTACTTCGATAAAATAAAAATATCATATAGTGTAAAATACAATGTTCAATATTTAAATTTTTTTATGATAAATTGAATAAGATTACAAAAATAAATAAAGAAAATGATCATTATTGTATATTTTGTTACAACTAAAATTACTTGTTTCTCGTTTTGATATTTTTGATCTAGATATTTTTAAATCGAGTTAAATCGGGTTAAATCGAAATTAGATTGGAAAGGAACGTCTCGAGACCTTTGAAAAATAGGATCCCGAATAAGTGTTATTTGCGTCGCTGATAGCTCATCGAATATGTCGTCGAGGTAACGTCGAGCGGAAGCGGGGGCTGATACTTGGGCGTTCTTTTATTTTTACGCGCGCGTGTCTGTCCCCGAGGTGGATAGAAGTCGAAAGCTCTCCGGCGGTATTTCCAGCTTGGCGTGGCGTCGCGCGGCTGCCGGGGACTTGCAGAAAATTACACGCTCCTTTGTCTATGCAAGACAATTCAGTCGCTTTCGCATTCAAAGCGTGACCAATAGCGAGAGAAGCGCCGGAACTCCGGAAGATGTGGGTTTTCGTCGGAGTTAGCGAACGCGGCGCTCCGCTGGCGAATACAAATTAGGTCATCGTGTATGTGACTGCCGCGCATATACCTACGTGTACATACACACATACCTCGGCTTCCTTCCACCCCTTTCCCGCCCCCCGGTGTACCTGTCCGTGTCTGTCCACCCGCTACCGGTGACCGCGACGTACCGGAAGTCGCCGCAACGAATGTGCGGCCACCCACGATCGATCGAGGATCTCTTTCGATGCGACGGGGATCGTTTACTCCGTTTCGGTCTTTCGCGAGGAACAAAGCGGACGGCTAGTAATCCATTTTTTATGAAAGTAAACACTTTTTCTCCGAGAAGTATTCCGAAACACGGAGTCTCGAGTTTCGACGAATCTATCCCTCTCCTGTATATCTTACGTACGTCTTCATCGTCACGACGATAACGATCGGCAATTGCCGTCGTCGCGCAGAATCTCCTTCGCCTTTCACGTCCGCCAAATTATCGAGCTTAATTGCGAGGAAGATTCGACCGGATTTCGAAGACCTGATCTCGCTCAAACCCTCTGCATCATTAAAGCGATTCAAGACCCGTGAATCCGCGGGCGCGGAAATTAGGTCGCAACCGCCAATAAGAAGGCGCCAATTTGATCTCTCTGCTTCGTCGAGATTTTAACAACTTGCTATTATTAACGGAAGTAACGATCATATCCCGTTACAGGTCTTAATTGATAAGCGGGGAGAAATCTTAATGAATCTATGTGTCGTTATAAATTATTATCCGGTGTCAAAATAAGGAAAATAAAAATAAGAAAGTGTATAATATATTGTTTCGCACAAGGAAAAAAGACCTTTTGATTGGCCAAAGCTAATGCCAACCTTGTTGATTTCTTAAGAGAGTTAATACGCTAATTGCTTGAGAAAACTACCGCTAATTGCCGCTCTTATTCGCACCACTGCCGATCGTTACAAGCGCGTTGGCGTGACATTATTGCTCCACTAAGTCGCTGCCAAATTTCTGTTGGCGGTCCGACGATAAATAGTCGGCCATTGAGGGGTCGGCGCCGCGAAGGGTCGAATCGAGGATCGAGTTCCCCAACTATGACTCGACACAGCAACGGTTTCGTTAGCGGCCGTTTCGTTTCGCGGGCGCTTCTCTCTTTGGACGTAACGTCACAATCTACGACCGTCAAAGTCGCGTTTCCGCGTGAAAATGGCATCCAAAGCAGAGTGATGAGCCCCGTCTGTCGCGATAAATCTTGGGGGTGATTGATCAACCGGATCAATTTTGCGAAAGATCCCAGATAATCCCCGGCTCCCTCACTCTCTCTCTTTCCTCTTTCTGTCTCTGTACGCGTCTCTTTCTCTCTCCGCTCAATACTCGCTCGCGCAATCACGCTTATTTTAGACCGATGAGTTGTTTTTAACGCGTTCGATTAACGTGCAAATAACGTACTACGTATATATTTTTACGCCGGCGTAATCCGCACTTTTCTTTCCTCCTTCGCGATCCGCGCGACAATTCGTCACTGTTTACTAATTGATGTTTACTTGCCGACGAGTTAATCGCTGCGATTTTTTCGAACGCACGCACGTATGCATGCGACGCCCACAAACAAAACACCGTGCGTATATACCGGGTGTTTCCGAAATAACGCTCACTAATCATACAGTGCTATTCCTAAAATATTGAGTCGAAAAGTCTATCATTTTTGCAATTTTTCGCAATAGTTAACAAAATATGAATCTCTAAACATTGCCGAATAAACAGATAAAATCGATGTAAGACAATTTTAAGAAATCTTTCAGTGTTCTTTGTGAAATATTTTGAAAATGTTTCTTAAAGAACTCTTAAAGATACCTTAAAATTGTGTTACACGTCGATTTTAGACATTTCGGTCATTGGGTAACTAAAAAAAATATTGTGAAAGTTGCAAAATGGTAGAGGACTTTTCGACTCAGTTTTTTTTATTAGGAATAGCACTGTATGATTAGTGGGCGTTATTTCAGAAACACCCTGTATACGTGTCGATTATTTTCCCAGTGACGTAATGCGCCAGTGTTTAATTACAACCGCTATAAATACGTATACAGTGTATTTTTAATTCGCGCAATCCCGCGCGCAGTATGAAGGGGAGGGGAGAGAGAGAGAGAGAGAATCGAGAGATGAAGACATTTCCTTGCAGCCAGCGTTTGCCGTAACGCGCGAGCAAACGCGAGGCGTCGGTAGATGTTGTTTCGTAGCCGATTCAGCTTCCCCTCTCTGCCCTCAAGCTCGTTCACGTGCGCCTTATCAGGCCCATCGACCGGACGAAGTTCACTCGCTCAGGGGATTAATTAAGAAGCGTGATTTCTGCAATTCCAACGCCGCCACCATTCGCCACTGCCGACACCGCCGTCGCCATCGCCACCACTGCCATTGTAATCAACGCCAGACTGGTGAATGAGGTCCGAAGATCGTCTCCTGCCTACGAGAATGATTCACGCTGCCTACGCTATTTACTACGTCGCTGTAAGTGAGAGTTCGCCCGCCCGTCATAAACAATCGATAGACCCACTGCACAAGCAGCCGCTTATTTATCACAAACAACCGGCTTTGCCGATTGATTTGTCCTACCTCGCTATCACTCCTTGGTCACGCCGAGCACACGAGCTGATACGGTGATGGTTGTACGTATTTCTCGAATTAAAAAAAATATTATCGTATCGCTGTCTTCTACTTCAAAAGTAACACGACTCACGAAAATACTTTTTGAGTTATTATCACGAGTTAAGTAAATATTATTCTATCAATCGTTAAAAGTGAATCAAAACTTTATTTAAAAATCGTCAGAATCGTTATAATTCAAAACAGGTGATTTTTTAAGGATGAAACAAAAATAACAAAAATAATATTTGTGATCATGTTAAGAATAAATTCTTTTTGCCGACAGTTTTCGATTAATCAATAATTTTTTGTCAAATTGAAAAATACTTTTCTCTTTTTCTTAATTTTTTTTAGTTGTGTCACTTTTGAAATAAAGGAACGATATTAAATCACTACGTGACATTCTCCAAGTTGTACTGACCGACACTTTATCGTGTACTCTTCATCTATATAAAGAGTTAAAATTTCCTGAAAGTGTATCTTTCAAAACTATTTTTGCCAAGGGAAGAAGTCAATAGAGACCATCTTTGTGCGTGACCATGAAAGCATATTAACGTAAGATCAGTGGTTCCCATATTAGCTTACGTGTGTACTTGCACAAATTCGACACTGTCCCCCGAAGGAAACTTGGAATCTACAGCCATCATGTCGCATTTCTCTCGCGATTAACGCGGTCACGGAACGTGCGTGCTGTATTTATCGCGGCTAATTACCTGTGTGACCGATTTTGTTCCTTCTTCACATTGTACGATTTTCGACCGATAAATCCCGAGTTCGAAAGAACGTTTATCTGGACACCTCGTAACGCGCGTGGCTCGCTATCGCGACCGATTTCCCTCGAATTCCCGATTAATTAGTCCAACGTAAACGCTGGATACCGTGCCCGGTAATCGGTGTTCTGGAATTCGATGATTGGTGTGGCGGAATTTTACGCCGCGTATGTTGATCGCGTGAATGTCAATCGGCGTGCGAAATTTTAGCGCCCGAACTGAAAACAACAACGTAGTAATGGGAATATCATGGCAATGACGAATCCCAGTGTTGTTACGCGCGAGAGAAAAGCGCGACTTTTACCCGTCTCGCACAATCCAAAGTGCACTTCATTTAAATTCATACCCACTTTCGTCCGCACTGTCGAGAGGTCGACTGCTATGATCGACTGTTACAAAGAAAGAAAGGTTTTACTAAAGTAGGTATTCAAAAATTTAGTCAGATGCAGATCTGAAAATAATTTTGTTGAATCTTCAAAATAATTATATAGGAAACTCAAGCATGACAAACAATGTTACAAAAAGCATTTTGACATTCTAGCAAACAACTTGAGCGTCCTGTATCACTATTAAATTTATAATGTCAAATATCTATGTAATTTGAGTTATTTTTAATCATTTCTATAGGTCATCCATATTTTTAATCAATTCTATATCGGTATCCAACATGAATTTAACTAAAACGATAGGATTAAACAATTAAATTCAAGAAAATGTATTAAATTCGATTTAAATTCAGTTTACGATTTACTAAGTGCTTACTAATTAATATGGACATTGTTTACTTTGAAACTAATCCCAGAAATGGATTGATTTGTATTTTGACATGCATGGAAGTTCGAAATAAAATATTATTTAACTTCAAAGGATTAGATTACCTTTGCTCCTTTAATTATATTTAACAGTAAAGTCCAACAAAATTATTTTCAGATCTGTATCTAGCAAAATTTGTAGATTAACAAAATCGTTGTTTCCAAGTTGATTTTTGTTCGAATTTAGAGGCATTTCTTTTTCGTGTAAGAAAGAGAGAGATTAGCCTTTAATTACCGGTGAAGTTAATGGCGGTCGTAAACTCGGCGTCCTAGGGAGGATAAAACGGAAGTGATATTGACATTTCGGTATCGCGGTGTGCGTCGCAATCGGCGTAATTTCGATTATTATGACAATTGCGCACGGTACTGTTTGCAGACGCTCCTTTATTTGCCCCGCGTGCCGGCTGCCCGCTCCGCCGTGTACAAGTTCCCTCGCGCGCATTCATTAATTAGCCGGGCATTTGTTTAGCGCTATTCGAATGCGGCCGACGCTCTTTCGGACCGGCGATCCAACAAAGGCGAGGTAGTTATTGTTACGATAATTTTATCGCGTATCATTATGACACACGGGCGTAGGGTGACAGTGCACCTTGCCGCGCCGTGGTGCCAACGTCTCCTACGTGGGCGATCGACCGGGTACGGCTTATGTTCCAAGTTACGTTGCGGTCAAGAGAGCCGGCCGGTACGTTATTCCTTTCGCGAGGCGGTAGTCGTTCGCCGCCTCGTAATAAACAGTCTTGATAAATGAATAATGACGCGCTCACGCATGGCGCGGCCGCGCGTAACATCCGCGTAGCGATTTAATGCGGGGGTTGAAAGAATTATGGCGCTTCTTCGGCCACTTCAATTCTACCAGTTCCTCCGACGGGAATTCGTACAAATCTGAATTAAATTACCGTACAATTATCATCAATAAATCACCGATGCAACTAGATCTCCACGAAGAGCTCTGTAGTTACCTTCGTGCGTTGCTCAAAGCAATTATGGGGGGGGGGGGGGGTTTTTTTTTATGGAATATTTTCGTGAGGGATATTTAAAAAATGTATATTAATGCACAATTTCGCTCTTCAGTACTTATTCCTCATAATTGTTGGCCCCTAAATGTTTATTCTGCACGAAAGAACGGTTTAGTTGAAGTATCTTAAAACGTTTAGCTACATATACAGATATAGATCTGAAAATAATTTTGTTGGTCTATAATTATGTAGGACGCTCGAACTGGTTGCTAAAATGTCAAAATCTTTTGCAACACTGTTTATCATGTTTGAGCTTACTACATAATTATTTCGATGGTCACAAAATTATACTTAGAGTTGTATCTACCTACACCCACCTACATAGAAAAGATTTCTCAATCCAATGCTATTATTCTCTTCTATCATAAAATAAGATTAATATAAGAACGATCATATTTATTGTTGAAAGAGAAATATTTTACTTGTAAATAAACAATTCTGAAATCTAAAATAAAATGATGAAACATATCGGTTTTACGCCAAGTATCATGGCATCGAGCTTTATAACATCGGGTAAAAATTTATTTTAAACTTAAAGATATGTAAACTTAAAATTACATACGTTATTTTTGTTTCAATCCACGTATCTTATTTTCGAGGGAGGAGAATAAGTATAATTGATCTAATTTTGATATTTTTTATTTTTATATGTCAAAATTGCGATGAGATCAAATATGTTAAAAACGTTTTTTATCTTGTTATCAGGAAATAAATTATTTTGAGAGAATAAATTTTTAGAAACTTTAGCAAACTCGTTCTTTCTATGTAGAACTTGTATCAGAATTTCTTTAGATTCATTCCGAAAAATTCTATTTCATGACCTATTCTCGCGTTTTCGCGGAATTCAATTCCAGATGAATTGTAGCAAGGAGAGAGAAAGAAAGAAAGAAAGAAAGAAATGGTCGCGTTTCTTCTGTCGTGCCGCGGACGAATTATGACGCGTTAATGCGCCATACATTTCCGCCTTCGTCGGCCAGCACCGACCTGACGATTCGATTCCCACGATTCAAGCCGCGGAACAATCGCGAACGCGCGAGCGTGAATTCCGGTCGGATTAGTCACTCGTGACCGATTTTCCAGCAGATTTTCTGGCATCGCGGCGTGTACACGCGCGCGAATCGAGCTAGCCGTTATAAAAGACGGCGCGCGTCCATTCGCGCATATACCGGGTGCGCTAAATACGCGCTTCCGCATTGTGATGCTGCGCCGGCTGTGCCGAGGATAGAGTCACGACCCCGATTCCGCACATCCTTAATTACGCGTCATATCCAGCAGAGGCTCGCATCTGCAGTTCGCCCATATATATATATATCTCGTGGCTTGAAGCAGAAGGAAAGTTGTCTACGACTGAAATTTCGTAACCTATTTTTACCTGCTCGCAAATTCTCCAATGTCTTTCTTGTCCTTTTTACCGTGTCATATCTACCTAATTCAAAACCCGATGATCAAAGCTTTGCTATTACTCGATTATCAATTATAATAGCAGGATTGAAAGATTTGCTTTGTAAAAGTAAGTTTTTCTAATTTAAAAAATCTTGTATATATAATTATTTTACTTATTTACCGAATATTTAATCGTAGGGTATATTATTTATAATGAATTAATCTATATTGGAATCAAAATTTGGATCGATATTTAGAAGCGTTTACATATTAAAAGGATTTTAGGTTAATTCTTAATACAGATAATTTAGAGTGTCATGATTATTAGGAATAAAGATATATTCCAATCACAAAGAAATAATCACTGATCGTTCATGGAACACTTCATTTTGGTCGATCTATATGTTGATAAATCTCTTTGACATAAAGTAACTGTAAAAGTAACTATTAAATTGGTTACTAGTAATAAAAAAATGTAACTAAGTTAAATTACAGTTATAGATGAAAGAAAAGGAAGTTATAGTTGTTGAAGAAAAGTAACTGTAACTTCGTTGCAAGTAACGAGTTACTTCCTATCTTTCTATAATAATATATTACATTAATATATATATATATATATATAGAGTACATAATATACATATTAATTAAGAGTTTATATCATATGTGGCTTATCACTTTACACAGCGAATAATTCTGTTTACTTATTTGCGCTCTGCGTTCTATAATTATTTGCACTCATTGTAGCGCAGCATTTTGCATTGATCCGGGTACATAATGACAAGGAACATTACGTTGTTGCGTAATCTCTTTTAGATAATTTAGAACCGTCGTGTTTCGCTAATCCCGCCTTTTGTCGTCGCCGCGCAACAATCTCGTGACCGGCTCTCCGCCGCACCTCGCATTTCTCCGTGCGAAAATATTCCGCGGTCGGAATTTCGGAGTCTGCATTATCATCCCGTCAAGGTGGGGATCGACGACGACAATGACGCGATCATGCAAACAATGATTCGAGTGTTCTCACTGCGCAGCGCGTATTTGAAAGTCGCGAACGGCCTTCGTTGAGAGAGAACCGCGATCGAGAGAAAGAGAAAGGGCGGCGGGGAAGGGATGGGGATGTGACGGCGATCGCGGGGGATCGTCCGAAGGGGAACAAGGATTTCTGTTCATTGACATACCAGAACGGCTGTTGCCGATTTCGCAAAAGTGTATTTTCGCGCGCTAATTTGTGCGCAGAGAGAAAGAGAAAGACATTTTCGCGTCTCGACCACGGACTACGACAACAACGTACGGTTGTTCCTTGCCTGCGACGACGCGATGCAGCAAAGTATATGACGATGACGGTAGCGTCGAGTTCGATGACTGCTCGACAAATTCTGCGGAAACCTCCCAAGAGAGAGTAGTCAAGTGTATTAAGCTATTGACGCCAAGCACGTGGGAATTTCACCCTCGACGTAAATATTTTGAATTCGACGGCGACGTGGGGAAAAATATTATTACATCATCAATAATATTTTCCCAAACATGAAATCTTTTTATGATACGCAGAGAGGGAAAAGAGAGAGAGAGAGAGAGAGAATGAGATCATGATGGTATTATTTGCAGAGCATATTTTATCGTATTCTTGTTTTCAAAACATCTTGATATCGCCGCTGTGACGGACCTTGTCAGCATTGATTTCCTTGGCTTGCCTCAACTCCATAATAAAAACAGTAAAATTATTTTTAGAAGAACTTTTGCCTGCTCGGTGCGTACAATCTTACCTGTACTTCCAAGAGAAGAGACCTCCCAAGAGCGGACTATCTCAAAAGAATTGGATAGACATCCGAAGAACTTTCTTTTTTTTTTTTATTTATTCCTTTGTTATTCCATTTCCGGTCTTTCTTGAATGATTTCACGGACCCCAGGCACATGGCGTACATATTTTGCGTTCATTATCACGTGTCAGTGGTCAGAAAGCGAATGCGGGCTCCGGGCCCTTTGAACCTACGGAGGCTTATGCGCGTTTACATCCGTACGAATGGCGATCGAAGGAAATTGAATTCGTTAGCCGTTGCGGCCGCTGATTAATCTGTGCCAGTCTCTCCAAGAGACATTGTTTTTCAAGATTATTAATATCCGACCTATTCACTTAATAATAGTATTGCTCCGGCACGCGGGATTCGCACGTCAATATCTTATTTATGCAACGAGCGCGCCTCACGGACGACAAAGTCCAAGAGAGGATCTGCCGCGTTGTTGTTGACTCTTCCGCGAATCACAAGTATTATCATACCATTCGGTGAATAATTGCCGGCCGTTTATATATCGTTGTTATGCACGCGTCGCAGCATCCCGAAGATTTCTTTTCTCTCTCTCTCTCTTTCTCTTTCTCTTACTCCATCACTTGCTCTGTCTTTCTCGCTGTGGAAACGTTTGGTTTGATATATCGCGTTGCATGGACGTTCCCCCTGCCAGCAGCCTTTCACGCAGGTCTAAAAATTAAATAAAAAGTAGAAAAGACAGACAGAGGAACAGCTGGTATTCCCGACCGCAGGAAAACCAATGGATCGGCTGCGCAGTTCAAGAGTTTTGTTTGACATTATCTAAAATCTCCTTCATACTTGTACATATTTGTTTAGGAGCACGAGAGTGTGACGTTACGAAAACAAAGCATAGAATCTCAGACTAGAATTTTACGCGAGATTGTAAAATTTAATTACATGTATAAAATGATAATATAGTTTTATATAAAAACTAGTATAGCTGTATTAATATAATATTTTGATGTATTATATTAATTTATTTTAACATTTCTATACACATACACAGTCTGTCTCAAATTTTTCAAACTTATTTTCTGCGAAAGGTAACTGAGCTAGCTATTAAAACAGCTATGGAATTATTTTCTCTATAAAAATTTATTTCTAACTCTATTACGTTTCTTTGTTTATATCATTTATTTACTGTGAGGTCATAATAAAAGTACGTTTTTGACACTTGTCGAGAAAAATAAACATAATACTGAAAGGCGTCCCAAACCATTCACCATCTTTACTACCTTTTTCCTATGATTGTTTTCTTTTTCCATAGTCGAACATAAAGCTGGAAAGATAACATTCTAAAACAATTTCGATAATTGTGGGATACACATAGAAAGTTTTTCGAGGTCATTCCCCTTATTTCGAAAGAAGTTTATCATTATAGATGTTCACAGAAATATTTCGATAAAGATATTTATTAAAGAGATTTCTAAAAATATTGTGTAATCACACTATAAAGACTGTATTACTTCAGATAGAATATATTTTGAATAATTAATAAATAAAAATTCAGAAACTTATAAGACAGACATGTACATGTATGTAAAAATATTCGTAAAAATTAGGAAATAAAAACTCAAAGAGAAATTTTTCCGTGCAAGCACCGGGAGGATTTTCTTCGCAAAGTGTACTTTCCGCAGAGTTTCCGTGTTTTTCCGGCCTCTTATCGCAACTCCTAATTAACCGTCATCTTTAACGTTATCTTCGCGTCATGTGGGCTCCGCTACGTACTCGTATGGGTCACGCGGCGTCGCCATTATGCGTCATTACGCAACATCATTGTACAATATTTGCCGTGCGATCTGCAGACAGACGTATGCGCGCGCGTATGTACACTGCGGATTGCCGCTGACGTAGTGCATTCCTGAGATTACAGGTGGACTACTTTTCAGAAACGCCGGCCGATAAGCCGCGGCGTGTTTCTCCGCTATCGATCTCGTACGCGCCTCCTGCCCGCCGCATGTCGGCCACACCAGAAGATTATCTATCGGCGCGTCAGGAAGATTTACGGAAGGGAACGCGCGCGGCCACCGCATCGACGATGATCGACGATCGCGCCCAATCACTCTGTCTATATTAATAAATTATAAGTGGATCTCCGAACTAACTGGACTATACCCTGAGAGAACAGTTTTTGGTATTTGTAAATATTTATAATTTGTAAAATTCGCATAAAAAAATATATTATTACGCACAATTATAATACGAATTTATATGAATTTAGTCAAATAAGAGAAATAAATTTGGTCAAAATGAATCTTGGTGCTTAAATTTTTTTTATGTAAATTTATACAGTATGTATCTTATGCGTAATTTTTTATCTGATGTTAATGAAAATTTTTAATTATTAGGCACCAGAACCTGTTTTGACCGAGTGTAGCTTTTTTCATCCATTTATGTTAAATATTATTCAGTCGATTATATAACTATGAATATCATATTATATTACGTTATATTTTATAACTATAAAAATGAAGCTTTTAACTACTATTATTTTACAGTCACAAATATTTGGAACTTTCCTCTCAGTGCATAGTATTGGAATTTCAAGAATTGTAAGACGTAGACAACACAGGATGTGACCGTGTAAAATGTGAAAGTTTAGAATATCGTGAGACAGGGCTTTCCTGCTGTTTTCGGTTCTATTCTTAGTTTAGACGCATTCCAACGTCATTGTGTACCTGCTTGACTATGGATTACTATTTCGACGATTATTCAAAAGCTCTTTCCGACAGCGCGGAAAAGTTGAAAGGCGCATCGGGGTCTCGCACAGGTACCTAGCTGAGAGACCGAAAAAGGGCGGGAAGAGCATCCGCGGTACGTCCCGGGACTTGGGAGTTCGGAGCGTATATACCGCCAACCGGCCGTTTTCCGAAGTCTCGGAGGAATCCGAGAACCGACCGGATGCAACTCCAGAATGGGAATGCAAGCGGCCGCGCGCGGCGCGGCGCGTGTATGAGGCTCCGTTACTCGCGTATCGGGTATTTCCCAGAACGCGACTATAAACAAACAAACACATCGAGTTGGTGGGATAAAGAGAAATAGAGAAAGAGAGAGATGACGGAGAAGGAATGGGGAGAGAAACGGGCGGGAGGAGGAGGAGGAGGCGGAGAGAGAGAGAGAGAGAGAGAGAGAGAGAGAGGGCACCGCGCCGCGCGTGTGATCAGTGCATACTCCCTTCCAATGCGAGAGAGTGCACCGATGAGGAGCCAGCCGCCGCGCGTTATGCCGGACGTAGGAAAGGGTGCGCGGGGAGAGACAGGGGGAGGCTTGATCCTGGCGCCGTCGGTTGAGGGAACCCCCTCCCCTTCCACGCCAATTGCGCGACCGGTGCATGCGCCGTGCGTGGGGTTTCCCTGGTTTCCCCCGCCGTCCGCTGGGCGCGAAAACCGTCGGCGTTGCCCCCACCATGGGTACGGAACGGGCGCGCATCGCATACACGGCTTCCCCTCCGACGCTCGCCCGTTCGAAATCGCAACGTAAAGTCGTCGTCATCGTCGCGGACGAAACGGCGACGCGACGGTGACAAACAGTCGACGCTGTTTACCATCGATAATGCGTAGGTATCAGAGGGGGGCGGATGAAGCGAGCAGCCTCGTTTTAAAACGGCGGGTCTCGAGGCATCTCGGAATTCATGGGGTGGGTTTTTCAGGTTTTGCTGCGCTTCTTCCATCCGCGGCAGCTGCGCCTGTCCGGGGTCATTAATCTCGCGCTAACGCGAGCGACCGCCTCGTAAATTCGAGCGTTCTCCCAAAACCCTGGCGGGCGCGCGACGCGTTCCATCTCTTCTGCCTCCGGTCGCGGTCGGCCCTTCGACTCGGAATGCCGAGGAATCGACCCCGATGAAGGCGGTTCTCGGTGGTGCTTTCGTTGCAATTTTCGCACTTGACCGTAGGACCAAGCGTGCTTTACGATCCGTGGTAAGATTACCGGCGGGCGGCGCGACGCGTTACGATGACGGCGGCGGCGGCGGCGGTGGCGGCGGCAGGGGAGAGTTACCCCTGACGCGGTGCCCCACCACCACTCCCGGATGCGGACCCCCGCGTCGGATGGTGGGGGCGCCGACGGCTCCCGGAGTGGGGCTGCTGGCGGAGAAGTGCTGCTTGCCGCCAACTCGGGCCGATCCCTCGTGGTGGGGAGAAAGCGCGGGTTAGCAGCCCGGACACGCCAACCGTCGGATTCAGTAAGCGAACGGCTCTCAACGGCCACGAACGTGTTTTTCGTTCTTCGGTTCCCGCGCATGCATATATATATATATATACACGTAACGGCGATATATATATATATGTGTAACTATCCGAGACTGACCCGCGAGAAACAACACTCGTCGGGAGTAACGCAGTCGGTGATCGGCGACGACGTGACGACCAACAGTTAGTCAGATCGTATAACAGCAGCAACAACAACAGCTTATACATCCGCGACACAGATCCGCTTTTTCGAGTAATTACAAACACTATCCGTCAAACATCCATCTCCGCGATCAAAACAAAAAAAAAACAAGAAAAAAAAATAGTTCTTCCATCCCGGTCTACAAAAACTCCCCCTCGTCATTTCGGTTTCGGTCCTTCAACTTCGTTCCCGCAACTGTGGCTTCAATCAATCAAACTGGATTCCAACAAGCAGTACGTGTCGCGATTACTTCGCGGCTACCGGAGGCTTAAGAAATTATTCAAGGTAAGAGACCCCGTCTTCTTCTTCGAGGGCGAATCTTGTATATCGCAAGTCGCCCTCTTCGACTTCTTCCTTTCTCTCTCTTCTTTTTCTCCTTTACGGATCGAAGGGACCGCGCGATAGATTTTCGCGCGCGTATCCGGCCGTGCAGTGGCAGGGTGTAGTCTCTTAAGTCGCGCGCGGTAGTGCGAAATCGAGTGTGTCTTCAGCAGAAGTACGGTGTGTGTGTGTGGTGAACCCGCGTATCGAAGAATCAGGGTGCTTCTTCGCACCGATAGATTCGCGCGAACTCGCTCAGCTTCGCTTCTTGTGACGCTCCGGGGATCGATAGGGTATCTTGAAATGAGGTAAAAATTAATAAGTGAGCAAGTTCACTAGAATGTTTTTAATGTTATTGGTCAACACTTGGTGAATTTGCTCACTTTTGGAATTCTCATCTCGTTTCCCCTGGAGCGAGTAGAAATCTGTCGCGAGAGAAGAGATACTCTGGCTTGTCTCGAACGTATAGATAGCGCGGGAGAAACGCGCGTGATAAGTTGGCATGCGACGAGGATGACGAGGCTGTTTGTAACGCCGACGTTTCAGCTAAGTGCTAGACGATCTAGCGTTTGATTGTGTATCACGCAACATGATGAAAAACACAAAAAAAAAATGAGCGAATTTTTACTACGGTATTTATCGAATCATTGGCAAACACCCAGAGAATTTGCTCGCTTTTGTGTTATTACATGATTCGATGAAAATTATAAAAATGAGCGAATATTTATTAGATTATTTATCATTTCATTGGTAAACATCCAGAGAATTTGCTCGCTTTTGCATTATCGTACGACTTTACGAAAATCACAAAGTCACAAATCTACTAAAACGTTTATAATTTTATCGATGAACATTTAGTGAAGTTGCTTACTTTTGCAATTTTCATTCTTACAATTATCACAACTTGATTACAAAAAGGAACGAATTTCCTGAAACATTCACACGTCGCTTGCAACGCTCAAGTGTATTTGTCTCGTTTTAAGTACAAAATTTCCGGGATTTCGACCAACGCAAACAAATCTCATGATTTCATTGATCGAGTGAATTTGCTATTAATGAATTCGCTCCGCCTAGTAATAGCACTTTTTTGTGATTTTTACCGAGTGGGGTGCACGATTGAACTCTGGCGTTCGATTTTTGCTTTCTGTAACTTAATGAATTCGCTCCGCCTAGTAATAGCACTTTACTTTTGTGATTTTTACCGAGTGGGGTGCACGATTGAACTCTGGCGTTCGATTTTTGCTTTCTGTAAGATTAGCGGGAAGACTCGCGATATATCTTACGTGCGATCAGAAGTAGACACATTTACAACGCTCAGCCGAGAGCAGCGAGTTATCGCGCTGATTCTCGAGGCAGCCTCGTCGCGAAGTCCACTTTCGCAACGCTGGCGGACAATGTCAATTATCACGACAATCGGAACGAGGATACACCCGTATATATATATGTAGATCGATCGATAAATAAATATGTAGACCGTCACCGCGGTGTTTACGCGACGAATTATGGCGAGGCTCGTGAAGTATACGAGATCCAAGGAAGAGCGAAACTTGTCCATTTCGGGACAAGAGGGAACGGGCGGTGAAATAAATAACGAGGGACGAAGAGAGAGAGAGAGAGAGAGATAGATAGAGAGAGAGAGAGAAGAGGTTATTATTCTGCCCCGCGGCATGAATAATTTACACTCGCTCAAATTTAAATAAATTCGCCCGCCACCGCCGTTGTCGTCGTCGTCGTCGTCGGTTTGAAAAACCGTAAGCGCGTAATCTCGACGTCGGCTCGATGGTTGTTTACGGTCGCGCGTTGCGCGCAGTTAATTTTAAACGAATTCGCCGGATATCGTCGTCGGGTATCTCGTCTCGTTCGTTATCGCCCGGTTATTTATGTTATTCCGTGAAATTACTTAGAAGCCCGTCAATTAGGTCTCCAACCGATGCAGCGCTCGTAAACAACGTGTGACGTAAGCTGGACATACCGCGGTATTACAGCAAATAACGAGGAACGGATGAGCGATAATATTCGCGGACTGGCAAAACATTATTTGTTGTTGAAAAATCGTAAGGGGGGGGGGGGGGGAAAAAAAAACTGCCGATAATCGATCGCGGCTTCTAGCTTCGCCGAACTCGTTCACACAGGAAAGATCAGTTTTGTTGAAGTATTTAAAAATTTAGCTAGATAAAAATTAAAAGATAATTTTGTGTGGATCTTCAAAATAATTATGTAGAACACTTAAACTGGAACTTGCTAGAATGTAACTTTTTGCAGCATTGTCATTAACGTTTAAGTGTTCTACATAATTATTTTGATGGGGCTGAACAAAATCATTTTCAGTTTATATATTTAGTTAAATTTTTAGATACATGGAAAACCGATTTTACTGAAGTATCTAACAATTTAGATACAGATTTGAAAATAATTGTTTGAAACGTCAAAATAATTACATAGGAATCTCAAGCATGATGATCAATGCTGCAAGAAGTTTTGACATTTCTAGCAAGCAGTTTGAGCGTCCTTCGTAATTATTTTTATTATTCAACAGAATTATTTTCAAATCTGTATCTAGCAAAATTTTTATTAGATACTCCAGTAAAATCGTTCGTTTCGTGTACACTCCTTGTTTTCGGTGCGTTCGACGATTCCGATAGCAGAATATCGCGACCGAGTATCAGTTGGGCGACATCCTCTCATGGCCGAAAATAAAAATAAAAAGAAGGAAGGAGAAGAGAGAGAGAGAGAGAGCGCGCGAGCGATTATGGAAACTATCGGAGGCCGTAAGGTCGTCGTTGGCGATCGTGACACGTGAACTGCGGATGACCGAGCGAGATTCCGTCACGCCCGCATACGAGGAGAGGATGTCGCAGTATAAGCGTGTCCACGGATGATGTCTCCCGAAACCGAAAAACATGTTTGGTCCGCGACCGGTTGTTTATACGATATATACCATGTGAAAGCAAACACTTTAAAGATCACCGAAGCGTCGCGCGTCGTCGGGAGCTCGATCTTCGTCCCGGAATGCGTTATCTTTGACGGTCGCAGCGCAAATAAAAAGGAGGAAAAAGATAAAAAATATAGAGAAGGAAAAAAAAAAGGAAATTGAGAAAGGATTTCTTCATTGGATGTATATCGAACTGACGAAACTCAATTCGGCAATTATTATTCCCGTCTCGACGCGAACCTAAATAAGACCTTACGTGAAATGCGCCACGGTGGATAATAGCTCCTGCTAATGTATCGCAACGCAAATACCAACATGGGCGAAATTACGATCTACGCGTGCCCGTGGCACCTTCGGATTAAACCACCCGGCCCCGGTGTGTTGGTAGCGCATAATTCTCGAAACTTTGCCCTGGCCGTGATGCAAGGAACGCGGGGAAACTCTCCTCCAGCCTTTACCTCGGGAGTTGCATGCGAATTGAAAAACAGTTGAGGGTATACTCGCATAACTAACGAAACCGCACGTTTATCGCCACTAGCTTTTGACAACTTCGTTATATACTCTGTATTCATTTCTTATTACATACTACTCTAATATCGAATCCTTCCTTGTATCATAATACAATATATAACAGTGAAGATGTAATATATCAGCGTGTTGATATCACGATTAGAAGATTAATCGATGTATCCCAATTTGTTAGTTTTAATGGTATTATTTTGTTACCTCGAGTGGCATCGCATGTCGCATTACTTTACAATTCCATTAATATATGTTAATATCCAGTCTAGCGCTATTTATGCACGCTTCACGTCAATAACGATACACACTTGTACTAGAAACGTTATTGCCGCACCTCTTGACTCCCCCCCTATACGATCGGAATGCGCACCACCGTGCGATGCGTGCGCATTCCACGATCCGACAGGAAGATCACCCTCGGAGACTAACTATTGTCTGCTCTCGAGGCGGATCGCAACAAAGTCGAAATGTGTTTAAGGTCGACTGTTGCTCTGTCGAGAGAATCTCGTACCCCCCTTCTGAAAATCTTTTCTAGCACACAAACAGCTTTTTCCATGCATCGGAGAGACTCTGTAGCAGAGACTCACCTACCCTTAGCATTCAGTCTCACGCTTTAGTGCTATTCATCCATTGTACAGAAACATGTTTCCTTCTCACTCCCTGGGCCCTTAATTAAAGGAAGAACCGATGGAACGAAATGTATATTGGTAAACAATTTCGTTACCTGAGGGAGCAAAGCTTTGACCAATCTTTTATTTTCGCAAATAACGTTTCGCGGAGGGAACGAATCTCCCTCCACTGAGTTATAAATATAAAAAAAAAAAAGACTACGGTCGATACAAACACTTGACACAATGCTGCACGGTATTATCGCGTTCCTTCCACGAACGATGATATTGCTGATCTGTACTTTGTACTTATCGCCAATTTTTACTTGACGGCTTTAACAGCTCCCTCCGCTCTTTATTATCTATTATATCACCACTCGCGTGCGCTTTATCGCGTACACTATGCACTTCGTACTTTCGCTTAAAATACTTATCGCGTAGTCTAACAAATATTTTCTCTTGCTTTCTCGATTAATCAACGAGTATCGATTAACTCCTGTGAATGAAGAACATATACAAGGATAGATGTATTCCTCGCGTGTATATACCTGTATTCTTTTCTATTATTTTATTCTATCGATACGTTTATTTTTAAGTTTAGTCTACCTTCGTCTTATAGCCTTCGACGAGACGATGGCTTATGCCGTACCAGAACGGTGTGTCGCGGGGACAAACCGTATTCTATTCAATTCCACTCGCTCTCGTTCTCTCCTCGTCGAACGAACGCCTTTATTCGTCGGCATCGGCGGCGCGTGATCCAATTTAACCGCGCTCGCTCGCGACATGTTTCTCAGCGTCTGCGAATGCAAAACATCTCATTCACGGGCAAAAGTGCTGGCCGCCTGCGCCAATAGGCGTAGTCCCTTACCTGCGAGAGCGGCAAAAACGAGAGTAGTGGCGCGCGAGCGCACGAGAGAGAGAGACGGAGCGCGCAGAGGTCGAGAAACGCGGGAGGAGAGAAGGAAGGAGGCAGACGACGACGACGACGGCGGCGGCGGCGGCGGCGGCGGCGGCGGGTATATAGAGAGAGCGTCGCCCTCTCCTTCGCCTCCCTTCGTCCTCTGTCCGCGCGAAGGGAAAGGGAAAGGAGGGAAGGGTAAAACCCGCGTACCGGGAGAGAACGCGGAACGCCATAAGATGGAGAGAGAGAGAGAGTAGAGAAGACGAGAGAATGCACGCGGGAGAAAGAGAGAGGAGACGCGCGCGGGGCTAAAATTAGAATGTCCGTTGGAATGCCGCTGGTAGTGATGGTGTGTATAGGATGATTCAGCGAGTGAGAAAGAAAAACAGAGAGAGGGAGAGGGAACGACGGAGGAGAGTAGATATGCGCGGGATAGTTTATTCCGTCCTGCGACGAAGCCCCTAAGGACGCATAGCGGATACTCGCGCGTGTACTCGCGTGCGAGCGCGACGTACATAACGAAGAGGCACCGGAAAGCCGGTCGATTTTGTGTGACTATGAGGTCTTTTCTCTCCTTCTTTCTCTTTCGCG
Source organism: Trachymyrmex cornetzi (assembly GCF_001594075.2). Lineage (NCBI taxonomy): Eukaryota > Metazoa > Arthropoda > Insecta > Hymenoptera > Formicidae > Trachymyrmex > Trachymyrmex cornetzi. The sequence continues at coordinate 4,264,028 of NW_017296059.1, forward strand.
CTCTTTTTTTTTCCCCCTCTGGCTGTTCCTTTCTCGCGCGCCTTTTATACTCCCGTCGCCGGAAATAGATTCGCATATCGACGCGCTCCGAGAATAGTCCTTAACTTTTTTTCATCGGGAGATTTCACGAGGTGGACGGTAGTAGAATAGTAGTAGTCTTGGTAGTAGTAATAGCAGCAGCGGCGATAGTACTATGTGATTCGGTGCTATTTTCAATTGGGACATTATTTTCGTCATGCGCTGCTTTCGCATTTATGAACGACCTGATTATCGAAACTTGTGGATTCAGAGGTTCTACTCGTATTCTCAAAATTATCATTTCATTGTGACACTTCCAATTTTCAATAATAGCACGAAAAGTAGTTTCATAATTAAAGAGATGGATTTTTACAATTATAGAATCTCAGTGTTATCTTGTTTTAGAGATCAGATTCTAAAAATTCTACGTATTCTCCAAATTATTATTTTAATGTAACATTTTTCCAATTTTTAATATCACTGAAATATTCGTATAACTAAAGAGCTCAATTTCTTCAATTATAGAATCTCAGAGTTTAGACACCAGATTCTAAATCCTTCAGCAACGTTCTTCTCGCGAATTCATTCTATAAATAGCGGCCACCAATTTTTGTAGGACCGTAGGCCGGCCACGTCTCTTCTTGGAGACTTGACGACCGAAATTCAAATACCACCGATTGCTTTTCAAATACTTCAGCGAAATCCTCCTCTGTCCTTCCCCGCGTGAATATCGTTATCTGCGATCTAAGCAAATCTTTCCCAGGTCATTCAACGACGGACTTGCCCACGTACCGATTAATTCTGCGAGATTCCCCACCTTGTCTCGATATCCGAGGATCGAGGCGTCTCGCGTTTGCGAAATGTTCGGTATCTGGTGTCGGTGGTTATACCTCCGTCGTCGGTACGTGGAAGGCAGAGGCAGGGCGGGGAATAGATAGATAAGCAAATAAATAAACTAGCGGGGCAAGGTGAGTCCGAGGCGGCGGACGTGCCAGAGAGATAGAGAGAGAGAGAGAGAGAGAGACAGAGAGAGAGCCTCGAGTAGGACCGGTGATTCTCGGGCGAACGTTCTTGGACGAGGTCGACGGCCTGACACGGATGGTTGACGCTGTGGGGCCCGTCTCGTAACCGGCCTGGGAAGAAGAACGAGAAAAGGTAGATAAAGAGAGGAAAGGAAAGGGCCCACCGCTGTGGAGCAAACGACGCGTTTTCGCCCTCCGCGAAGGCGATAGATCGCCCTGTGTACCCCCCGGCTTGGTGATCGGTCTGGGTCAGCTGGCAATTCTCCTACTTCGGAGTACTCGTTCTCCCTTTCTAGATTGCAGAGGAAGGATCAGAACGATCGTGAAGTATATGGATCGCTCTTGAACTAACAGGGTGGTCCTGTGCCCGTTTCTAGTATATATTAACTTTAATCTCGATTCAACTTACTGTTCATCTTTTTCTAGTTTCAAGAATTGGAAAAGGATGAAAGGTCGAATCGATCTTAATTCTCTATTGAGTACAGCGAGTGTCCCAGAGTGTATCGTGCCCCCTGCCCGTCGATCTCTCTCTCTCTCTCTCTCTCTCGCTCGCTCGCTCGTTGTCCCCCTTCTTCCTTCGGTAAAAGTGTGATCGATGGACGACGAGACGGGACGGGTGGCACGAAATTGGGGCGTTGCGTATTTATCGCTCCTATCTCGCCGCTATTTACCGTACCTGCGGCTTTTCGCCGCCGGCCCGCTTTTATCGTCCGCTCATTTTCCTCCCCCCCGCCCCCCCCCTACTCTCTCCCCGTTTCTCACACCGTTATAACTTGTACAACACGCGCGCGACCGGATATTTTTTATTAGATTTCTTTTTCTCATTCGCCGCCGCTAATCGAACGCTTCCTCGCGCGGCCGTTTATTCTTCCCTCGAATATTTCTCTTATATCCTCTGTTATTGATGCCACGGGGATCAATTAATATCTTTAAGAGATGCTTGGCGCCGCGTTTGTTTCAATTTGATTAGCAAGAATTCTGTTTTTTTTTCTTTTCTTTTTTTTTTAGCTATTATATATTTAGATATTTATTATATTTATTTGCTATCATTTTCTGGCATATATTTTTGTTTAATTGTTTACGAATTTTCTATTAAAAATAATCTCGTTTTAGAGAAAATTTTCTCTGGGAAAATAAAATGTTTATATTTTATATTTACCTCCACAATTTCATTAAACAACATTATTTATTTATTGTAATTTATTATTTTTTCAAATTTTTCCTCTTTTACATTATATAATCCATCTCATATTTTAGAGAGGGTATACGTTTAAAATTATATAAATGAAATAATACGACATTCGTTGTCGACGTTTCGTCCCCAACAAATAGTGCTTCATTACGGCGGCTCGGAAAATCGTAAAAGCCGAGACTGCCTGATGAAGTGATAAAACTTAATTCGGCCGTACAAACAACGTTCGTTCGTGTTTTTCGCGGGCCGCCTTCCCGTCTATCTACCCTGATTTTACGATTTTTGTGGAGGTTTTTACGGAGGCGGGGGTTTATTTTTATTGGCGGCGTTATCCCGCGCCGGGGAGAGGCGCGGCGATTCGAAATTACGACGGAGCCGCAAGAAAATCTGGCGTATAAAACTGTGAAGAAACCGTCCCCGTTCGAGCACGGCTCGCGTTTATCACCGCCGACTTTAATGCAATTCTCGCCAAAATTATTCCTCGGCTCGGAGTCGGGAAAACATCGCGGTACATCAAGATTAATTTCACTCGCGAACAATTAATTATCCGATTGCGTCCCGCCTCGTTATATCGCTCCCTATGCGCGACTCAGTCGTCTGCGATTGTTGTTATTGCGTATCGAATCTCGCCGCCGCGACTTAAGAAGATTCCGCGCACGTGGAGTGTTTCTCCTTGTCGAACATCTGTCGCAAATAATCGTAAAGCTGAATTCAACGAGCTGCGCATAACGTTGTCGCCAGTCGCAGCTTTACGTCATCCATCACGCCATGATTTCCAGTAGAGTAGACATAATTATTCAATCATTATTTGGTTGCGATAAGATATTCACGGAGATTAATGACATGAAACAATCAAGGATATATACGGATGAGCTTGTGTCTGATGTTTGGATCTTCATGTTTTATCGTACGACAGATGTTGCAAAATAACGATGGAAGCCGAGAGATGGGATTTTTTTTTCCTTAATTAACATGTCAAACAGCCGATAGCTTTTGAATTGAAAAAGTTTCATTATAAAATCTTGTGTAACTAAATAATGAAATTTTAATGTAACAAATTTCATTATTGGGACATAATTTAGATATTATTAAACAGAGACGTCGTGAGAACAGATTATATTGTATATAAATTAATTTAAAAATCTTATCAAAGTTCAAGAGTCCTGCAATCAAAACAAAAATATAGTGATAGCAACTATAAAGGTGACAGTTACAAGTTTTAAATGTAGAATTCATGTATATATATAGTTGAATAAATCACACACACACACACACACACACAATTCGCCTATCTTGCTTTCAAAGCGCAAAGCTTAGATTCTTCTCTTCGATATCTTCAGTCGTCAATGAAGACTCTTGAAAGAGAGGAGGATACAATAAAAGATCGCGCGCGTTCGTCGATCGCGAAAGGCGGGAAACCTGTTGCAATCTTTCGTACACAAAGCGTTTTTTCGGCGGAAGCGCAACGATAATGACAACGGAAAGAAAAGCTCGATCGTCTTTCGAACCGGAAACGAGGGACGATTAGGACTGCACGAAAGAGAGACGTTTATCTGGCAGGGACTCCCGCGATCATGATCATTCTCTCCTCTCGGAGCGGAAATACTCGAGCTCTCGGCACTTTCTCGTCGGGGCCGGTTTTCGGCTTCACCCTTCGACCATTGAATTTCATACCTCTTTCTAAACGTAGTATTTAATCGTCTTCAACCCCCCCTGGCAAGATTACCGAGCAGGTACCAGGTGGAACATCTGTTGCTCAACCTGTATCGCGCTATAATGCCTTTTACGCTCCAGTACCGATCCCTTTTGCGATTTTTTTCGTCTATCATGTGAATAGGAGGAACCAGAGCGCGCGTGAGAGAACACACCCAGTCGTTTGGCGCATTATAAAAAGCGTCTGCTCGCAAACGGGTCGCAATTACGCACTAGGTCTCATAGAGAGGTAGCCAACAATAATCTCTTCCGTTGTAACGAGGGAAATCCGCCCGGGGAAAACGTTTCTTGCTGGTCTCAGCTCGAGTCGTCGTTCCTGTTCCCTCGGTCTTGCATCGTGATCTTGTTAACGGATACAAATTCGTTCTAACCCGCTGGTCCTTCGAATTCTCATAATTAAAGCCGTTCCGTATTCAGATGTTAAGCAGCAACTTGTCCAACTAGCGATTATAATATTGCTCCATATATACACATATACACACACACATATATATATATATATATTTATTTAAAAAAATATATATTTGTGTATCGAAAGAGGATGTGCTTCCGCAAAACATTTATGTAAATAATGGAACACGCGTGCGACTTACGAAAGCGCGCGTGATTAACCCTGTAAACTTTGGACTTCGGCCGCGTATAGCCTTGATCTTCCAGCGCGTGTGGGCCGCTTCGTGTCCACGTGAATGCGTTTCCATTTTTCTATGTGGCGCACGAGAACGTGCGTGAACGAGACGCCTCTTTCTCTCTCTCTTCGCCATCGTCCTCTGACCCGCACGACGTGACCACGTGCCGGTCGGTCGCGGTGACGTCACACTTCCGGTACGTGATTTCCTGGTACCGGACGACCGTTGGCGGATGAGAGGAGTTAAGTACCGGACACGGGAGGTTCGCGCCTCCTCCTCCGCCGCCTCCTCTGCGCGAGTGTCTCTCGCGTCTTCCGGAGCGGAAAGGATAATGAGTGCCTCGCGAGCAAATATTTGCAAGCGGAAGGGCGACGGTTGTCCTAACGTCTTGAACTCTGTAGTTGTATTTTTTTTTTTTTTTTAATTAAATTAGGAAACGATCGAAGAATTTTAGACCTACCTCAATTTTAGATTAATTCCGCGATTAGAAGCGAAGCGACGTTTATTTTCGGTCTCGCGTGATCTCTGACTACTTTATCAAATTTATAACACTATCAGCAGAAAGTTACATGAAGCGACAAGGCTGTAGATCCTATTTTAACGATTCGTTATCGACGCGCGAAAAAGTAGTAGAATAGTCAGGCGATCACGGACAGTATGTCTGACAAGTCGTGTTTCTTCTTGCAGCGTGTGGCGAACCAGGCGCTTACCGTTTCGCCACAGCCGGCAGTAACGGTGGAGGGGCCGGTGTCCAAAATGTCTCCACCGACGAACGACGTGAACAACGGTGTGGTAGCGTCTCCTAGCACCCTGGCGCCTCGGGTTCCACCGACTACGAACCCGTCCCTCACCAACCCACCGACGCACAAGCGTACCCCGAAGGACTTCATCTTCGGCAAGGTGATCGGCGAAGGAAGCTTCTCCACCGTAAGTCTCCTCTCCCCTTTATTGTTTTCATGAATTTAATAAAAAGAAACTTAATGTGAACATAAATTGAAATGTTTTATAACAAGAAATATGAAAAGAGAGATAACGAATCTGTAATTTTTTAATCCGACAGGTTTACCTTGCCAAGGATATCCACACCAACAAGGAGTACGCGATTAAGGTGTGCGATAAGAGTCATATAATCAAGCAGAAAAAGACCGAGTACGTGAAACGCGAGAAGGAGGTGCTGAACATGCTCGCGGACGCCAAGCACTCGTTCGTGCGACTGTTCTGCACCTTCCAGGACGCGGAGAGACTATACTTTGTCATGTCGTACGCTAAGAACGGCGAGCTCTTGCCTCACATCAACAAGGTGGGCTCCTTCGACATCGAATGCACCAAGTTCTACTCGGCCGAGATCCTACGCGGTCTCGAGTATTTGCACGGACTCGGTATCATTCACCGAGATCTCAAGCCGGAGAACATCCTGCTGGACGAGAAGATGCACGTGCTCATTACCGACTTTGGCTGCGCCAAGATTCTCAAGGACGATCCGGAGACGCCCGCGGACGCGGACTCTCAACAGCAACAGCGTTTTAGGGAACGCAGCGGCTCCTTCGTCGGTACCGCTCAGTATGTGTCACCAGAGCTACTGACCAACAATAGCGTGAGCAGAGCGTCCGATCTCTGGGCCCTGGGCTGTCTTGTCTACCAGATGGTCGCTGGCCTGCCGCCTTTCCGTTCGAGGAGCGAGTACGTGATGTTCCAGAAGATCCTGAAACTCGAGTATGATATACCGGACGGTTTCTGCGAGTTGGCCAGATCGTTCGTTAATCAGCTTCTCGTTTTGGAGCCAACGCAACGATTGGGCGCTCTGGACGAGCACGGCGCTGGTTATCCCAGCATCCGGGCGCATCCCTTCTTCAAGGGTGTCGACTTCGAAACCCTTCACGAGCAGACACCGCCGCCTATTTATCCGTATTTGCCCGGCACGTCGGAACGAGAAGAGTTGAGGTCGCAATACAGGGTGCCTGATAATCTTGAACCCGGTCTAGACCATAAACAACTCACCAGGCTTCTCTGGCTGAGTACCGAAGACACCGATGATGACAACAGTACAGGCGCAGAGCAACGCGCTGTTAACGCGTTCTTCAACGAGATAATCGCAAGCGTGGACAAGCCACTGAGGAGGTGCACTAACAACAGATCCGACAGCGGCGCTAACATCGCCAATCTGACACCGGAACAGATCAGGATGCGACTAGAGAAACAGCGCACGAATCAGTGGCACTCTTTCGTCGAGGGCAATCTTATACTGAAACAGGGCTTCGTCAATAAGAGGAAGGGCCTGTTTGCCAGGCGGAGAATGCTCCTCCTTACCACCGGACCACATCTATACTACGTCGATCCTTTCAATAATGTTCTCAAGGGTGAGATACCTTGGAGTCCAGAACTCAGGGTCGAGCCAAAGAATTTCAAGATCTTCTTCGTCCATACGGTAAGTGTTTTATAATATTGTTAAAGTAAATTATTAAGCATCCGATACTTTTGTACCTTTTTGACAAAGAGATGGAGATTAAAATCGTACCTTTTGATGTCTCCGTTTCTATTCAATTTCTATATATAAAAAAATGAAAGATATTTGAAATATACACATCAAATATATCTAAACTTTGATGTTTTTGTTTATAGCCGAACAGGACATACTATCTCGAAGATCCCGAGGGATTTGCACTGGAATGGTGCAGAGCTATCGAGGAGACGCGAGTTCACTGTTACGGCCTGCAGGAGATGACCACCGCTTAAAATGAAAACTGGAGAGATCCAAAAGACAGAACACATAATAAGTGGTAAAGTCCGCGAGTGGCTATCGCCAAGGTCGATCTGTTCTCGACGAGAAGAGTTGGCGAATCGTTTGTTCACGTATTAGCCCATAGTAAAAAGTGAACTAGTAGACTTATTGCGCGCATTTCGAATGGTGCGCTCTGTACAGTTTATAGGCAGAAATTTATTAAGCAAAAATTCCTACCTCCGTCATCGAGAATCACCATCGCGCGGTGTCCATTATCACTTACGTTCGCTATTTATTGACGACCCTTTAGAGAATCGCATCATCCACGCGCGAAAACCATACGATGCGTGCGCGAAGAAAAGACGGAGGATTAGAGAAATTTTTAGCCAAGGCTTCGGCTGTGTATTCGCAGCGCCTGTTGCCGTGTGACGTAACTCGCGTGAGATCGAGGTCGCCCCGAGGCAAAGGAAAATAAAGTTCACGCACCCGTAAATTTCGATGTTTACAATTCTCGCGATATGCATAATCCGGATCCCACGGCACGAACAGAAATTTCCACGCGAATCGGCTTTCGAGGAATAAAAATTAAAAAAAGAAAAAGCAAAAGACCGAATTGTGTCCCAGAAAGGAATGAAGGATCCGCCCGTTCGGAGGCGCCCTTGGTCGCGCAAAACACGCTTCGCACGACGCTATTGTAGTACTTTATTCCTAAATATAGTCCAATTCCATACACACACGCGGATAAAACGATGCGTATTTAGGTGAAATTAAAAGCTGCGCGCGGTAATGTCGCCGCGCGAGCTTAGACGTCAATTTAGCCAAAAAATGGGAAAAAAAGAAAACGAAAAACGCCGTGGAGGATAACGAGACACTACGCAGCTTTAACGAAACCGTTTTACGTCGCCTGTAAAGGATCCTCGGAATCTCGCGACGTTCCGGGCGATCTTTGCTCTCTTCGCAGTGTACAGACAGTATTCTTTGTTACGTCGTTCATCATCATCCCCCCCCGCCCCTCTCCTCTTCGCGTATTTCGTATTCTCAACCCCTTTTCTCATAAATATTCTCTGTAAATATCATAAACGCGTTTCTACGAAGAGCAGGCCGCGTAAAGGCACTTTGTAACATAATAGATACGTAAGTAGAATAAAAGGGGAAAATATCGTTGTCTTACCACGGCGTTTTTCGCTCGTTTAATTACGCTTCTCGTCGTCTGGCCCTCGCGGATTCGAGTGTGCGATCAGATGACTTGAGGAAATATCGCAGAAAAGGGAAAGATCGGTGTTCGCACTTTTCTTCCTCCGTTCGTTCGAAGTGGTAGCGATGAAGGAAACAGGAGCATAGGAAACGAGAAATTTCGTTTTCCCTCCCGCGAAAGACTTACATGCCCGTGAAAAGGGACTCTAGATTAATATAGACGTTTTCAATAGCTCTTTAAGAAGCGCTATAGTAAAATTCGCTCTCGAGCGTATCGCCGATTCGTTTTTATATCGTCATCAGCGCGATTATTATTTATAGTATAATTGATGTAGTGTTCGAACGAAAATTATTATCGCCCGCGACCGGTGACGCGTACGAGTATTACGAGTATTCATTTTCCTCGCATATGTATAAATTAGATATTTAATTTAACACGGTCTCGCGCTTCGTTAATTTATTTCTACCGTTACTTGCCTCGAATTATTTATTCTCGTTTTTTTCTTCTTCTTTTTAAATACCACGCGTCAAGGACCGTGACGTTCGTATATAGAGATTACAGACTAGTTAACTATCTCGCTACACCACTCCGTACGACTATATATTTATATATATTAGAAAATATAGCGCTATTACTACTATTACTATTACTATTACTATCGTCACCACTGCGTTGTTGCTACGTTACTGCGTACATATATATATATTAAATATATTCTATATTATACGTCAACTATTGTCGTTAGACTTAGCTGTTTTTAGGTATATATATCTTTATTGCGAATACGTACTATCGCATTGATAAGGGAGGAGAAAGAAATTAAGATGCGATTCGACCCATGATATCGCGACCGAGCCGTAGTCCAATTGTGTATATAAAGTGTACATTACTAAACATACGAAAATATTTATATAGATATATTGTACGGTATATATATATAAAATATTTATATAATGTAAATAGTCTGTAGTTAGGGGGAAAAAACTGTATAAATGTTTATAGGGTAAAATCGCGTTTAGGTTTAATTCTCGTTGATTCTTGGCACGGCTCGTTCGCGATTCTGCGCTGACGAAAAACTTTACTTTTCTCTCTTTATTTTTCTTTCTCTCTTTCTCTCTCGTATGACGCAGACATAAACAGGGTATTTGGGGGATGACCAGAGCGGTCGGTGGTTGGCGCGCGTTGCGTCGTGCGATGTTCGAAAAAATGGTGATTCTTTATGGAATCGGCATTGTCCTCGCTGCCCTAGTGGCTTTGCTCAAAATGACCGCTTTTGGCGAGCCGCGTATGGTGTGGGCGGACGGGAAACGAAAAGCGGGCGAGCAACCACCGTCAACGTCTCGATTCAGACTCCTTTCTTCTTTTTTTCTAGTGAGAACTGATCGCGAAAGAGAGAGAGAGGGAGAGAGAGAGAGAGAATATTATTCTTTTAATTTAGAATTTCGCTTCAGGTGAATCGCGTCTCGATTTCGCAACATAATCTGTCTACCGTGAACGAAGCACGTGTGTCATGGAATTTTGGTTTATATATATACATATATATATCTCGCGTGAAGTCATACATAAAAAGATATATTTTTCGACATAGAAACAAATATATTCCCGTGCATTGTGTAAATATATCACACATCGACGTTGTGCTTCTTTTCCGGGGAGAGAGAGAAAGAGAAACAGTACGTACTATACAATGTCCGATCGCCGATCTCGTATCTTGTCGAAGTCTTTTTCTTCTTTTCTGTATACGAGATAGGGAGAACGGATCGCGCGCGTCATTTTCATCGCAGGGAAACTTTGCAGGTCCTGTATTTTGTGTAGGCGTTGCAAACTTTCAGATGGGAACGCGCGCGCGCGCGTCTTCTTCGAGGGGTACCCAACGGCGCATTTCGATTTTTCTGAAAAAGAAACATTGTCGGACGTCTCTCGTTCGTCCGGCACTGTTCCTGAGATTCCTGCCGCCCTTCGGTCCGTACGTTTCGGACCTTCCCCTCTCACTATACTATATCATAGCGAAATAATCGGTTTGGACGTGACTTCGTAAGGAGACACACCAAGGCGCTACGTTTACTAAGAGAAGAGATATAACTAATTTAACTAGGCTAGAAGTTTTTCAGAGGAGACGTATACTTAATTCGAAATTCTTACACCGTTACGATATCGTTTACGATCTGCGAAACAACGCAAGTAATAACAGCAAAGTTTTGCGGATGTTCAGATGCCTACTGTTTCGATGCAGCAGAAACGTTCAACTATTGATTGCAGTATTACTAAATGTATACAGATTAAATGTAACACACTCTACACATAACACATACACACACGCACACAACACACAAATACTGTCAATAAACACTTGCGCAACTTACGAGAAGACTTTGTAAATAGTTAGGATATAATTGATATTATAGGCGCCAAGATGTATTAAGAATAACATCAAATTTATTCCGAATAAATCTTCCGAACTATCGCATAAACATGTCTTTATTAATCTTTCATGTCCCATTCCAAAAATTTCCTTAATGCGATACATTACATACAATATTGTAATTATTGTCGTATTTTAGATATATATGCAATATAACATACACTTTTTTGCTATGTATTATACTGTTTCAAGGTTGTAAGCTTATAAATAAGTCACAAAGATATAAAAAAAAAGAATTTATTTTCTAAAGATAATTTATACGTTGTTTTATTATACAGAAGTTTTAAATTACATATTTATACATTATACGCTTTTCATAACTTGCAATTATCGATGTGTGTTAACAAATGTCTTTTTAAATGTGGCATATTTTTCGGCTGTGTCGAGCATTTGTGACACTTCAATTTTGTGTTCAGATAGTCTGTACACGCCTGCGGAGAAATCTTTTTGATTTTGCCGTCTATACGCAACTGATTGCATACATCTAAAATTCAATGTGCTTTTATATATGTAAATTATAATATAAATAAACATATGATACAAACCTTGCGAATGTAAAAAGAATGGCGTCGTAAAAGAGTTCCAATGATATTTAGTTTTAAGGCAAGGACTATTAAAATCCGTGCTTATTACATGCAGGTGCAGCCTCTGCATACTTGGCATCGCATGATAACCTATACTGCTCAAGAATTAATATTGTCTTATAATTCTCAAATGTATAACAATAATTCTGTGTTACATTTTTCTATATACTATATATATATATATATATATATGTGTGTGTGTGTGTGTGTATGAGTCTGCGCGCGCGCGCGCGTGTGTGTGTGTGTGAGACAGCATACATATACATTCTTATTTTATCGTATGTGTAATAGAAATAATTACTATTCATTATTTTACTATTAATACTGTTCTATTTTAAGACTCACAGGAATTCATGATCTGTTTGGTCTTTTATCAGATCACATGCAACATCATGCATATATGTTAACAAATCTTGATGTTCATTTTTGATACGCCATATATTGAGAATATCCTCCTTTGGTAAAACCAAATAATGAAATTGCGCTTTAGGATATTTATCTTTGATAACAACTATTTTATCATCTTCTCTGATTTTACATTCAGGATCCTCTATTGATTTAAGTAAATTAGCTGACCAATGATGTGTTTTTGCAGTCGCTATTTCATTAGTTGGGGCTTTACGTTTCATTATCGCAATTATAAATCGTAGTCGTTGAATGATGCTATCAGACATTTACCTAAAAAATATATATATATATAAATTAATATATTATGTACATATATATATATACACATACATTCATAAATTTATATACATACACGTATAGTGTTGAAACAAAAGTTCGTAGTGCTACGAATTACAAAATTTACGCAACTGTAATTTCATTAAAAATGAATGAAATTTAAATTTAAAAAGGAAATTTTAAAGCTTATAAAATCTTTACTTTTGAAAGATCACTATAACTTTAGAGTTTCTGTAAGTTTGATAATTTTTTGATATGTGGAAACAACGAGTTGAACAAATTGGAAATTTTCTTTTTTATGGGAAAATGTGTCCAAGAAAAATTGAGAGATATTTTCAAACATGAAAGTTTAAAGTTTTTTCTACCAAATTCTTTTCAGAAATATTCCTAAGATTTTTGTTCGATCGATTACGAAGTTAGTACTCTAACCTACAACACGTATATGGTGAGGCAGATTCCATATTTTGCACTTTAACTTGCACTTTCAATATCTAACATGATTCTTGAATTCTGTATATAAATAAAAACAAGACACACGAATTAAATGCAATGATTTAAAAAAACAAAATACGAAGTCTAACCAATAAACATCAACTTCAAAACACTTGGAAATGGAAGGTTAGGATTGTCGAAATCGCCCGTACACTACCGCCAGTACATCCATTTTCAGTTTGAGAACTATATGACTACATACATTTTCTGACACTATCAATAAAATCGTACCGTCGAAAGTAGATGTGGTTCGTCTCTTTACTAAATCCTCAGGATAGAAGCCTGCCGACTATCCATAGGCGGGATAGTTTAATGAGTCCTTGAACGAAAAAATATTGCATCTCCTACATATATAAATAAAAATGGTTGAATTTTAATTAAACGAAATTGAAAATTCAAACAAGTTAATTTAGTGAATTTTGTCTTATCTCATCGAAGAATATTTAGGGTAACTCCAGCAAATACGCCGCGTTGGGATTTACGCCGCAGAAAAAATAGAAGTGGAGGTAATTTTCCTAAAAAATGCACTTAAAAAAAAGTACTAAAAATGTACTAAAAAAAAGAGAAAAAGCATGAAATAAAATAGGTACAGATATAAATATATATTTATTATTGATTTAAATATGTACCTACATATGGACATATATTTCAATCTGTATATAAATATGTATTTTATTTATAATTTGATCTACATTTTAATATATTTAATAATATTATTTTATTATAATTTCGGTGAAATAAAATTTAAATATTTCTTTAGCTTATAAAAAGAGCTTTTTATTATACACATATACACATGTATATGTATATATATTGTATACACATACAGTATATATACATATGTGTATATATATATTAATACTCACTTGCTAAATTTGCATAATATAATATTAATATATTGCAACAGAAGGTAGCCCTTTAAAATAAAATAAAAACGTAATAATTAATGTATTGCAACACAGACGGTAGTTTCTTATATAAAATAAAGATTTAGATCACATTAATCAGTCATATTGTTTGTTATTATGTATATAAACAAAATCAATCTAGAACTTATTTCTAGAACTTATTTAATATTTTTTATTTTAAATAAATTGTAATAGTTATTTTCTCGATTTTATCGAGAGAGAGAGCCATGATCAGCATTATTATACGTAAAGAATTTAAAGAATTCTTGAAACGGAATAATTTGCAGCAATATAGTAGTATCATAAATTAATTTTTTAGCTGAAAAATTAAATAATGATTAACAAGATATTTAATACTTTTAGCCAAAGCTGTATTTAGCGTAAATTTTTTCGCAAGAATAAAAAAATTTACATGTATCTTTATATCAAAGATATATAGAATATTATCAACCTTTATTTAATATTAATTATTTAAAAGAAATAAAAATTGAGACATAATATTGGAGTATCAAAAATACTGCACGCGAACAATTACTAATTACGTTTACAAGAATCGCACAAATAATATAGGATTGAACAAGTGCTCTGTGCTAGAGATGCCACAGAGTAAAGCCCGAAATGTACGACGATACCCGTTTGTCAAAATTATATAAAATACGAATAATTGAATAAATCGTGAATATTTTTCATATGCAATAGTTGAATATCTGAACGACGCCTGGCGAAAAGCGAGGGGGAGCGCGCCGCGCGCGGCGCGGTAGTTGATTACGTCATCACTTCGGCATTCGCTCGGCGATCTCGGAGGGAGGTAGACGTGTGGCACAAGTCGCTCCGCGTGTCGCGCATTAATCTGCATTAATCCACGAAAATTAGATATCCACGAACGCGAATTGATAAATTATGTAAGGGTGCCCAACTAGTAATGTTGTCCAAAACTAAGGTGTGTACTAAGGATTATATCTCAATCTTTATTGCTTTCTTTAATGATTTACACTTAAATAAAGATTAATTATAAATTATATATTCTTTAAATAAAGATAAATGCAAACATTTTTTAAATTATAAAACAATTTGGACTAAATATAATAATGGGTATAAATAGAATTCATATTATACATTTACAGATGTATAAATTAGAGATATCTAAGAGCGGTATTCATAGTCCGTTCTTCTTTCAAGATTGTCTTAAGTAAGACGTTAATACGGCCCTCTTTTCGTGACTTCTTAAGACTGTACTTGAGACGGTCTTGAATATAAACTCTGACTATGAATACCGGTCCAAGATATAGATGAGTTGTGTGCGTAACGAATCCAAGAAATAAAACAAAAGTCATATAATAAAGCATCTTGTAATATTCATCGATGAGTATTAAAACGTAACGAGTAGATTATTTTACTGATTTTGTAATATTCGTTAACGTTAATATTTCGACAGTTAGATAATCGGCGCGCGACCTTGGGGTAGGGATGGCACGGGGTGGCACCGAGCGGCGCGTTCACGTTTACATATACACGTAGTTACCGCGCAATCATTTTTTTACCGAAGCTCATACAAGTAGGTAGCCGTGTCGTGTGCCGCTCTTCTTTACATTCCTTTTTAAAACATAATCGCGAATAATGCTAAATATAATACGAAATGCTAAATATAATCCCAAAATCCCCGCTTGGCCTCCCCTACTATTATGAGTAAGTATTCTTACAAAGAAAAGAGGATCGCCGATAAAATTGGGAGCGGGGGGGAGGGAGTGGAGGGCCTCTATAACTCGTTTTTGTTAAATATACCTTAAATTGACAATATATGTTTAGAAAAGTTTGAATTTATTAAAAGTCACTATAATTGCTAATAATTATAGAAACTTTAATGCATACTATTAATTATGTTTGGTAAAAATGGGCTGAAAATTTGCATACAGAAACATTTTGTAAGACATTATAAGATAAATATTCTTCGACGAGATAAGACAAAAATTTCACTAAATCAACTTGTTTGAATTTTCAATTCGGTTTATTAAAATTCAACAATTTTTATTTACATATGTAGGAGATGTGAAATTAAAATTTTTTCGTTCAAGGACCCATTAAATTATTCCTCCTATGGATTAGTTGGCAGGCTTCTATCTTGAGGATTTAGTACAGAAACGAACAACATCTACTTTTGACGATACGATTTTATCGATAGTGTCAGAAAATGTATGTAGTCACGTAGTTCCCAAACTGAAAATGGATGTATTAGCGCGGGTAATATACGGGAGGTTTCGAGGGTAATAGGAAAGAGGCCGGCATGGTCTCTCTCAGGTTTCTCTCTGATATTAGCGATACAATCACAGTCTCGAAAATAAATATGGTGCGAGTCCATGCTAAATTGCTTTAAAAAGTATAATGTAACACATGGATCAATAAGTCCCGAGACTAACCCAGAGATGACGCTCGTAGTAAACCAGTAACCACGTCTTTCTAGAGTACTAACCTTTGCTTGAAACGTGTCAAAATTTTAAGTCGATCGGACCAGAAACAGCTGAGTTATCGAGGTTGGAGTAAAGTCGTTTTGTAGTTTGTTGAAAAAATGGAAAAAACCGAGTTTCGTGTTCTGATAAAACATTGTTTTTTAATGGGTAAAAACACCGTGCAAGCGAAACAATGGATTGAAAAGTGTTACCCGGACTCTTGTCCATCAAAAGCAACGATTTGTCGGTGGTTTGCCGAGTTTAAACGTGGTCGTACCGACACAAATGACGCTGAACGCTCGGGTAGACCTGTGGAAGCCGTTACACCGGAAAATGTGAGTGAAGTGACCAAAATTATAATGAAAGATCGTAAAGTGAAGCTCCGTGAGATTGCTGAGATGACACAGATATCATATGGAAGTGTATTTACTATCCTTCATGAAAAATTGATGATGAAAAAGGTTTTTTCCAAGTGGGTGCCGCGATTGCTTTCGATGGAACAAAAACAGCAACGAGTCGATGATTCAGAAAGCTGTTTATCGCTATTTACTCGCAACAAAAAAGATTTCTTGCGTCGTTATGTGACCATGGACGAAACCTGGATACATCACTACACTCCAGAGTCGAAGCGGCAGTCATCTGAGTGGCGCACAGCTGGCGAAAGCCGTCCGAAGCGTCCGAAAACGCAGCAGTCAGCTGGCAAAGTCATGGCGTCAGTTTTTTGGGATACGCATGGCGTGATTTTCATTGACTACCTCGAAAAAGGTAAATCGATCAACAGTGATTATTATATTGACTTGCTGGTGCGTTTGAAGGAGGAAATCGCAAAAAAACGACCGCACATGCAGAGAAAAAAAATCCTTTTTCACCAAGACAATGCACCCTGCCACAAGTCGATGAAAACAATGGCAAAATTGAACGAATTGGGCTTTGATCTGCTTCCCCACCCCCCATACTCGCCAGATTTAGCCCCCAGTGACTACTGGCTCTTTGCTGATCTTAAAAAAATGCTCCAGGGAAAAAGATTTGGCTCAAATGAGGAGGTCATCGCTGAAACTGACGCTTATTTTGAAGCGAAAGATAATTTTTTTTATAAACATGGTATTGAAAAATTGGAAAAGCGTTGGAACGATTGTATCACCCTAAAAGGTGATTATGTTGATGAATAAACAAAAATTTTGCAAAAAAAATGTTGTTTTCATTGTTAGTCTCGGGACTTATTGATCCATGTGTTAAATTATAATTCGTGAATTATTTAAACATTTTATAAATATAAAAATATACGTGTTACTTAATGTTCTATAACAAAATTCTTCAAGATATAACTTCAATAAATTTTATTTATTGTTAAATATTAAATGTATCATGATAATAAGCATTACGCTCATTCGATAATTCAATAATTTACTACAAAAAAGTAATGATAACGGTGTTAAATAACACGTTATTTCAGTCCAAAGAAAAGAAGACTGTCGATTAGAATTGGCGGGAGTGGTGGAGGACCTCTTAGAAATCCTTTGAAATTAGTAAATACTCTATCACTACGTTTAAATATTTAATTACTAATCAAATTATAATTCTACGTAGCAACAACTATGGCGCACTGGATCAACTGGATTAATTCTTGCAACATTCTTCTTTTATACATTTACAATGTATCTACATATTCTTTGAGTATAGGATTAGTTTCTATTACTGTAAATATAATTAATTTATTTTTTGAAATTTTTTTTAATGCACAGATATCGCGGATAAAAATTGAATGTTAATATCAAATATCTAAATTCTAAAAAATCGATGAAGTATCACAAAAATCCGTAAGAAAGATGTACTATATAAAATTTCAAGAATTTTCTAATATTTTCAAGAATCACACAATTTCGAGAATTCAACCTTTCGAATTAAAATTCTTCAAAATCAACACTGTCAGGAGAATATACTGAAGAGATTGCGCTATCTAAAATTCCAAGAATTTTCTACATTTTCAAGAATTGCAATCCGAGATGGAAGGATGGGAAGGCAAAGAATGAAATAACACTTTAGCGAATAACTTTATATTTATTTATTTTACTCAAATGGAAGGCAATCGATAAATTCGCAACAAATAAAAATAAATAACACTCTCTCTAGCAATAATTACGTGATCGTTACTTAAGAGTATATCATTACAATAAATTCAATGATACTTAATAACAAAAAACTTATATGTATACCACTCCTCATGCGCGCGCGCACGTAATGCGCATACCAAATGTATGTATACGCGTCGTGTGTTTTTATGTGTGTATATGAGTGCATGTGTTTGTGTGTGTGTGTGTGTATGTGCGCGTGTGCGCGCGCGATGCTACTGCATCGTTTTTCTGTCGATGCAACTGCACGATTCGTTATATACTCGACGAAGCTATGTATACATGTATAGATGCAATCGGTTTACATACTTTACACCTTGCTTGGCTGCCTTTACTTCGTCCTGGTTCGCACTCGCTAGTCATAAAGACTTATTACTCATACGTATACGCACATACACTGCAGATGCACCACACACGACAGACTACCAGATTCGCACAGCCTGACAGATCGATCAATCATCGGCAGAATCATGATGAACGACTCGAACTTAAAATAATTTCGCGATTGCAACGTTTCCAAGAATGGTGGCTCGAGTTGCGACGCGAGTTCGATAAGATAGGGATGCGGCGTTTTATGATATAATATGATCTTTTTAATTAATATTGCCTTTTAATTACCCTAAATAAATTCATTATATGTCAAGCTCGCTACTACAAAACACACACAATCTCTTTCGTTATATTTTACACATTTATATATACAGTATTTTACAGAGAACAATAAAATCCTTATTGTCATGAGGCAACGGATGGTGACGAGTGTGACGATTTTCTACATAATGCTTGTAGCAAGGGATACTTTTCTTTTTGGCACCTTCGTTTCTCACCCCGATGCCATGTTCCGTTTCTCGTGACAGATGAGTTTGACAGGCCGTATTTATCATTTCTAAAAGCCTAAGACAACAGGAGGAAGGCGCAATATAGTAGCGATATCTTAAATGCAGATATTAGCAAAACGCGATTAAAAAAGCAGCCTTTACGACAAATCTGCAGTAATGCTGCAAATTGATTGATGCCTCGCGAGCCGTTTGCTACGAGTAAAAAACAGTATCTTGGATGCTGTGCAACTTACAAAATATATTTATAAGCGATCGATTCTCTTGGCATGATAAATAAATTATGAAATTCATAAGATTTACGGAATCAACGCTTATTAGTAATTATTCGATAAAAAAAGAATGTTTCTGCAACTGGCTCTGAGAGCTAGAGCAGGGGAGGGAAAAAGACAGGAAGACGAACCGGTTCCTTTAATTAAATGCACTGAGTTCCGGCTTAATTATTTCCGCGCGTGTTTCAAACGGATTCGGCGATGCGTTACGGGCGCACGATCGCGCTCCTCGTCTCCTCTGTCAGGGCTCTCGCGCACACGGAACATGGCAGTACCTCGAGGTCTTTAGAATTCTCCATGAAGCGTGAATATGTTTGGAATGTTGCATTTTTTTCGTTTGCTCTTTCTCTGGTGAATGCGGGAGAGGAAATGACGATCGCGGACCAATGTACCGTGTTTCGCTAATGAGATTGTGGGAATACACCTCACTAATTTTCTCACATTCAAAAAAACTAACAACTTAAATACGGCATTCTCTCTTTATTCGTACTACGTAACGCTAGTTCCGCGTGGAACTAAAAAGCTCGCAAGAAAAAACAACACTTCGAGGCACGTTGGTTGCGAGGAAAATTCGGAACGTTGCGGTATCATTACAAGTGTTTCTCTAAAAAAAGAATTAAAATAACCGCGACGTTTTATTTTATTTTATTACTTCTTATTTAGAAAAACCATCGATCGCTGCGTATTGGGGTTTCGATTAGCACCATCGCTGTCCATAAACATTAACACATACCACATGTACTCACTTAAGGGAATCTCAAAAATTGTAACTTTAACATATTCGTTACTTATTATCTCATAGAGACATAGACACGAAGTTTCACGCTGCAATAATGTTACCCACGAATTTCGGGATACCCTGTATAAAAAGTAGTTTAGATATGAAGTCAAGTATTTGAAAAATTAATAGAAGTAAATATAATATTCAGATATTTTTCATACATGTACTCAAAGTACGAATATTTTTGTGTAACTTTTATTCAAAGATACGATTTATCTTCATGTTTTGTCACAATTAAAGATTCTCTTGCATTTCATCAGGCAAGCAATCACGCTTTTTAAGATACATCTCCCACACACACACACGCGCACGCACGCACGCACACACACACAAATACACACAAGCTCTCGTTACCGAGATCGGCATCGCGGTCCCTCGTCGTTACGTCAAAGTCCGAAGCCGCTTGGTCTCCGAGGAACGTCTCAGAACAGGACAGAACGACATTTTTTTAACCCACAAAGCAACTCTCGTCTGACACACAATGTTCCGAGACGAAATCCTTCGATTACGTAGCGATCGCCTGTCGTGCGATGTGCGTAATGGTTGCGGCTCGCGACACGCGTGGCTTCGATCTCTCTTGTTCATACAGTTTGGAAACATGGAATGTCACAAAACAACAAAAAGATTACTAGTCGCGGTGGAAAGATCGAAGGACCGCGCCGTGGCAACCGATCCCGGTGGCGATTGTGTAGCTCGCTCGCGCGCGCAGCCATTCCTACGATTTCATTGCTATTATTATGATTATCGATTAAAATACGCAATAATTCCTAACATCACATGCTCTGTGGCTTAGAAAATATGTATAGCTGCGCTGGAAGGCCCCCGAACTCGCGTATTCAAACGTTACACGATTCGTAGACGTCAGGCGCACGTAGAAGTATATTTTACATATGTGTATACGTATGTATATATGCGTATGTATGCATATCTTTACAATTATTGTTATATTAGATTCTGTAAGTGTTCAATTATGCAAAGTTATGTTAAGATTAATTACGGTTGCGGGAGAGGGGTAGGCATTTGGAAAGAGGATTATCCGAGGGGATCATATACGCAAATGTTTTCTCGTCTCCTTGATTTGACACATACGCTATTTCTCGCAGTTATTAAAACCCAAGCAACACACGACTGGATAGTAAAAACTAGCTTAAAAAACCTGTTGTAAGCTGACTGACTCTTTGGGAGAATTTTAAAAGTTGATTTCGGTCCTGGAATTTTAGATCCTTTTCTTTTTTATATACGAGCGGCATGCACGCACACATATCGCTATTTCAGATTTTAGTTTCAAGAAGAAAAACATTTTATATACATATAAGTGTTATATATGTGTTGTATACATATATAAATCTTATATATATTTATATATATATATTTTATATATATGTAAATATTTTTCTGATAGACCATCAATCAAAAGAATGATATGCGTTAGCGTTTGTGATCGAAGAAGACCGAAAAATGACACGTGTGTTAAACACTGGTTTATAATTCGACAGCCTTCTCTCGTTCTTAATTGTTAATTACGATAACGATCCGCGCGATTATGTACCTATTTTTTAGGTATACCTTTGAAAACAACATTTCTCGTCTTGACGCGCGCGTATAAGTACACATAACGTCGATTACAAGATGCATCAGAGACAAGGATGTCACGAAATAGCTTATATAAAATGCATTGTACAGACCTCAAGCAACGCAATCACTGTTCGTTTTTCTATCTCGAATTATACTTTTGATTACCGAGAATTAAGTACATAACGCCGGATTGTAAGAGAGTATCTCGGGCTAGGTCGCAAAATCTACCTTATCCCAGGTCATTGGAGATAAGTCGGACGACATCTTGAAGTCAGAGTCCTCCATGTTAAAGAGATCAAACGAGTACTGACTGCTGCCTAATAATGGGTCATAAATATCTGTGGATGAGAGACTGATTGATGGAGTGTTAGACTGATGGTTGGACGATGGCATTGTCGCTGAAGGCGGTGGCGATTGCGGCATTAGGGAATCCAACCAATCAGGATCGTCCATATCCATCGGCATGTCGCAATCCAGTTGAACGAAGTCCATTGGATCCAATGTTTCCAAGTCCAATCCCAGTTCCTGAAAAATATAATATTAATTTGAATAATTGCTAATTTCATCTTATACTTTTGTTAATTATATCGTAATCATTTTGATTAATACGTCAAAAAATAGTTTTCTTCTTCTTAATAAATTTCCTCTCTAAGGAAACATACTTTGAGATCCAAATTTGCATTATCGGGAGTCACTTCTTGTGATGGTTGAGGATCTGGGGAAGCTTGTTGCACTGATTGAGGACTGAGTAACATCGCGGCGTCCAGCTCGGCCTCGGAGGTTAGAAGATCTGTGCCGAAGGGGGTAATCTCTTCCTGCTGTTGTAACTGTTGAAGTGCAGTAGGTAACTGAATGGAAAATGCGGTTAATGGTAATGGCGGCGGTGGCGGTGGTGCCGGTGTCGATGGACTCGGACAACCACTATGAGACACCTCCATCGGTATCGGACTAATCGGACTCATTGGACTGGCGGCCGTAAAAACTAACGACTGAGTTGGACTGTCCACCGGTGCAGTGAAGACCAGATTTGGCTGCAGCTGGCGATTTGGAGTCGTGGGAGTGGCTGGATCTTGCGCGGCACTTGGTGGTAGTTCGCCATTCTTGATTAGAATTTCCAATACGTCGTCAACTACTTGACTTTTTATGTGACTCTTTTGGACTGGTTCGATTTTGACCTGTAAGTAAAACGCGACAAGTGACAAAGTTATTCATAACTTACAGTGTTAGAAGAATTTGAACATTACAACTTTTATTACTTATTACTGATTATAGAGTTATAATATAAAATTTATTTCAATATTATAATTTTCCTTTCTCTAGAATTATAATAAAAAATAATCGTACCTTCAGCAACTTAGCAGCTTCGTCGTACTGCGGTGGCGGTGGTTTGATGTCTTCTGTAGTTGTTGTTTGTTGTTGCTGCTGTTGTTGCTGCTGTTGTTGAACCTGCGCTTGCGCCACGAGAGCACCAAGAAATGAGCCATTCAGCTTTGTCGGCTTCGCCAAATTTAAGACGATAGCCGTAGGTATTTGAACAGTAGTGCTGTTTTTAGACTGATTCTTCTTGTTGTTAATCGCGGTTAGAGTCGCAGAATCAAGAATAGCAGTGGCATTGTTTGGTTGTGCTTGTAGAAAAGCTGCAAGACTCGCTTTCGCGTTGATTTGATGAATCGTAGCTTGTTGCGGTTGCGTTTGTTGTTGGCTTTGTTGTTGCTGCTGCTGCTGGTGTTGTAGTTGTTGCTGCTGCTGTAAGTGCTGAAGCTGCTGCAAATGCAAAGCCAATTGTTGTTGTTGCATTTTATTTTGTATATGTTGCTGAAGTGCCAGTTTCTCGGCGCGCACCGTGGTTGGTTGTGTCTGACGAATCTGCTGAAGTTGTTGCTGCGACTTATACAGCTCACGCTGTAATTCCTCTATCCGTTTCCTCTGCACCTTGATGATATCATCTCCTGAAACACGAACTGCGTCGTAAAAACACCCACGTGTGCTGTCTCTCAAATCAACAGCCTCGTTCGAAAGTCTCATCGCCTCTCGCGCGCACATTAAAACACTTAAAGTGGCGCTCAATCTAACGAAGAGATATCGAGATGACGTTTTACCTGGCGGACTCAATGGGTCGTCGTGCTCGCTGTGGGGCGAGGCCGTTCGCGGGCTGCTCGGCTCGTCCTTCACAATAGAACACGGACTCTTGACCTGAGAGCTGGAATCATCCGTCGCCATCGGGCCAGGCGTGTCCATCAGGATATGACCCATGTGCGTTACGTGTGGTCCAGTAGAATTGGAGATCGAGTTGCTGCTGGATTCTGTGAAGGGCTTTAATCGCTCGATCAATTGCGGCTTCGAGCCCGACACTGGTAGATTCCGTCGTTTCAGTTCTACCTTTAGATCACTCACTGCAAACGCGATACACGAAATTATTTTCCGATTCTTGCGACCGATCTTTCTCTAATGCGATTTCAATATACCTTTCATATCTTCCAGTTTGCCCAAAGGCCTCAGTGGGGGCTGTTCCGAAGGATTGTTCGAAGAATTCGACGGAGCCGGGCTGGCAGCGTTCGCGCTACTTCCGCTTACGCTACCAGCATCGCTCGCGCCGCTACTTGTGAGCGATAGTGGCTTCTGCGCGGCCGGCAAGATGATCTGGGGATACTAAATTAAAAGGAAAAAAAGATTTTTTGATCTATCTCTTTATGAATTCGAAAAGCAAATATTTGGGAAAGGTGGTACAAGTTTTTTAGAAAAAAGATAAAGAAAAATTATTTATCTGAAATTATTAGATAGATATATAATATAATTCTTTTCGCTTGTAAAAAGTTTTGCTGTAATGCGCGTGCTATAATGCATGCATCAGTACCTTATGCTGCCACTCGAGCTGCCATTGGAGGAACAGCTGTTGCTGCTGCAGAAGTAGCTCATAACTGGTCTCACCGGGCTGCGCGCCGCCGAGACCGGAAGTGTTAGACGACACTGGCGTCTTTTGCGCGTTTGGCGGTCCCTGTAGCAAGAATCATTACGTAAGGAAAATATAAAAAATGCAACTCGCGCGCTTGACCATTTATTATAACAAGTTGTACACGATTCGCAACCCGAATAAACCCCGCCTTTATGCATCTCGCTTTACGTAACGTTGCTCGCGACCCGTGAACAGATTTGAGATATATTTTCCTGACATCACTGTCTGGCGCCCGGTGAAGAGGAGACCAAGGTAGGTAGGTAGGTGACGTAGCTCTCCGGTTCAGGCCAGGCCGAGTGATAAATGATACATCAAGATGTTTTCTGCGCCCTCATTTGCACGCCCATTCCCGGCTCGCTTTCACACCGGCCACGCTATATCTCGGATGTTTTGGGGCCCGCGCGCTGTTCGGAGCCCGGCGGCTCGATTCGGCTCGGCGTCTATCGGGGTCTGGGGGAGAAGAGACCCCGCGCAGCCCGCTCCCCGACTTCTTCGCTCTTAGGTGCAATTAGCGCTCGAATTACTCAGAGCTAACGAGGTGGGGGCTTCGAGCCCCGCTCTGAGGAGATCGCGAGAGTTAATCACCCGATACGATCTACCTCCGAGGTTCCTCCAGGCCCCAAAAGACCAGGGCTCTCTACGCCTTTTCGCTGCTCTCTGCGGCGGCCCACGGGAGCCGAGATTCACGGTCCATGCTCCGTTCTCATTTTTACCTCGTCCTCCTCCTTCTACACGAGCACCTCTTCTTGCTCTCATGTCGTCCTTTTTGCCCGTCTTGTTTTTTTGCCCCGCGCGCTGGCTGCCACGCCGAAATGCGGCCCTCCGTTAGCCCACGCTGACCGGCGAGCACTCCGCCACTAGTTTGTAGTGCCACCCGGCCGTTCCAGGTACACGATAATTATCGCGCGCCTCTGTGTACATTCTGGTCATGCTTCGGATTAAAAATTACTTTGCACCTCTCGTTTCATCGCTTATCGAACTCACTAGTTCGCGACTGAGCGGAGTATTTCCGGTAAAATCTTTTGGCTCGAGTTTATAACCGAATAATTTAGCAGTGCCGAGTAATTTAAGTTTAAACCAGATAATTTCGATGTATCAAACAAAAGTACTAAAAAAAATTACATAAGGGAGAGAAAGAGGATAGCATTATATAAATTTCCGTTTTAATAATAATATCTACTAATCTTTAGATCAATGTTTTATCGTTCTAATAATGAGTTAATTACCAAATTAAGGATTGAAGCAATTTGACTTCGAACGCGCACGTAATGTAGAAATCAATTTAAATTACCGCCGATTTAATACTGTATTTAATATTGTATTATTACAAAACTACTTTTGTTTAAATATTAAGAGAAAATAGTGTGTTAATCGATCAACAATTGTCTTACGTAATATCTATTACGTTTAAAGATTCACGCGATGGATCGGTGATCGTGAACAGTGATGTCAGAATCTCGATGCTTTGAGAATACCCTTTAATAACTTTCATCGCAATTCAATAGCTGTTCTGTGAAGACATAATGCCCTGCGTAATAAAATCGATACCTCCCGACGAGAGAACCAACAGTATCATTTTGCAACACGGCGATAAAAGAAAAACGACGTATGCCCTCGCGCTGCTCTCCTTCGTGCAAGTCACACAGAATGACACAGTTGTTCTCGTCGCCGAAATGTTGACACAATAAATTGAAAGTGAACTTACTTTATACTCGTGGAACTTGATCGTCCGGGTCTTGGGTTGGCTCTTGGTCTTCGACTTCTTTCTGTTCTTGTCCTTCCCGGGAGCGTCGCTCCTTTGGCACGTGGGGACGGCGGTGGCGGCTATCGGGCTCGGCTGGGGCCGCGGGGTGATCGCCGCCGGCGGCGGTGCCGGGGGCGACGCTATCGAGATGTTAGACAGGGGACTCAAGCTGGACGTCGTCGAGCCCAGGGACATCGGGCTCGGCGCCGGCGCCAATGGTAGGAGAGTCGTCGACGGGCCATTCGTCGTTTGGCTCGCCTGTTAAAAGAGAGAGAGAGATCGTCCGGTGGTTTTTCAAACTTCCACAATACGACTGACACGTGGTATCGATCGCTATTGACATAATTACGGCGACCTCCTAAATATTGGAATTGTCGGGAATTGCGCGATTAATCTTCGTCGCGCTCGATTAACACTTTCATTGCCGCCTAAACGTTTAGAAATGAGCTCGAAAAACTGCTAATTCCAAGTATGAGAGAGCTCAATGATGCGTGTCGATAAACCCAATAAAAAGATAAATGTTTGCATTAATTATTATTTTCCTGTGCTAAAACTTTACCTGCGTAGACGTGTGTTGTTGACCTTGTGGAACTTGCTGCTGACCCTGTTGCTGCTGCGTTCCGACAACGGTGTTGCAAAGTTCGGCGAACGTCTGTATCGTCGATTCCGTAGACGTTTGCTGGAAGACGGGAGACGTCGATGAGACCACAACGGCACCGCCGGTCGACGGTATGCTCAAGGAAACCGTGACGATGCCCGCAGAAGCGGCCGCAGTTTCCAGAACATCCGACGATCGCGACTCCAGTTGTGGTGAAGGCGCACCCTCCGAGCTCTGGGAGTCATCCTCGAAAGTGATGTAGTGGTCCGGATGCTGGGGTTTTGTCACTTGCCCCTCGCAGGTGGCCTTGAAGGGAATGTGACCCTCTGGAGGGAGAATTTAGTCATGAAAAATCGCGTTGACATGTACACGGAAAGAACGATTTTGCTGAAGTATTTAAAAATTTAATTAGATATACAGATCTAAAAATAATTTTGTTAAATCGTTAAAATAATTACGTAGGAATCTTATGATGAGTAATACTACAAAAAGTTTTGATATTTTAGCAATCAGTTTGAGAGTTTTATATAATTATTTTATGGAGGCTATCGCGAGATACCTTTGACCGCCCTCTCGATGGGCTCTTCAGTATGAAGGATGTTCTTTTGGATGAGCTCGAGCGGCCCAGGTCGATGACTGAGCTGATCGTTGAGTTGATCAGCTAGCCTGGCCTTCTTCAGCATTCGCTGCCGCTCCGCCAGACTCGGATCCACGTGACCTACATCTTCAAGGATATGCTGTCGAACCAACTCGTCTCTACCTGGTCTCTGCTGGATCTTCGCCTTCAACAGATCGCCTGTCTTCGCCCTTTCCAACTGCTTCCGTTGCTCGTGAAACGCCGGTGGCGTCTTCAACGCTGCGCGTGTAAGGAAAAACATTCATGTCTTTTATATCGTACTTTACTCGCCCGTCCGGGCGTGATTAATTTTAAGAGCGACATTGCGCTGAAACGTCGCGGTGAAAGCTACTTCGAGTAGCTTTGAAAGAAGTCGAAACAGGGCTGTCATTACTTTCTCATTCGTAATTTTAGATCGCAATTTTCGGTCTTTTGATCAAATGAACTTTTCTTTAAAAAAAAAAAAAGAAGAAGAGACGAATAAATGCCGAATTTCTTAGTACGCAACGTGACGCATGCAGCAGACATCAATTTCCGGAACGATGGTCCTCAAAGGCAGCATTTTGGTGTTAACATGACGCGTCCTCAGGCTCCCGCATTCCTCAACGCCGTTAAATCGGTGGATAAATGATCCCCGAAATGTGTCCCTATCACTATTTCCAGACGCGGATGCTGTCGGTGCGACGTATGCAGACGTGGACGTCGTCATTACGCGGAATAAAAGACACGTACCCACCTACGGTCGCGTCGCCGATGTCGGCAGCGGAAATGTGAAAATACATGGGCGCCCTGGTATTTTAACCGCGTGCCGTAAGTTTCCATTCAACCAGTCGTGGAATGGGGCACGCCGTCCGGCTCTTTCCCCGTCGCCAGTTTTTTTTAGCATCTTCGAGATTAATCGTGGATGTAATTCCCTTGCTCGTCGTCGCGGCCGCGAGAGATGCAACGCGTTCCTCGTCGGATATTACTCTTCGGCTCGTTACGGAGAATTTACGGTACTTTTGTGAAGGTACGAAGGGAAAATAAAAAAGTAATGGGAGGTAGGGGTTTCTGATTTCTCGTGCAGAGGATTGCACTAAAATGGGATACTATAAGATCGCTTATGGACCGATCTGTAATTTACATCTTTTCGCAGTACGTATGTTTCTTGCTTTGTTCTCTCAAGTAATTGCGATCGTGAATTCAGTTGCCACGTTGGCATCACTTCCTTTTCGAAACGACTCTAAAAAATATCGGATTTAACATTATGCGGTGTCTATAAAATTCTCACTGTATTGGTGATTATTAACGCCAACATAATCTGGATTTAACAGTATGAGTTTTAGGTTTATCATGACGGTATTGACACAAAGTGTTAAAAAAACCATTTATATGATAGATAGTACACACCATACTGACTAAAAAAGCCCTAATGGACATAGATTGAAAGCTCAACCGTTTCTGAGATTAATAGTTTTGTATGTAGTGTACTAACTGACTTCTTGTCTTTTTTTACGTGTTGCATATGAAAAGAGAGAAATTAAGATAAATAGGACTGATAGCCTATTTGAGAGAATTACAGATCTAATGAGATGAGAGAGAGAGATCTCTCATCCAATGGCAATAGTAATGGCTAATTGATGTTAACTTAAGTTAATATAAGTAATCAGTAATTTACCGATTCCCGATAAAATTTTTCATTGAATCATGTATGGAAATTGAATCAGAACATTTAGAACGTGATTTGTAAACACTTAGGTATATAAATCTTCACGTCGCATACGACACGTAAAAAACAATGAATCAGTTACGATACTAATATACAAAATTGTTTATATCGTAGAAAAGATTGAGTTTTCCTATGTTTACTAAGTTATCCTATTTTTACTCATCATCAGTATGATGTATACTATAATATCTATCATCATATGTTTTTTTTAAGACCCTGTATAAACACTAGGAGTTTAAAATCCATATTATGTCAGTGTTAATATTTTTCTATTTAGTTTTTTATAATTTTTACAAATTTTTACGTATTTTTTTTTATAATACTTGGGTTCACTGTAAAGTGTGATGGTATCATACATTAATTTTTTAAAAAATCTATTGAGTATCAATTGAGTTTCGTTGAAATTGGACTGATAGAAAAATGTATGCCGCATAGGGTTAAATCCACACCGATATTTTTTAGAGTAATTTGTTATTTCCTTTCGCAAACGAGATATTAGAGATTTGAAATGTGTTTCGAAGACATCCGACGTCCTTGCAATGACTATTCTAATCTCAGATGAACAGTCCGAGGGGCGTCGTTAATTTGCCGCAATAAACGTCGCCTTCCGCGGTTGGAATAGGCTCAAGATTCGGGAAATAAAACATGAGACACTGCGGTCTTTACACGACGATTGACATCTCAGAAGAAAAACGTGTACGTTTATTTGCATTTACATTTGCTCGTTGTACTCGCGATGGCAATACGCATGATGATGTACGATTTGGCGCACATTTCACTGTGGCGAAGCAACAAATTTGGCAGATATTTAATACTGTCGTAAACATATAATGTATTATTACATAATTACATTCAATTTTGCATTCTTACCATTCTCTATATTTATAACGAACAACTTTCCACATGTTTTATTCTTTCAGTGAAGAATTTTCAGTGTCTCTAATATTCATATAATACTTAACAAAATTTAGAAGCAATTAAATTTTTATTTAAATGTGTAATCTCATAAGTGTAAAATAAAAATAATAATTTTACTGAAGTGTAAATAATGAGAGTAACATGAGTTAATATATAGAATAGAATAAAGTAGAAGAAAATGCACCTCAAAAGGTGACATTAGCATAATGCTACCTTAAAATCTAAGCTTATAAAAATGTATAGGATAATAAGGCTCGATAATAATAAATAAAATCAGAAATTTGAAGGGCTACGAGCCAGAGGTACAAAAACAAAGAAAATATATTATAAAATTATAAAAATAAAATTATTACAGCAAAACAAACTAAACTTATAAAATATAATAGAAATAATAGTATATATATGTATATATATGTGTATATGGACGAAATAATAAACTCCTCTCCTAGCTAAGAAATACACAGTTAATGAAATGCAAGTAAAGACTGAAGTAAATTAAAATAATAGTAATTCAAGATAACATATAAAATATAAAAAAGAAATGTGTAAATAATAATAAAGTAATAATAAATGGCTAAGAATATATAGTAAAAAATAAAGAATATGAAACTGAAAATATCTTTCAAAATGGTATGAAAAAATTAAGACGTTAAATTTTATATAATATTTAAATAACGTTGGTCAAGTAAAAAGAGTAGTAATAAAGAAAAAAGAAATATCAGCGAAAAAAAGTTTTCGGTTCAGAAAAACGTTTCGCGGGAACCTATCAATTTTTGAATGTAATGAATTTTTAACGTAATCAGCAGCTTCTGCGAAAACGGGTATTATTTTCAGGCGCGCGAATGTGTATACGGGGCTTAACTTTAAAGCCCCAGAAATTCGCAGATGAATGAACCCTGCGCGCGGCATGGAAATGCATGTGCACACACGCGGTTTTACGCGTAAAGTCGAATGAGGCCTATCAAACCGCGTATTTTCATCAAGCCGACGATATATACCGGGCGCCATAAACGCGCCAGCGCGCGCACGGTAACAAGAGCAATATTTTAGGGTGTGACCCAAATAATTACTGGATGCTCGTGCGTTCGTTCGGTAAACATTTGGTACCCATCGTAAATCTACCGAGTAACTAGACTGCTGTTGATCGCTTCGAGGATTTCGGATGCGAGCATGCCATACGCCGCGCGAATGTTTTTACTTTTGCTTCTTCATTTTAGTCCACGGTATGATGAGGAAAAATGATCGAATCATTTGTTTCATGCAGAAAACAACGTTGTGAGAAAATTAAAAAAAAATGTGTTTACTACATCTTTTACAAGAATATAAACGCAAACAAAATATTGAATATTCTTTGACGATTAAAATATATTCATAAGAAGTTTTAAACAATTATATTTGCATATCGCTCCTTGTTACTTCAAAAGTGACACAATTCAAATAATCAAGTTTCCCAGAAAGGAGGAAAAATTATTTTTTGACTTGACAGAAAATTATTGTCTAACCAAATAATATCTACAAAAAAATATATTCTTAATACGATCAAATATTATTTATCATTTTAGTCTTATTAAAAAAAAAATCACTCTTTTTAAGTTGTGACAATTTTTACAATTTTAAATGAAATTAATTTATTTTTGATAATTAATAAGACAATATTTATTTAACCCATTCATGATAATAACTCGAAATTAGTTTTTTTAGTTATGTCACTTTTTAAGTATAAAAAAAGCGGTATTGAAAAAATACAAATTTATTTAATTTTCTAGGGAAGAAAACTTAATTTCTCTTAAACTTCATTTATCTTATTAATTAAGTCTTTTTTAGAATGACTGATTTAATTATTGCAAGATTAATTGACCGACTTAAAAGCGACCTAATTCGTTTCGCTTTAAAACTCACAAAAAATGACAGCTAATTGTCAATTTGTTTAATTGTTGCGAAGCAATTTACCACAATCTAGATGTGTCCTAGATATCAGTCTTATACTTCTTACGTATCCTTGAGAACGGCGTGATAATTAACTCGTGCATCAATCGATCCCACGTGTGAGCGAAGACGTTTTTAAGACCGCAGAGACTAGCCGGCAATGACGTTCAATGACGGTCGTAACGAAAGTTACGTTGATCACGACCATCGCGAGCATCAGCGAGAGTTCTAACAGCCCTGAGTCGTACAAGCGCAATTTTCCGCGGCGTAGAGAGGAGAAAAATGTGTATAAACGGTGTAATAAACAAGCGGATCAACACTTACGTGGCATGATGCCTTGCGCAACCAGCTGATTGATGGGTCGCCTCAGCATGAGCTTCACCTTCAACGCTGCAACAGAAAAAGGGAACCGCCGGTCATAAAGTGTGTCTCTTTAGTTATGGGGAAGAAATTAGGGGCCAATTCGAGTGAGCGGCCTCCTCTTCGTGGAACTTTTATTCGAACGAGTGCGTTGCACCTCGGCGAGACGCGACGCGGAGAGGTCGCTCGCTCGTGAAATTCTCCCATCTCTCAGCAGTATCTCGCTCCAATTTCTGTGGGATTTCCGCGGAGGAGTCACGACAGTCGCGAAAGCTCAAGTCGTGACGCGGGATGCTTCTATAAAAACCGCAGAGATCAAAGTCGATCACTCGCCCCAACTTGTGGCGCGGATCTTTCTTGCTGCGTTATTTATCCTGCGCATATCACACGTCTTTTTGGTCCCTTTAAAGATAAAATAATGTTTATAATCATTTTTATAACAGGGTGTTAATTAAAGAAAGACATTAATTCGATTCTATTTTTATTAGCATTATTAATATACACAAAATATTTCTTTAAAATAACATCAAGATTAAAATAGTAGACATCTTATACATTGGACATACTATCTTTTTAAATGATGCTTTTATTTTTACGAAAAAAACGTAGATAGATTTTTTATATTTAGTTATACACGGAGAAAATTTTATATTAAGTTTTAATATAATTTTAAATTACACTTTACTATGTCTTGAATTTTCGTATGGACCCTCACAACATAATTCCGATTTAACTTTTACTATGGAAATGCTAATTTTTATCACATAAATAAAGTAATTATTTTGTTAAGCCATATTCTAACATGAAAACAGTTAATTTTTACTATGGTACGCAAACAAAATTTGCTAGATATATATTTTTTACTTATCTTTATAATACTTTCATTCAACAAGATTTGATTTTGTAATAAAAAATTTTACTATAAAATTTACTATGAAAAAGTAAAAATTACATTGTATTATTGTTTTTAAAAAAATAATTATAGCATTTAAACTTATAATTTACATGAAGACCGCAGCTACTACTACATTATAGTAATTTTAAATATAAAATTTTCTCCGTGTAGCAATATCAACTTTTAAATTAACGTAGCCATACTTTTAATTACGCATAGGTTGATATTATCTAAAATCTGTTTTCCTGTAAATCGGAAAAATGCGAAGGTGTGCGTTGGATCGATCAAAAAGATCGAAAAGATTCACGGTTCGTTCTCCGCGCAAGATATCCGAATACAAATTAACACACAAAGGGCCGACGGTTATAAATACGCGTACGACGCGGGCCAGATTGCATAAATTGCCTGCGAAAGAGGAAGAACAAAAACGCGGAGGCCGCATGGCCGTACAATCTGAATTCAAAGCAGCCAATGTGCCGGCGAAATGCCTGGCGCACTGCCTTTGAGCATAATGGCTCATCCGCGGTGGGATTTGTTACTTCAGTGCTGCTGCTGAACTCGTAATTCGTTCAGGTTCCCTCGAATCGTCAACGAATGTTAAATTGGCAGCTCTCCCTCCTTCCTTCGATCTCTCGCGTCTTGTTAGAATTAGTCAGCGTTGAATGAAAATTACACTTGTAGCATTGCTTCCTGCTGTTGTTTTCTGTTTTACACCGACATTGATGAGTAATGATTAAATTCCTTGCGGGTAGTTACATTTAAACTACTATTTCGGGATTGAGATATGCCCACTGAGATTTCGGTCAACATTGTACTTTGGCATGGAATAACTTAAATTCGCGATGCGACAAATCCCTCGGAGTGATCTATCGTCTTGTATTCCTTACGTAAACGTATTACAACGTATGTGTCGAGCAAGACAAAATTATAATGGAATTTGATCTTTTATACTTCCTTTTCTCACTAACTAAATGCCATCGTAGTTATTAGCGTCCGTCCTCCGCTCTTATAATAGGTACCTTTTACTTTCTAGCCGATTCTATTTTGGCATTTATTTTGTTTCTTCGCTCCGCCTTCTTTGTTCCACTTCGATGCATTTAGAATCGTCTGGGAATTAATATTTTCTCGTTTCGTAATCAGTTTTCGTGTATTTTAGTATTTTCATCCGTCTGTGCACCCGATGCTATCTTTGTACAATAAAATGTGTAATCACGAATACAGCTACATTCCGAACGTGATTTCCAGGATCGATAACGGGGATACCGATCAGGAATGCTCGTTAAGGGATAAGGCTATCGCGATTAAAGTGCGTTGATAAGATTCTATAGTGTTTGCTTGCACTTTGTACCTACGGTCATAATAATTCGTACTTGATCGCAATTTCCAATCGGCGCGTTCCGCAATTATCGCATCGTAATAATAATTCGCGCTAATTAGCGAGTCCATTCCGTTAAATTAAATCAGGTCGGTTAGTTGCTGCAAAATAAGTTTGCCAACTCTCCACTCTACCTAGTCTCTTTAATAATACTATGGCGCGCAAACTCAACAATGTCGTAACGACATTGCTGCTCTTTATGGACATTCGACTTCGTTCTGTGATGTCGCAATTGTGGCCGCGTTTTATGAATTGTCAAGAAATCTTGTGGACTAAAACCTCGAAGTATACTTAAACAATTTTAAAGATTTTTATTTCAGACACGGAAAGAACAGTTTTGCTAAAATATCTAAAAATTTAGCTAGATACAGGTCTGAAAATAATTCTCTTTCGACCATTAAAATGTAATTATGTAAGACTTAAAATGGTTGCAAAAATGTTAAAACTTTTCGCAGTATTGCCAACAATATTGTTAGTCTTTTAAATAATTTTTTTTATAATCCAACAAAATTATTTTCAGATATAACTAAATTTTTAAATACTTCAGTAAAACCATTTGATTCGTATATTCTTAGAAAATTTAAAAAAATTTCAGAAATTACAATTATTATCGTAAATTAATACAATGAATTGAAGATTCGTTGCATTGTATGATTTTCTCGATTTTCAATTTTATAATTAGACGATAAATAATGAAGATTTGAGTAAATCGCAGATCCGAGAGAAACTGAGCAGAGCATAGTGGAGCAAATCTAGATTGGAGCATCAGAGGAAGGATAGACGCGGAGAAGATAGATACTAACGACCAGAGTGGCGTTAGCTACCGAGAGATATGCTGGACCAAACGATGGTTCTCCCATCCCCCTTCCTTCTCTCTCTTTCTCTTTCCTTGTTTCTTAAGCATAGCACACGTGCATAGTTGCGCACGTGCATAGTTGTCCCGTGTAGCCGGTGGCACTGCAGGTTACGACTTTGTGGCTCGTGGATGATCGCGCTTACGTGAATTCCCACCGTGTTTCGCATTTCTGGGAGCTACTCGTCGTTATTTCGCTTCGTAAGCCACGCCGCACCGCAGCGCGCGCTGTGCCGCTACGGCTAATTTCTTAACCCCGTGGGGTCGAGCATCCTCTGAGTTCCGCGCGAAATCGAGTTTCAACACATCGTAATTAATGGCGATATGTATGAGAGAACGGGAAGCGAAACTCTCAAGAAGATAACTTTCAAACATATTTCGCGGCTTATGAATAGACATCGGTAAAAATATACAGAGCAACGAATTTAGATTTCGACATTTAAAATAAATAACTTTATTTTTATTTTGCGTCGAGTGTCTTTTTTAAAATATTCGAAA
This sequence comes from Trachymyrmex cornetzi, assembly GCF_001594075.2. NCBI lineage: Eukaryota > Metazoa > Arthropoda > Insecta > Hymenoptera > Formicidae > Trachymyrmex > Trachymyrmex cornetzi. Next base: position 4,300,084 of record NW_017296059.1, read on the forward strand.
GAAAATATACCTATTATTAGATTAACATAATAATACTTATTTACAAAATTAACAAAAGAGAGAATAGAATTATATCTATTTTATTTTTATTTTTTTTTCGTAAAAATTACGACTAACAATTTGGAGCAGCTGTAATTATTTATATGGCGCTTGCGTGTACAAATATACGTATGATTAATGCGTCGGAACATTGCTAAAGTTGCTATCTATCATATTCCAGTATTTCCAAATGTTTACACAGTAAACACAATAAATCTTGCGGCAGACATCTTTTACGATTGCAATAAAACTCATGATGCTAATATCGTGCGAGTACCGATACTACCTCTTTATGGAAATCCTATCGATTCGTAACGCGGGTCTATTTACGCGAGCGTTTACACGCATGCATTATGCGTGCGGATATATCGGGGGTGCTCACTTTGAACCAAATTCATTATCGGCCTCCTACGCATCGGCCGCGTCGAGTTCTCGTGTTAATTGCAAAGTTTCCGGATGCCGTGAGATATGGGAACCACGCGCCGCCGCAGGCATTCGCGCCATCCATAGAATGCAGATTTGCACCGGTGCATTCCTTGGGGGAGGCGATTATCCCCACGTGCATCGAGGTATACAGCCTTTACCACTTTGATTCTCGCTTCGGCCGTATCTTCCCTCTGCGATGCAACGCGATTACACGGAAAGAATGGTTTTGATGAAACATTTCACATTTTGCTGGATACAGATCTAAAAGTATAATTTTGTTGGAAATTCAAACTGGTTGATAGAATCTCAAAATTTTTTGCAGCATTACTCATAATTTTTTAGTTTCCAACATAATTATTTTGGTAGTCCAACAAAATTGTTTTCAGATCTGTATTGCGCTAAATTTTAGATCTTTTAACAAAATCTTTTTGTGTACAAATTCACGATAAATAATTCAACGAGCAGTAATCGATCCATTTGTAAGAATAACTGGATAACACTTAATAACATTTAATTAATATTATATAAGGATTGTTATCGATGCGGCCTTACTTGTATAATTTGCGTCACAACTTTCGCATAACTATAATCGTACGAAGAAACGATTTTGCTGAAGCATCTACAAATTTAAATATAGATTTGAAAATAATTTTGATAAATTATCAAAATAATTATGTAGAAAAATTAAACGTGATAAGCAATGCTGCAAAAAGTTTTGACATTCTAGTAGCAAATATTATCGTCAGATGACAGCTGTATGCTAAAAATAAGTGATATTTTAAATTTTTTTTTCGTTTTTGATACAAGCCGATGTTTGCAATAATTAATTTTTAGGATCCTCTTAAATCAGAGTGTTAAATCCACATCATATTGTTCATATCAACATCAACACAGTGAGAATATATAAACATTGGTATAGGATAAATTTATTTCTACATTTTCAGCGTATATATCTATCTCCAAATTTTTAGAATACTCAACAAAGTCATTCTTTTCGTGTTTTATAGAAGTAATAATAGAAACTAATTTTTATTAAAAATCTTGATTAAAATCGTCGAAATATACAATTGTATTTGCGGTCAACATTAGACATGTAATTATTTCGATCTTAATTTCCGAGTTGTGAGACATAACTGAAGACCACCCAAAACTGTCATCAGTTTTACGATTATCTCGCTAACACGTTCCTAACGCGCCTGTTTTACGACGAGACGACCGGCAAATAAATCAGCGCGACCGGAATCCTAAGCGCGGCGTTAAAGTGTTAAAGAGTTCCGGAAGACACCGAATTCCTTCGGCCATCTCATAAATATTACGTCTTCGTGAATTCGTTCCTACTGCTCTGACCCCAATTTCCGGATCTGCTCTTCAACCAATTTCGACAAATCACCGCCTTCCAGCATCGATAATCCCATATGCCACGATCGTGTCGCAAGAAAGCGCATAAAACGCGATATTAATGCATGAACTTACCGCGATGCATTTATCAGGAATTTCTACGACCGGAGGATATTGGCGTTCTAACAGGACAATTTGCAACGTCTAAGCAAAAATTATCAAATCGATATTATCCAGAAAGACCTATGAATATCAGGGAGCTTTTGCAATATATCTTGCTAAATTGTGACGCGTTTATTGGGGATTTCTATGACCACGAGATATTGCATCCTGATAGGATGGAAACTCTGGTAAATAGAAATTTCTCTTTAGTTGGTGTGTTAAGTGTAAAGCTCTATAAATGTTGAATGCTCTCACCATTCTATGATTTGCCTACGGTAAACGCTAACCGTAGATTATCGCAGTGATCTCATGTTCACTGCAAATCCAAGAATGTGTAATAACTGCCTTCATATATATAGTTTAGTTTAACACTTTGCATACATACATGGATTTATATATTTAAACTTGCAATATAATTATATTATTTATTACATTATTTATGTAATTATATATTACTTTTACATGGAAAATTAAATCACATGCATATATGAAGACATCTATTACTTGAATTTGTAATGTTAGAACGCGCTTAGCGAGTTTAATGTTCACCAAAACACGCGGAATTAAAGAAAATTTCTATCTCACAAAAAAAGCACGTAAAATTTTTAATGAAGTCATCGCGAGTCTGATAGAATCCCTTTAGCCATGTCGTCACCGGGACACTGAGTGGGTGGAATAGAAGTCGGGCATTCACGAAATAGAAAGACATGTTGTAAGCCTTCGCGTAAGATACGTTTATGTCGGGCGGGGGTGATCCAATAATACGGCAGCTTTGGGTATAAATAAAGCCTGCGAGCCCGGAGATCGCGAGAGAGGTTGTCTTGTGTCGTCTCCTCTCCTCTGTCATCCTCTCCGGCTCGCTCTTCCCCGTGCAAACGCTTATCTCTCCTGTCCACCACTCTGCGGTCTTCTATCTTCTAATTCTCACTTTGTCCCACGCTTTATTGATCTTTTCTTCCTCTTTCCCCTTCATCGTGTCCTCCTTAAACAGGGCAGCACGTGACAATTTTTCTTTTCTCTTCTTTTTTTTCGAAATAGAAACCAAAGGATCCTCCCCCTCACTCTTATTCCGCCTACGTGATTTTCGAGAGATGAGCGGCGTAAACATCTCGAATACCATGGAATATTCCATTCTCCAAATAACCAGCCACTTTATCAACGCGGTTGCGGAACCCTTAATGGAAACATTGTAGTCATTCTATGCGAACTATTTTAATCTTTCGTTATTTTCTCGTAGTTTAAGAGACAAGAAGTTTTCCGAAGAATCGTGACCTCGGAAATGTTTAATTTACGTGCACTATAATGGAATACTGAATACAAAATTCTCTTAATTAAAATTGCAAACGGATAAAGTGATTTAATTTCTAAAAGCCCATTCTTCATCCATTTGTAAGAATAACCATATTTTCATTCCGGACACGAAATTAATATATTATTAATAAATTCTTTTAATTCCGTTTAATTTTTGCCAAGCTGTACCGACGGTCGGCCTCCCTATTAGAATACTAATTGGAATTCGCCGACGAATTTATTGGCGACTGGTTGAATTTTTCAGTGGCGCGTTTCCCGCCATTGTTTCCTGACGGGCACAGCTGGGCGGAGAATGCACGCCTGTGCACTTACGTCAAAGAGCGGGGAAGAACTGTGAAGGCACAACCGTGAATATCGTCACGATGAGCGCCCGATGGCGTCCGTTTGACGTTCGTTGTACTTAATATTCCGTTCATTACAGCATATTTATATTTAATTGACATTCCCGCGTGTTATTTTCTATTCAATGCGAGCGTTGCGGATGTAGACATCGCATAGACGGACAAAAGATCGCATTAATGACAAACACGTTTATTTATATTATATATTAGATTTAATTGATTTTTCGAACGCACGATCGTATAAATGATAATGACCAAATAATTAAGAAAAGTTTATATGGAAATAAATAAAATTATATTAAATAAAATAATAAAATGTTGAAGTACATAGATAAACTAACTGGTATTAAATATGTCTAAAAAAATTAAAATTTAATTTAATGAAACATTAATAATAAAAAATGGAAGAAATATGGAAAAGTAAATACATTATGATGATATGTGATATTATATAATTATATAATAATAATAATAAGAGATAATAAAAGAATAATTTAAAAAAGTTTTTTCGGGAATAATCAAAATTACAGAAAATATTAAAATATATAGAAGCTAAAATATGTTAAATGTGAAAAGAATTAAAATTTAATTAAATAATGAAATAATGATAAAAAAGGAAGAAACGAAGAAATGCAATAAGATAATATGAAATATTATATGATAAAATTATAACAACATAAGAACAATTAAAAAAAGTTTCTTTGGAAACAAATAAAATTCTATAGCAAAATATTAAAGTAATAGTGTTGAACGGAAAGAATTGAAAGTAATGATAAAGAAACAGGCAGAAATACGGTACGACAATATTGTAATATTGTGTGGTATTACTAGCAAAAATATATTTCATATCCAGTTATATTATATCCATTACAACAAACATTACCGCAGTTAATTAATTATTAATTATCTAAAATTCATATCAATAAAAATACACGCGACAAGCAAATTAACGCACACGGCAATTATTCTGTCCTTGACAAATTACGAACGCCCGGCGCAGACTCGTGTATCTTCGCAATCGTAATGAGAGGGAGGAGAGGCGTGTAATATGCTTATAATTACCCCGCTAGTTAATTCGCCTAATGGGATAATCAGTGTGCTATTTATTTCGTTTTCACGTCGGGGAGCAGCGCCTACGTTCCTCCAGCTGTTCCAGCCGCGCGGCCATGGATCGTTTCGCGGCGCGCGGTAGCCGGGAGGGACGCCGTTTAATGCGCCGATCGTGCGATACGCATACAAACGCACGCATGTATGTACTTATAAGTGACTTATAGAACTCGCGTGCGTCCGCTTCGTGTATATTAGCGCTCTATGTAAGCTTAACACGGCTTCGGCACGCTCCGCCTACCGGCTACGCCTTCTAATCGACGTGCGCACTTGTTTCTTTCGTAATGTCCCCCTCGAGGAGCAATAATGACGCGCGTATTTACATTTTTCCCTTGTGTTTATTATTACGAGATCCCCGAGCGCGACATGTTGCACTTTGAGTTTTCTGCGCACTTAACGATCGATTTATCCCTGATGCGCAAACGGCTTTATCTTTGTTGGTCATCAGCATCGTGTCTATCGCGAGTAAATGTATCGTTTCTTTTAAAAAATATGGGATGTACCGACTTTTCAATTTTTTTTTTTTTTAGAAACAACAATGAAATACTTTGTAGAAAATATTATAGGAATTATTTTAATAAGTAGTTTAGAATTGCATGGAAGAATTTAAAATAGAGCAATTATTTCTTTGCATAGGTATTAATATTTACATCGCATATTACGTATTAATGCTGAGGTGATATTTTTCGCAATAAGTTCTTTGCAGTGTTTTATGATGCTCATTAACATCATTATTAAATTGATCATCGATGTAATTTGCGTTATTGTGTAATTTAATGTTATTTTCAGCTTTTTTTCAGTTTATGATTGCGTTTCAAACCCGACAAATTAAATCAGCGCGCAATTTTTCTTATAGAACTGGAAAATGTATTTGCAAATTTAAATATGAATATTATCGAGCCCGAAGATTTGTTTCGATCGAAAATAGGATTCTTTCTGTTATTTAATTTATTGTTGTCGGATTAATTTTTCACTTATAATTATGTGTCGTGAATTTCGATACAATCGCATAGTAACAAATAATTGTACTATTTGAAATAATTTCCTGCAATTCTAAACTACATGTTAACCTTCTGGAGCTGATGGTGAGTCTATTAAATTCTTACAATTAATTATCATTTATATCTCTTTCTCAAAAATATCACAATTTAATTTTCTTTATTTGTTACATCTGCAAATTTAGATTATTCTTATTAAAATCTACTTATTAATATTGATTTATTAATACAAATTATGTTATTATGATTCTTTAAAATTAATTACACTAAAAAAAATTGATTAAATATATAATGTGTCTTTAATTAATACTTAGAGAACAGATTTATTTTTTAAATCTTATTCTTTTTTGAGTAGATTTGTTACAATTTATGATACTATTTCAGCGCCATTATAATGGCTTTCCCGTCCTGTAAAAGTTAATATAAATTAAATGAGTCTTGCAGACTCAACGCCAATAACTACTCGTATGTTACAGATTTTGATGTCAGCTCCGGGGAGGTTAAAATAATTATCACACACAGATTTCCTTCAAGATCTGCTATCTGTGCTTCTATACTACATGATATGTGCATCGCATGTTGCTCCAAACCCCCCATTTCAGAAATATATTCTAAAGAATAGATTTAATTTAATTTGAAATGTAACTTCTCGGGTCTCAGGTGGTTCCACGAGCCTTTGGCTTATCTTCATATACCGCATTTAATATGAGAATGCGCGAGTTCCGGATCGAGCGATCATCGCGTGCGAAGGGCGTGTAAAAAATTCCGGAGTCAGCTCGCTAGAAACGATCGGTCCCCATCCGACATCTCGCCGTATCTGTACCATTTACTATGTCGCTCGCTCTAAAAGAAAGAGAGAAAGAGCGAGAGAAAGAAAGAGAGAGGATATACCGAGTCAACCGTCTGGCGCTCGTAAATTCTGCTCGAAATTCTTAAATATCACGATTCCCTCTCTATTTCTCGCCTCCTCGTCCCCCGTCGCCTCCGAGGAGAGGAAACCAGTATTTTTAATCGCGCGCGTTTCTTCCCGCTTCACCTCCCACGACCCACGCATCGAACGTTGCACCACACGCTTGCGATGGGCCACGCAAGCCAGGAGGACGCAGGATGAGAGAGACGCGTGCGCACGATGTTCCTCCTAAAAACGGGGTTAACAACACTGAAATCTATTTATTTACCGGGATAAATCACCGGGAGCTTTACGGCGGAGTATATTACGCAAATCGGGGTGTTATATCAATCGACAAGAAGGTCGCATCCCTTTTTCCTCTTTCGCGTTTTTCCCATCCTGTTCGCAATCTCCTCCCACAACATCTTCTACCTTTTTTTCTTCTCTTCCGCTGTTTTTCTTCAACGGCCGCATTTCTCGATGTTCTCGTTTTTTTTTTGCAGAGCGGATGCCGTGAAGATTTGCATTGCATTTGACGAAAAAGTTACGATACTTTAACGGATAAGCCGTTATTTCGCACTTTTCTGCATAGAGCATTTGTCTAGAAAATGATGCAAGTTTGTTTAAAAAAAAATCTTATAAAAATATATATTGTAGCGTCAAAAATGTCTTTAAATAAATTAGATATCCCACACGTTTTATATTGTATGTAGATTAAAACGTTTTCAACATAAATGCGTTGAGCTTGTGATTTTTCTCTTTTCCTCTGTTTGAATCTTTTTATTCTTCTTCCTTGATATCGTATTCCTTTTTTTCGCTCTGCTTGGAAAACGACGACGACGCACGAGGTGCCGAATAGACGTCTGGCGCGTTGCATCGTACTTCAAGCTTGTAAAGCTTCGCCATTACTACCAATATTTCACGATCTTCATCTTTATCGCACAATTAACGTCATAAGCGCGAGACATGTTTTTGAGAAATTTTAATTGACATTGCAGATGCAAAATAAATGTTTATTAACAAGCTATTTCTTATAATTTGCAATTATAGTGATTTTTCATGAACGTAAGTAGGAGGCTGCATCTTGAGACATATTAATTACACTAGTTTATAAGGTTTGTGCAAAAACACATGAAGACTGCTTTTAAGGTAATTTTCGACGCTAAGCTCAAATCTGTCATCGAAATATTTCCATCAAGTCTGATTTCAGAGATGTAAAGCGATATCTTTCCAATATATAGTGAAATTTTATTAGAATTAGAAAACAAATTAGAAGTATTGAGTGCTTAATTTTTTTTTATATGGTTTTTAGGTCTCCCTTAATCAAAAACTTCGAATAATATCATCCAAATGTTACAAGAGAATTATATTAACTCTAGTAGTTTCAAGTGCGGTTTAGATTTAGGACGACAAATCGGTTGGAGGAGGAGTTCAGAAATTACCGAGAGAAATCGTTCGACATCTGTGTTACGATAATTACCGCGTGTGGGCCGACAATGCTTCTACTGACAATGCCTATACTGACAAGATGGGTGTTAGTATCGGTATTGTTCCAAGCATTCGTCTGTTGCGTTTCGACTATCATACTGGTAAATCAATCGTTTTTGCGTGATAAACACCTGCCACCGTTCAAAAGCGAGAGACGCGATGTACTTCTTACAGGCGAAAGTTGGCCCCTGAGGCATATTAATTAGTAATTGCAAGAAACGAATCGCCAGGCAAACACTACTCTGTATCACATCGCGAGCTCGATCACGATGTATGTAACGTTTTTGTCTCGCGCGATTTCGCAAAGGATTATTACAGGAACAGGCGCGCGATGTCGACCGATCGGAAAGAGAGAGTCAATCGCGCGCAATCGTCATTATCCCTTAAAAGGTGGGGTAACCGTAAATAGGTGTTACATTTCAGAATGCACAAAACTGCGAATATTAGAGGTAAAGGGACATAATAACGGAAAAAATGCCTGATTTTAAACGCTCTGTAATTAATTTTTTTTCTTTAGTAAGGATGTTTAACGTCGGTCATTTGCATCTTCCGATAGCAACGTGAATCTTTTAGTTTCAGTGCAGATGTTTCTATTGTTCTAGATTATTTAAAAATCTAGAAAAATTCTTGTCACTTTTAGCGATGAGTTTTTTTTTTACTATCACCAAAATTTAATTGTAGTTCACCTATTTTTTATAGATTTTTAAGTATCTACCAGAATTCATCAAAACTTCGATTGTGCTTTCAAAGTCCAACTTGATCGATAAAAGATTAAAAACTTGTTATTCATATCAAGTTTTCGTGATGTTATGAATATATTGCAGTGCAATTTTGCATCTCCTCCAAACGAGTGGATTACGTCATAGAATTTCGCAAAGCGATGTTCTGGATGGTCGCGTGTCAGGAGTTTAATAGTGTTCTCCACTGGGAAAACTATAGTGCAACATTGGTACAATTGAGTGCAAATTAGTTTACACATTTTCAGTGTTAATGAATAATTCCTTTTAAGATTATAAGACTATCATGACAATAAAGAATATGTAATCAAAAGGATTAAAATGTGAATTGATTTACATTCAAATGCATTCATGTTCTTTTCTGTATCAATGTAGTTTAATTTTAATCTCGGTTCAACTAACTGTCCATCTTTTTTAATTCTAGGAATTAGAAAAAGATGAATAGTTGAATTGAGATCAAAATTAATCTACATTGATAAAAACGGGCATCAGTGTACACCAGTGCTGCACTACAGTTTTCCCAGTGGTCAACGCTGAAAAACGCTACATTTGCTGATCATCGACCGAGCCTCTCGTTGAAGCCGCGGAAAACGCGGGTCGTCAAGAAAGCGATATGCACGCATCGCAACCTCGCGCGCGCGCCCACCCACGTGTCCGTCCGCGCGCGTTTAGTTTCACGTTTGCTGGCGTGCTGGATGCTGCGCGGGGCTCGCACGCCCCTCCAGGTGAAACTGTTTCCTGTGTCGCAAGCCGCATCTCTCATTCCTGAAGGGTTTGCCACTCTCTCTCTCTCTCTCTCTTTCCTCCTCGACTTCCCCCCCTCGTAGCCTCGCTCGCGCTCGCGTGCGCCGTCTTCTTTCTCTTGCGGCGTAGTAATATATCTGGCCCGCGTGGGCGGCCCACGTGGGCTTGACAGCTAAGCCCACGGGAAACTGGTTACACCCACAACTACGTTCCGACTTTATGCCGCGAAGAGAAGAGGCACACGCCAGGTAGATACATACACACTTTGCTCGAGCACGCCGGCTGGCTGACTGATATTTTGGTAAGCAGTGGACACGTGGCAGTCTCTGTCTCCGATAAAACTGTCTTTTTAATCGATTCGTTGGCACCAATTTTCCAACATTCAAAAATATGTGACAACATCGTGACAGGGAATATCAATTTGTTTTCTTCGAACTAATACGATGATGGCTTTTATGTATTTTCGTATATATTTCTCAAGAGCTGTGGTGAGATTTGAGAGTCGCGATCGCTGTGGAGAAATTGATTCGACCTCAATAATAATGCCATTATAATTTATGCTAATAGGCAAAGCGTCAAATCTATTTTCATTTCCCTTCGCATTGATAAAGAAGGAGATAGGCATATATTAAATTGATGAAAACTTTGGAAACACAATAATTTTTAATCTTATAAATCATTCTTTAGGGGTTTAATGGGTCCAGATGACAACTCGCAAGTTAGATCTCTCTAATACATCCAGGCCATATTCCAATATATACTGTCAGTACTGAAGTACTCTCTACTCTCTAAAATCTTTGGAGTGGACTCTCACTCTTACAAATTGAGCCACACTTTTTCAAGACTGGCTCTGTTTTTATTCTTTAGAATAAAATTCCACTTCAAAGACCTTAGAAAGTACATAAACCATAAATTTTTAGTACGAAGTATATCGGAACACGGCCCAAGTTTATTTCGCACTCTTTACAACAAATTTCCACCTTTTTTCGCGTTGAAGGCACATTAACGAGGATCGACAGTGCGTCTGTGCCATTTCTCACGAAAAAGTGGCAGCTCTTGAGCGCGGAGAGAGGAGGAAGACCTCGTTTCCGCGGAAAGGGAGTCGCTGTTGGCGGAAAAACGGCGTCGAGCAAGCTCATCTAGCGTGTCTAATAAACACGAGCATCTTCCGTCTTAGCGTTTTTCTCCGCGTGCGTGCAGACGTGCGTGCATGCGTGAGCGCGAGCACGCGGTTACGCACACGCTTTGCGGACAATTAATTTATCTCTCGGGGCGGTCTGAGATCGCGCTCGCGCTCAGACTCTGCACTCGCAGACGTACGAAGGAACGGATGGACGGACGGACGGACGGACACGAACCGTTCCAGAAATGGAGTTGGTTTCGCCGGTTGAGATACGATCGTATACGTACGTATGTACGTAGCGCACATATCGTACGGCGACCGTACGTGGAGAAAAACGCCATAACTCCGCGTCGTATATGGCGGCAATGCACAGGTGCATCCACCCCGCAACCCCCCCCTCGCGTCATCGTTGCCACCATGTCCTCGTCCCTTCGTCCCTCGATCGAACGTGCGTGCAGAATGCCAATTGTTTCTCCGCCTCTTCGTAGATACTTCGCTCGCGCTCGCGATATCAGGACACGCTGAGCTGGTTCTCTCCGTTTCACGCCGTCCTCTTCGTTCCTCCTTCTCCTCCTCGCATCCCCGACGATGATCCCCGTTGCTTTCCTCTTGTTCCGCCCCTTCTCGCTCGCTGAAAACCCGATTGCGATACTCGGATGGTGTAGGTATCGCATACCCTATCCCCCTTACGATCCTCGTTTCTATCTCCCTCTCTCTCGTATTTCTCCCCCTCCCCCCCCTCTCTCTCTCTCTTTTGTAGAGAGACCCGGTTGCGATATCTTCGAGAGTTCGTAAGAGATACTTCTTCTGCGACTCTGTATTATCTGGCTTCTTATTTCAGCCGCTTCGCCAAAGACAAACGGCACAAACGATATGATAAAAAATAATTAGTATGTACGTCGGCTCGTTTCTAGAAATAGACTGGTCGCATAATCGCGCGCCGATTCCGAGACCGCTTTGGAAACCTGCAATCGACTTGGAGTGTAACGCTGCCGTGGGGCCCATGTGCGAGGGAACTTATACGTTAACGCGATCGGTCGCTTGCTTCATCCCGAAGAACATTTCTCAAAGACGGCGCCTCCTTCTGAGAGATCGAGCGAGCCGCGAGGGAGGAGCGAAATTCAATTCTGTCAGACCAACATGGATTACTGTCTGTTTATTACGTCAACATGATAGACTTTTAGATTAGACACAACATTTTTATCGAAATCTCGTAAATATTGGACGATGTTCAGCCAATGAGCTCTATATAATATTTCATAGTAAGCCATCCGAGTGGAATGGTTATTCCAATTCTTATTGTTAGACAATAACATTCTTCTGTAATGTTTTTTTTGTCAGGGATTCACTGATTGATGTTATTTTATGATCACAAATAGGAAAGAATAAAAAAAACAAGTATTAGTATGTCTTCTTTTTTTTTATCGGACTACAGAGTTTTCTGTAATTTAATATAGAGAAAGGTCGCAGCATATTGTAGAATTCTCGTAGAATTCACTGTATTTATTTAAAAACTCTCAACCCTTCACAAAATGCCACTTATCGTTTTGTTACTGGTGCAACACATTATATATGTCCAATCCAACTTTCATTGCTTATAACTTGCATAAAAATGAACGTATTGTAAAACAATTTTTTGTTCACTCGAAATGCTAAATACTAAGGAATACAATAGTATCAAGAAAATATATGTATTTTGTAACCAATATAGTAATCAATGTAGTAAGCAATATAATAATTATAAGCAATAAAGTAATCAGAAGTTTTGATTAAAACAATTTTTAAAAAGCTGGTTATACCAGGGAGAGTAGCATTGAAGGATTAATTAGTTGTCGAAGGAAATTTTCAAAGGGAAGTTGTCTTGTAGTTCTTTTTATCTGACGTGCTCTTCTATTTTTCTAGACGGATTTCAACTGGATTTCGATGAAATAGTATCGCTTGGCGGACGACACGCCTCATCGAGCAACGAGGTATAACCGCGAGAGCCACCGAAAGACACATTTGCGCGCGGTGAGAGTTGACTTTATGAATGAACGAGCGAAGGGCGAGCGTAGGCGAGCCCACGCGCTTTATCATAATCGAGACCTCCCGGCCTAGTCGCGCCTGCCATAAGTGCCCAGGCATAGAGCAAGGTTGCTCGTGAAATCGAACGCGTTTTGCTCGCCCATTCGACTACGATTACGCTGGTTGCGTGCGCGTCGCGGATGAATGAAACCGCGCGGCCGTTCGTTTCTTCATTCATGCTCGCGCGATTTCGTAAGCGCCCTTTCACGCCTTCGAGGGATCCTTCCTCGGCGCGAATGTTGCGAGAAGGTTTCAGGTGACTTGACTCGCGACTACTTCTTACTACTTCTGTTCTATTGCAATTGTGACTGAAGAATTCGACGATTAGTGTTGATAAATTTAAGGATGTATTACATGTATTTTTGACCAAATTAAGAAATTATAGATATTTGAGAGTACAATACAAAAAATTTGATGGCACTTTAGAACCTGAATACAAAATTATTTTTAAAAAAAGTACATATTTTTAAAAAATAATTAAGATAAAATGAGAAAATGTTCATTTAAACTATATGTATTGTTAAATATAAATATTGAACCTTATTGAACTGTTTCATGTGTATACAATATTCATATTTATATGGAAAGTATAAATTTTCAATTCCAATCATTTTTTGCAAAGAATGAATACAGTAATTTTTTAATATAATATTTAATCCAGGAATAGGGATGATTTTTACATCCTAGAAACAAGAAAATAAAGCTTAGTCGTAATAATTTTGTTTTTTACTAAGAAATTCTTACCTATCTTTTATTTCTTCTTACATTTTTCAGAAAATACAAAATCTATACCTATATATAATAATCTCAAATGCCAATAAATTGTAGAGCGATCAATAATACATAAATTACATACATTAATGCATGTAATTAATAATACTGATTTTTATTTAGAATTTAAAAACATCCTAGATGATTGTTTACTTAAAAAACATTTAGTTTATTATTCCGGGGTGAAGCGACCGTCAATTTTTAGAATATATGGAAAATATATCGGAAAATGAGCATACAAAAATGGTAAAATGATTAGCTCCGTTAACTCGCCTTCTAGAAATAGAATTTATTTCTCTCGGGTGGAAAATAATTACAACTACAGGATCGAGTTTTCAACGTTCGCGCCATTTATCCGCCGGGAGATTCTCTCGTACTGACAGATCGAACAAGACAGACAGCCATTACCCTGAGGCACAAGAGGTACCTCCCTTCGTACCTTCGCTTCCTTCCTCCGTCAGTCCGTCAGTCAGTCTGTCACCTTAACACGAATACGCCACGGGGATGAATAATCCATGGGGCTCGGAGTGCGCGCCAAGAGAAAGAGAAAGAGAAAGAGAGATATATATATGTATATATAGAGAGAGATCAAGACAATGTACGCGTCCCACACGGGAATTTCAGGTGTTTCGACTAACGAGCGATTTGCATGAAACGAGGACGTACGCACGCAACGGCAAAGAGAGGAGGACAACGAAGGAGGACGAACCAGTTTCGAATCGCGTCGATACACATTCGTAACTGCGTAATGCGTGTAAGTCGACGTAAGCGTCCTGTCGTCTCCTCTTCCCGATTTCCCCTTTGGAAACGGCGAAGTAAGACAGAGAGAAAAAAACAGTGAACGCAATTAAACATGATAATAATAATAATAACGATAATAACAGTCGGCTGCGCTCCGACAGAACCTAATTAATTCCTTCGGCCATCAATACACTTTACATTTTTACGTAATAACGGCATTGCCTTTTCACGCAGACTGTTAATGTAAAACGGCAGATTTTTTTTGCCACGTAAAAATAAAGCAGGACGTCGGGAGGACGTCGTCGGATGCTGTCATCCGTGGATTCCTCGAATGCCGTTCGGTCCTGCGATATTTTTGCCGGTCGTATTTCATGGAACGCGTTCGTCGCGCGCAATTATACCGCGAGCGGTGACAGGTGTACGCACGATTCAACGCGGAAAGTAATAACCGAAGATCAGGAGAGAGAGAGAGAGAGAGAGAGAGAGAGAGGAGAAGGGAGTTTCTCTCCCTCCTCCTTCTACAATACTCGGGGGTCTCCTTCGTTACATAAATTGCGAGAAACGTTCTGTCACGCGTTTCATTCCCTCTCCCTGGCCGGTGCTGCCCGCCTTTATGCAACGCACGCTATGAATTATTGCGCAAGGGAAAAAAAATAATTAACCGCCTTAATAACGGCTCTTAAAATTCCGTGCGGAACGAGCGCGGAATTGTCCGCCGAGTTGTTGTCGATGGTAACGGGTCAGGTGGATAACGAGGGCTGTTTTTAAAGCGCCGTACGTTTCAAGCGGTCTTATCGTCTGGCTTTTATTTCCCGTCTCACGGGTCATCCTCGCGGGTCCCAATTATGCACGTTGTGCACGGAAGGTGGACAAAAGGAGAGACAAAAGGAAAGGCGTGAAATGCGCCTCCAGAGAGATATCACTTCGTAGGGTGAAACCGCCGTACTAAACGCTCGCGACATGATGCGGCATTAAGATAAAAATCGTGTCATTCATTACCTTTATCTCGTTTGATGCGTCTGCAAATGGCGCACATACGTCGGCCGCAGTGCTGCCTCTCGGGCTTCTGCTCGGTGTCCAGGGTAACCATGGTGCTTGTATACGTGGTGCTGCACGTACGATAAATTATATTTCCGTCTTATCATACGCGGCAGGACGTATATTGCGGCGTTCAACACCTCACGCGCTGCCCGTGCGAGTCATTCTGTGAAACATCCTCGTCCCACATTTTTCACGAAACACAATTCTTCAGAAGAAACAAGACGAGGACGGATAACGCGTGCACAGAGACGCGTTGACTCCTTTTTTTACGCGAGTCGCGCGTTTATCATGGAATTCGCGGATTGATCGACGAACAGCGATTGTTTCGTTATGGCTGATGAGAAACGATTATTCTCGGTCCATCCCTCGAAATGATGAACGATGCTCCTGCGTTTATCGGTTCCTGCAAGTCGACGATTCATGTCGGTTGAGTGTCGATTGTAACGAGAAGGAACCGCCAAATCGTTCACGATCGACACTGTGCGTCAAGCGTTGCGAGGTGTTTGACGAAGCGATAACACGTAATCTTCAAATTTCTAAATACGATTTTCACATAATGAAGTCCCTTAAGTCTTAGTACACATGATAATTTTACCGATTTTATGATGGGTCACTCGGGTTAATTTTCTACACTAAGAAAAATATCTGGTGGGATTAATCGAAATTGTGATTAAAAATGTACGAATCGCAGAATTTTTTGGATTAAATCTATCAGAATTCTAGTTAAGATAATCAAATGATGAATTCTAATTGATATAACCAGAATCTTCTGGTTCGTCTATTTTCAATCGGACATCGGTTCGTATATTTTTTCAGTGTTGTATTAACAAATTATTAAGTATTATATACACTCTTTAATAAGTCTTACGTATACTTTAACATCATTAGAAAGTATTTGTAAAATTATGTATTAAAAAGCAAGAAAAGGATAGAGGCCATTATTTAGCCAGGTGCTCCCCGTATTTCAAAGAAAAGAAATGCGCAGGACATGAATGATCCAATCATATGTACTAAGGGTTAATTCTTCGCAGCTGACGGTTGGGGATCTATTAGATCCACTCAATTATATCCCTGCGGAGCTGACGGTGAGTCTAATGGATCTAATTATATTTTTTGTGGTCACATCTCCAAACGACCCCCCATTAATTGTATGAAAAATTAAATCTCGATGAAATGAGTTAGTTTTCACATATAATGTAGCTTGTAATATGGCAAACAAAAAATATTATTGACACAAGGCTCAATAATGAAACTGTGATGTATCAAATGTGCTCTATGAACACAAGTTTTACATCTTTGTGTACACCACATTGTAAGACTACATTATATAAGTTTAAAAAACTATATAGTTTATTTTTTCCCGAGGCCCAATTATTTTTCATATAATTAGTATGACGTTCTTCAAATTATTGTTATTAAAATAGACTTATAATTCTTAATTCTTTTTTATACGAGTTACGTCATTTTGAGATTAATAAATCTCCTTGAAATTAATAAGTGTCTCAACATAAATTAAATAAGTCGCACAGACTCAATGTCAGTATAATTGTGTTACAAATAATGTCAGCTTCGAAGGGATAATCTCAGTTCAACACCTCGCAACGCCCATTAGCTTTTACATGATCGATATCTTCCGTCGGTCCAGCCTCTGTGAAATCGTACGCTGCGCTTTGGAACTTACTGCGACATCGAGATTTACACAGCAGTTTAGTAAGTTCCTTAATCACGCACATTTTTAAACAATCGTCCCTCGTGACGTAACGCTTTCACCCACGTTCTTGTCTCAATTGCTCTTTGCACCGCGCGCGGTCCGAATTTCACGCCCGTTTTCTCCGCGACAAGAGGCTCGGATATACAATACTCTCGAGGACATGATTTCACGTTCGATCTGTTGATCGCCGTTTAATGTGTCAGCAGTCACACGTGCGCGCACGCGAGTCTTTCTGACCGCAACGTTGACGTGGCGCGACATATTTATTTATTTTTTTATTAGATCATCTTCATTTGCATATCGCTTCGATATTACGGTTCAGGGAAATGAATTATGATTATACAATATTATGCTGCCATGCCCTGATGACATTAAACGTTTTAATGGATAATTCTTGACTCAGGACACGCGTATAGGTCGCGTCCCACCCATAATGTCACACTAACTGAATGACACGTCGCGCGTTTGTTAACTCCTTGGATTGCTTGTTACGCGAGCATTATGTTCTTTCATAATTTATATGAATCACAGCTGAGAGATCTGTATCCTCGTGCACGATGACACGAGTGCGAATAAGTCAGTTAAAAAAGATTGTTAACGCACAGAGATTACACGGGAATTGATCAATATTTCGTAAGATTACTTGTGCTAATTTTAAAATGAGATTTATTTCGCCCTAGTTGAATTGTAGTCTATATTTCTAAAGCAAAAAGTTCCCTCAATTTATATTTATTCTCCGGTCGTTATGAGTTCTTACAGAAAATACTAGCTAATTTATTGTTGAAAAACAGTAATTAATTATTCTGATTTGGAGTACTAATATATACTGAACAACAATGCTTTTAATACCCAAAATAAGTAATTAATAATTTCTTTCAGTATTAGATTTCTGTAAGAGTGCAGTTATACAAAAGTACAATCAATTATCCCCCCCAGCAACCCATTATACATACATTTAATATAACTTTAATTAGATTATTTTATAAGGTTGACTGCAGTAATTTCAATATTTACCCCATCCTAGCTGAATTTTAATATTTTCTACGTAAAAAATTCCTTTAATTTACACGAATTATTTTGATATTGCTCGTCTCCTCTCAACTTAAGCATGTTTCTCCTCACGCGGGAGGATTAATGGCAGGCGTGGCAAATATTCAATTTATCGTTGAACTTTTCGTCCCGTTTGTCATTTTACTGCGCCCTAGGCGAACCGCGTCGCACCTCGAGGAGTCACGAGCGGTCACGGCTAATTAAGCTCGATTCAATTTAATTAATCCCCTTGATAACCCCTTACCGCTCTTCATCGGGGTTAGCCCTCCTCGGGGCAATTAGCGCGAAGAATCGTGGGCAGTTGTACAGCCTAATCGTATCGAATTAATAGAATCGAGGCGACGGGGCCGAGCCGCGAACTCGTTCTTGTGTTCACTCCTTGCTCGGCGCGTGGGCGAGGATTCATTCCGCCGTCGTAAATTACGGTAAAATTACCGGCAACGTGAAAAGAGCCGAGCGGACCGGCGCGGCGGACAGGCGGGCGGGCGTCGCGTAACTTTCGAAAACGTGAGAGGCAGAGCGTTCTCCGCACGGCTTCTCATTGAGAAAAATTGAGAGAGGTGAAAGCGAGACAAAAAATATTTCACCGCTGGTGAATAAGTTTTTGAATATTTCTGCCCGGTCGCGTCGGTCGTTCATTGCCGGTTTTAAACGTGGTTGCGTCGCGCCGAAACGATCCTCTGCTAAGTGAAATCTCTGCCGTGAAGGTGCATATACATTTATCGATCGATCGGCAAACTGCAAAATTGTAATTGTATCGTGTAATTGGTAAGTACCGAACCTTCGATGTAATTCCCGGTCAACAAATTGATATCGAACCGGCGCGAGGAATTATTAAGCGATTAACATGGTACTGTTGCGCGCGAGGTGAAATTTAATTTGCCACTGTATGCACACGATGATCGTCGCGGTGCCATTTAACGTACTAGCGTAACGGAGAAGGTCATAAAGACGCACCCGGTAGACGATCGGTGGTGGAAGAGCCGCAGTGAAAGTTGACAAAACCAAATCGGATCCTCCGGCGGACTGGTCCGGCACCCACGCATTGGCATTTAATTAACGCCGAAATTATTAAAGACGGCTCCGTACTGTCCACACACTAAATAACCGCCCACGCGTAATATTCCTCTGTGCACCGTTACACCCATACTATTCGATCATTATGTAAAGTTCTTCTTAATTACGGTACCAGTAATTAATTCGAACGACCGCTTAAAAAAAAAAAAGAAAAAAAAAGATTTAATATTCGGGGAAAAAGGTCATCATACACGGAACTGATGTAATATTTTCGAAAAAAATGCTTGGTTGTAATTGAAAAAATTACTCGACATTTAGAAAAATTGATTGAAACGGTTTTTTTTTTCGTTGACAGCTTCATTGATTTCTTTTAAGATATACAGAAAGAATGATTTTAGTATTTAAAAATTTAGATCTATTTCAAATCTAAAAATAATTTTATTGGATATCAAAATAATTATGTAGAAATCTCAATGCTGCAAAACATTCTAGCAACAAGCTGAATCGTCCTACATAATTATTTTGACGGTCTAATAAATTTATTTTCAGATCTGTACTTGGCTATATTTTTAGATACTTTAGCAAAACCATCCTTTTCGTGTATAAATTAATATTATAGTTACTGTTTTCTGTAATATCATGTGCAAAATATTACCGAATTCCCTCGAGCTTTTTTTGTACGTAACTGTCAAAATCGCGACAATGTCGTCGAATTAACTCATTCTAGAGCGGAATTATGTCATTATAATCAAGTTTATCGGGCTACCTTTACCTTAGCCAGGCGGTACACGCCGTGTAATTAGCGTAATTACTATCATAATGCGCTCGTTGCCGCCGGCCATTCGTTAATGTTACACTCCCGCGGGTTGGTCCACAAAATTATTTCATCTCCATTTTCAACCTACTTATTGCGCTTATGGTTATTAAGGGACGGATGGAGGCAAACGAAGAAAAAGAAGAAGAGAACGATGGGGCGGAAGAAGCGATGCGTAGCTGCGCGCGATCGCGCCCGATCGAGCATTGATTAATTCGCGGAGCTTTTCTGCCATTTATAACGCCTCGCCTAATTAACCGTGGCCAGGTTAATAGCGCAATTTGTTACTTTAATGACGTATCAAGTTACGAAATTAACGTGGCAGATCTAGATGAGGAGCGCACCTTGCCGCCATGGTGAACCTCGTTTAACCTCACGCGTTCAATTATTTTTCGTTTTATGCCGTCGCCGGATATTTAGCAGAGTACCTAGTGAGAAAAAAAATGAATACTGAGAGAGAAGTACCGTTTCTTTACTAGTTTCAGTAATGGAAAATGACGCTTTCCATTTGTAATAATAAAGTAAAAGGTAACATAAACACAATTAACGGAAAAATATAGCTCAAGTAAAATAAGCAAAAATAAATAATAAAATGGTAAAAAGCGAATTAATACAGAAATATTTGAGATAAGATATAAACAAGTGTAAAGCATAATTATAAATATAATGTGAAATTTGCCAATTTCAGACCGTTATCGCTAATCTAAATTAAGAAGAAAAATAATACAACTTAAATAAAAATAAATAAACGTGAATAAGATCTGAAGATTATAAGAAAGCAAATTAATGATAAAAGAATGTTTAAGCGATGTATAAGAAAAACAGCAAGTGAGTATAAAGCGTGATTGCAATAAAATTTGCCAACTTTCAAATGGTTATTGCCAATCTAAATTAAGAAGATACGTCAGATCGAGTGAGTACAGATAATAGTATTAAATCGTCAATATCTTTAGTGTTATTCGCGCGCATTAATTTCAACCGCAAGACGAAGGCGGCTTTCAAGCGTCGTGACAGTCACCGGGCGCTAATTTACGAGACGTTTTTATTGTATGACGACTCGAGTGCTTTCCGATAAACAAGAGGCTGTGGTATGTTGGTTACGGCCCCATGAAGAGGGTTGCGAAAGAGAAATCAGGGAACGGACCCCCTGCACCGGAGAGAGAAATAGTCGGGGCCCCTCCCACGAGGCGGCGGCCTCGACACGCATTTCCAAAGAGTCTTTTCGTCGTCACGGTCCCATCAGCCCCCGGAGTACCGTCGATTCTTATCTGGTCGCGCCGATCTTCATGATCTTTCACTATACGGTCCCTCTCGCACAAATTTATTCGCGTGAGGTGAGAGACGCGGATCTGAATGAGCCAGTGAAACCGAATCACGATTTGTGATATTTTTAACTGTCGATATTGACGTCGATTTTATATCGATATCGCATAACCATGGCCGTAATATCTTTTTACGACAGGACTTTAATTGCCGATTAATACGTCCCAGGCTTTTCCGATAAACGACGTAATGCTCCGAATTAATTATGAGACATTCCTGAATATTTTTTTGTTGTACGAAGCGTCCCTCTCGTGACATCTTTGTCTTTCATATTTTTTTTGTTTTTGAAACGATTGATATTTGCCTAAGAAGATTCTCACGAAATCAAAATATGAAATATGCGAAAAGTTCCGATTTTTCTGATAAAAAATTACAAATTGTGCAGAAATATGAAAAAAAACTGTTTTATCAGTGTCTAAAAATTCAGCTAGAAATAGGTTTAAAAATATTTTTATTGGACCATCAAAATAATTGTGTAAAACACTTATGCTAGTCGCTAGAATATCAAACTTTTTACAGCATTGTTTATCATTGTTTGAATCTCTTACATAATTATGTTGATGATTCAATAAAATTATTATCACATCTATGAGTGTCTACATAAATTTTTACATACATCAACAAAAATTTTTTTCCATATATAAACCTTAATATTTCCCTAAATATTTTTAAAGTAGACATAGAGTAACGAGTGTTTTTGCAAAGTGCAAAATAAAATTTTGCTATTTAACTTTTACTGTACAATTGTTTACGCATTTGAGCTATTAACAGATTAATTACTACATATTATTCAATAAAATTTATCCTAATCTATCCTAATAGTAATTTATCCTAATCTTTCCGATTTTTAACAGATACATTATCTAAAGTCAAATACTATTATGCAACAGAACATTTCCTCCGAACGATCAGAAAGCGTTAAGCAAAGCGTACAGTGTTAAATAACGCGAATTCAAATGTTTATCATGGTTTATCTCTTACACTTCTTTACTACCTGCTAATCAACGACGATTCAAGGAATGTCATCGAAACATCAGACGTGTCATCGCACATTAGCGTGCGAGTAATTAATTAAATCCACTCGAGTTATAAGTAACGTTAGTGGCGAAGTTTGACTAAAATCAGCGAGCTCCTAACGTTCTAATAAATATTCCGTAACGATCTAATCAATATCTAACGTGGCAAACAACAAAATAAAATGTTAACGACACGAACCTCTAATCAATTTTATTCAAAAATATTTCCGAAATTCTCTAGTTGATTAACTTGATAAAAAATATTTTTATAACCAGATAAGAAGGATAATGGCAAAAATGAGCAACATAGATGTTACGCAACAAGAATTAATAAATTAATTTATTAACCAAAATGTTTCGACTCTACACTTGATTTTCATTAGTTTGATAAAAAGTATCACAACATAATAAGATAATAAAGCATGATAAGAAGATTTGAAGGGGCTTTAAACCGTAATTAAAAACACACAGCAGCAACTAAAAATTAACGCAGAGGACAATGTGTAAAAAAAATAAATTTAAAAAAAATAAAAAAGTATGAGACCATATCAAGTACTAAACACAAAAACGTAATATTTTCATCTTGATGGTGCGTTATATTTCTTACTTTCCCCGGTACTCCCGCTTTCGTGAATGACTGACAATCCCAAATACGACGACTGGCACGATCATATCTCTGCTATTAATTTACTGAATGAAGAACAGACGGTCATGGAGACTATTGAATCTGTCCATTATCCGAACAAGACCGTTAATACGCTCCGGCGCAGATCGAAAGACGGGCCGCTTGCTGAAGGGCCGGAACAATATCGCAGCGAAGGAAGGTACGAGTGACCAAATCGACTGCAATCGACGGTGCGATCTCGCGACGGTGAAATGCGCATGCACCGGATCGTCATGAGCCGTCGCGAACGAGCTCCGGCCTGTCGGACGTGTTTGCGAAACGAGGTAGATCGAATCCGAGGGATCGCGATTCAATTAATATCTGACCGGTGCTTGATTTAATTATCAGATTCGACCAGTGCCGATAGGAATCGCTTCATTAATGCGCGCCATGTTTTCAATCAGAATGCGACTGTCCAATGAGAAAGAAAGAAAAACGAGAGGAAAGAAAAAAAAGAGGAAATGTCATCGAAAACGTCGTGTGTCGACACGAACACCGTGTAATTATCGCGGTCCATTAGTTCATCGTTGGTCATCCTCCCGAGACGCAAATCCGAAGTACGAGCGCCTGGCACTGCCAAGTCCACGCGGGTCCACTACGCTCTGGCCCGATTTTATCTGGCCTGTGTTGATCGTCGAGGTGGGAAGAGTTTACGCTTCGCGCCTCTTTAACGAGTCTCAAACGCGGACACGGGCTAAGCTTTAATACGCGCTTTTTATTGCTGGCACATTTTTGGCGCTACAGCCAACGAGGTTGACGCCGTAAAAATGTTCGCCGGTTTTAAACGCGGCCACGTCTCGGCGGTAGGTTTCCCCCGATATTTTATTATGCGCCGTTGCGATGAATAATTTATCACGTTGGAAATCGATTTCCTCACGGATGATACTCCCCTCCGAATTATAGAGACGCTAGCGAGGAGATCACGAGTCACTGATCGGATACAATTAGCACACCTGGCGTGTTCGACGTCCGACGGCACTTTGCCACCGCTGTCATCCTCACAAAGACCAAAGCCATCAACGATCTTGGCAAGTCTATAATTCTCAATGAGCTGGACGCGGCGAGACGAGGCGCGATGGCACGCTCGATTTGCACTTCGCGATCTGCCAGGCGCCGTTCTTTTTTTCATTCATAACGAGAGCGTGGCGTGACCATAGTCAATAACAACATTCCTCGCCGTTAGCGACATCCTAATCGACGCAAACTAAAATTAACATCAGTTTGTTAATTTCATACTCAACAATTAAATGCATTATAACACATGGTGTTACATAACAGTCACATTATTGAGCGCAAAATTATAACATTGATGTTATTTCTAGATGGTGTGATTGGTCAGTTCGCTGAAAAGTTTCTGATTGAAAATGGACAAATCAGAAAATTCTAATCAATCAAAATTCTATTTATCTCAACTAGAATTATAATAGAGTCAATCAGAAAATTCTGATTTGTCCATTTTCCAAGATTCCAATTAATGCAGTCAGACTTTTTTTTTCCAGTGTACGTTAATTAGTCGCGGACACTTTTTACAATAGCGATAAATGATTCTCTGTACCTCTTAATTACCAGGAATATGTATTATTTATTAAAAATTAATATCAATCTGCGTTACGTCAAATGACATTATTAATAATCGAACATATCGACGACTGTCATCTAGCACAATTCCGAATACCGCGGTAGATCTCAATGCCGCCATCGACGATCGTCGATCTTCATCAAGCCTCACTTGAAAGGGACATTTAACGCGTTAACGTACGAGCGCGACGCGTTCACAGAGGCCGACGACGATCGATCCCGCCGCGTTGATCGATCTCGTAGTAGAGCGAAGCAGAAAATGCACACCATTCATTTTCATCCGTGAAGGCCAGTCGGAGCGTCGGTCGTCCTAACGAGAGAGCCTCGTCGCGGCCTCCGTTGAACCGTACCTCGTGCAATGACAACGTCGCCGGTAACACGCTGACACACAGCACCGATTGCACATCCCACAACGACGATGCACTGTACCATCGGCACGGCCGATTTACACTACCGCCCGTTCTCATCTCGGCATGATGCCGAGAGGCAGACGCGACAACGTGTTTTGCAGTTTGCACACTTCTCACGACTGGTTTGCGAATCCTCTCTCTATCAGAGTATTCACCTGTGTTGGGGTGCCACAAAAATATCCCAGTGCTCCAACGATCCCTTTCGGTTCGCCGCGGGCCTCACGACACTCGCGGCGGCGCGTAAACACACAACACTGGGGGAATTGGCACGTGCCCGCGGAAACGTCAGATGGTAGAGACAACGTGGGGGCGCACACGAGCGGTCCCAGGGGGTTGACACGTCGCGTAACGAAGAACTGTGGGACGGAAAGGGAGGAAGAGAGGAGAGAGTGCGAGAGAAAAAGAGATAGAAAGGGAGAGAGAGAAAGAGAGAAAGAAAGAATCGGAGAGAGAGAGGGAGGGAGAAAGCACCACACGCGCTTCCTGGGAGTGAGAATGCGATCTGTCGGTCCGGTCTCTCGGTTCGTCTCTGACTGGTGTCGTGTGCGCGGCTCACGAGAGAGCACAGCCCGTGCTGCGCGCTGCGTGCCGTTGCGGCCTGGGGGCCACGTGACACGGTCCCCTGCAGGAGGTAGGACCGCACACTCCGCGAGTAAGAGTGGCCGGACCGGCCATGTGTGTTGTGTAGCGCACGCGGGACTCTCGCGTGCGCGTGTGGGCCGCATCGCATGGGTGTTGGAGGAGGAAGAGAAAGAGAGAGAGAGAGAGAGGGAGGGGAAGGGAGGGGAGGGGTAGGAGGTAAGCGGATGAGAAGGATGAAGAGAAACAACGAAGACAATGAGAAGAAAATTAGACGGAGTGAGAGAAAAAGCGCAAAAAGAGAGCGAGGGAGTAAGCGAACGAGGGTGGATAAAGCGAGCGAGCGAGAGAGAAAGGGAGAGAGATCGCGAATGCAGTCGGCCTGCCGTCGCATCCCGTGCAAAGGGAGCGTAGCGGCGCAAGGGGGACGTAGGCGGGCCAAGGGGGACCGCCGCTGATCGTGGGTCAGAGTGGTGGAGTTGTTTGCGAGAGAGGGAACAGGAGAGCGTTGCGAGGAAGGGGGTAAAAGCGATTGAGTGGGAGGACTGGGTCCGCGGGCCCCGCTACGGGCACCGAATGGAAGTGGGGTCACCTCCCTCGGTCTTCACTCCTTCTCATTCTCTCTCGTGAATGTTACTCGAAGAGAAGCAGGAAAATGAGGGGCACAAGACTCGAGACGAGGAGGTAGGGCGGCCTACGACCCCGCCAGGCGCGTGCCTCGAGTCAGCTCGCACGGTCTACCGCGCACGATTGATAACGAGCCATGGTTGGCACCGTAGTGCTTTACAGTCGTTGATTTTTATTCAAGCTATTTGTATGGCACATAGGCGGATCAATTGTGCAGGTTGATCTTAGCACTTTGAACGTGGAGAAAGTATATCGACAATCGAGGCGTTCAAATCGATCATGAATGCTATTATTAACCGACACGGGCTGCCAAGTCCGCAATCATTGAACATTTGTAGAGAATATTCATTCAGTGCCATATGTTATAATAATTTATAAAACTAGTCAGCGTTTTGAATCTTTTTGTCTTTTAAAATTTTCCTATTCAATACATATTAATCGTAATCATAAAATTTTTATAGTTATACAAATTATTTCTCCCACAAAATGAAGATTTCAATTTTTATTTTTCCCGATAAATGCTCTTAAAAAAATCCTATCAGATGAAACATGCTGAAGCTAGGAAGATACAGAGCAGCTAGAAAGTGCGCCGATATGCGGAAAGACTAAGGGAAACGCATGAAGATGCGTGGGCGTTAAGAGCAAGAGAGTAACGGTGCACGGGATACGTATAGGTACAACTGTTAGATAAGAGATGGTAGATATTAGTGCGACAGGAGAGATGTGTCGCAGCGATTAATGTCGCGCGGAGAATGCGCGCCCCACGGAACTGGATCCCGACCGGCTGTAAACCGCGATTAACGACGGTCGCTCGCGAGATCCACTCTCCGAAATAATTCTTTTCTAGTTTCCTGTGACGCAACTATAACCGGGGACGCGGAACTAATGGTTCCGTGCAAGTTTTCGTGGAAGAGGCGACTTAAAGGGAACCGGTCGGGCACGCGCCCTTCGTCATTCGGGCGCGGGATGACTACGGCAGATGATCACTGCTTTACGAAGCTTATTAACACTTTTCAGGATATACCCACATTCCTCGTAAGAAGATAAAGCTCAAAACATCCTTCCTTTTCGACACACAATATCTGGGCTTACTTTAAATTTATGTAGAAGAGATATAAGAGATATCAATTTTTCTCTCGTCTCTTATGGGAATAAGTAAATATAAAATTAGAATATGATAATAATAACAGTCTAGCACAGACGACTATATGTCGACTATATGCTGTTATATTTGATAAAATAATAAACAATTAATGCATAAGAAAGTTAAATGTTTCGACTCGAATTTGAGCCATCTTTAATGTAGTATCGAGTATGAATAAATATGTATAAAGATTTCTATTTTAATTCTGTATTTATTTCAATTTAAAGAATTTTTACTGTTCATTAAAATAAAATAAAATTAAAGTATGATAAATTAAAAAAGAAGAATAAATTAAATTTGAATAAATTAATGAGAAACAATTTTAGGCGCACTCTTATGTAATTGTTTCTTTTTTATCTCAACAACAAGAAAATATTAAGCCTCCCATCGTCTCTTGTATAGCTACAATATTTTTATTAAGGACTTCCATGATTGGGATTTGCTTGTATAACGAAGACACGTCTTTAACCTTCGTCATGACCTCTGTCTTGGGTTCTGTGCGATTGGCGTGGAATGACGGAATTAAAAATGTACCGATGGAATTTTAAGTCGTTCGCGGCATTATGGACTTTCCCGCGATGACACGGCGGAGAATGGATAGGAAGACACTGTCGAGACGAGAGCCAGGTTTTACTGTCAGGAGGATTTTACGAGAGTCGCGCGCCGACGAGTGATGATGAAACGAGTCTACTGCACCGCGCGATGCCGCGTATTTATAGAAATGTAGACGGAGATTGTACGCTAATGGTCGTATAAATAGTACCTCTTACTAGAGTTTTTAACCGGAAGCAAAAGCCTCAGGTGCTTTAAAAGCGGCTCGTAAACGAAGCCCGTAAATATGAGTGTCGTCCGCGGCAACTCATCGCGCCAGCACGACGTCGGCCACAACGTAATTATTCGTTTGGCGGAGGTGAAAAAGGTACACGATAAGCAAGGAGTACACGGCACGTGACGTGATTGCCTGATCACGGCCCTGATGATCGGGTGTCCCTTGAGGAAGTCGAAATTTCCGTGGAAGCCGGATGGAATCTTAAACGGACAGTTATTTGACTGGGCGAAAGCGCGAAAAGTCGGCTTCAAGAATGTTTGATAAAAAGCTCTGCTGCTAGTGCTATAAAATTATTTCATGTTTTTATGCGTTGCTTGCCTCGCAATTTTGTATGTTAACAGAATTTTAATTATCATAAAAGCATTAAAACTATATTTTCATATGTTGAATAGCGTAGTATTTATTATTAGCTAAATATTTGTATTATATTAACAAAGTTTATTTCAGATAACGCTTATTTCTTTACAAGCGTTCAGAAAAATTTTAATAGCTCCGGTCACCAGTCCGATCATCGTGGCAATTAATATGTTGATATTTTAAGGACAGGTTATTTGACTATATAATATTGTAATAAAAAGTGTTGAGGTAATCATTTTTTAATTATAAATTATGAGTAAATTTTTGTGACTTATTTAAATATTGCTCGCGACTTTTAAAACTATTTGCATAAGATTACTACATAATTCTTTTTAATTATACGCAGTTTCTAAATTAACTCTTTTTTTGTACAAAGTAAGAACAATACAAAGAAATTCTTTAATTTTCAGAAAGATGTTCAAACAATTAAACAGAATTTTATTAAATAGAACGAAATATACAGAAATGAAAAATACTGTACATATTTCATTCATCATAATTCATCACCTATCGATATCGCTTTCTCGACCAAGGATTTCTTGAGAACAGTATTCAATCGAGTGCCGAATCAATTATACTATGCATTGCATCATGGAAAACCCGTTAAGGATTAATATAATAAGCCTTCCATTGCAAGGAGCGTTTTAAGTGGTGATTCTTGTTTTGTGTGCGCGTGTCAGTAGCGAGTTCTTGGCGGAAAGTCAATGAAAAAGTCATATTTACATAGTTTCCACGTGTTAGCGATGCAAACGATTTGCCGACGAAAAGGTTAAACGTGTCGTTGCGCGAGTGACGAGGATAGGTACTTAAATGATGAATACGCCTCGCTTCTGCATTCATCAGTACCTTGCTGCGATCAGAAATACAGTTGCCGTTGCAACTGAGAAAGAATCGATCCTAAAGATAATAAAGACAAATGTTAAAACAATAAATTCGACTCGCGATGTCGAAACAATTGTAGATATGTAACGATGAAAAGTACTAATGTGTAGTACGCTACATTAATGATAAATACTTAACATTATATTTATTTGCCATAATTCTGTTTAGAACTACATACTTAGTATTAAATAATTGCAGTACGTAATTATATATGTACATACATACGCAGTTTGGTACATGAGTATGTATAACAGAAAATATAGGCCATATTATGAAATAAATTTTGATAAATTAAAACAATTTTTTTTATAGCGTTAGCTTCTTTTTCTTCGAGTTGATATATACTTGCGATTTTTCTGTTATACATACTCATATACCACATTGCGTATGTACAAATATAATTATATAATACTAATTATTTAATACTACACTGAGAGAAAAATGTCAAAGTATTGCGAAACAAATGTTACTTACAAAATTTGATTGTGATGAAGAACATTTCTGTGAAATATATCTTATTTCTGTGAAACATATCTCATTAATTGCAAAAAAATAAAATAGGTGGCTTATTTGCTAGGAATAAAATTTTATTTCGCTAATATTTAAATATATATTTATTTCAGTGAAATAAATATATTTTTCACAAATATATTTTTAGGCATCTTTTTCTCAGTGTAAGTATGTAGTTCTAAACAGAATTATGGCAAATAAATGTAATTTGTCTCTCTAATCTATTTTTAAATTATTTGTGTTTCATTATTTTTATTCCACCTAAATGACTGAAATTCTACACTCCCATATTTCACTAAAGAAAAATGGCCGCATAAAACAGATACCCCCATTAGGGAGGATGACTGATTAATTATACGCAGCTCCACGAACTTCAATGTGACTACGCTTAAAAAAAACATTCGAGTTGCGGTGTAACCGAAAACGATCGCTTGTACGATCGGTACATGATAATGCAGAATTAAAGCAGGACTCTGAATACGCGGATATGTTAGCAAAATACACGTCGCGCTTCCCCGTCTCTCTCAGTTTGCGATTGGCTCCAACTTCGCCCACCGTTGTGTATTTTGTAAGTCGGAAAGTCGGTTTCGGAATCACGCGGTTCCTGAACGGAGTGCCCACGCAGCGAATTGGGCTCCGACGCGACGGTTGCCGAAACAACGTCTCTCTGAATTTCGCCCACGTTTGGTCCCATCGGCCCCGCAGGCAGAGGGCCGCGCGTGACCAGCGATATTCTGTGGGGGACGATTTCGCGGTCAGGGCCCTATATGCGGCACGTCCGGCATTTCCGAAATTATTGCGGCATAATGAATATTCATAGAGATGTTTACGTCGCCTACTAATTTCGACGGACGGTGGCGATATCTCATTTGTCCTTTCGCAATAAAACGCTAGATTTTTATGTTTATTGAATCTCTGCGAACGCGGGATGGACTATATATGGATCGCCTGTGTATCTCCGCATTCTAAAAAATATCAGTGTGAATTTAACACCACGATCTGAGAGAAATGTCTGGTTGGGTGAATTGGGATTCTGGTTTAAATGGACGAATCAGAATTTTCTGATGAAATCTGTTAAATTCTAGTTTGAGATAATCGAAATTCTGATGGATGTAATCAGAATTTCCGATATTTAATCAGATATTTTTCTCAGTGCATTCGGTATCTATATAACTCTCACCTTGTCGGTGCCAACATTAACGTCAACATGGTGTGAACTCACAACCCCAGTGAAGCTTATTGAAGCCATGCTATTAAATCCACATCATGTTGGTGTCAATACCAACACCTACACAATAAGAATTATGTAGGCACAACATGATGCTAAATCCACACCGATATTTCTTAGAATGCGTTGTGCGTTTAATATTCGACCGCCTTCAATATCGTTGCCTATCGATTATGTCCTTTTTCATATCGACATAAAGCAGCTGATTTTTCTTTTATTAAAAATCATCATAAGTACTTAATGTATATGCACGTCCTGATCATTCAGGTTAATCTCAGTTTGCAAATCACAAAAAGCCACGTCAAGCGGCCGCGATCGGACTTCGCTGCGTCGGATTAAAAAAATAGGGCTTGTGGTGAGTTGAGGTGACAAATCGCTCAGATTTGCCGTATCGTATCTATCTATCGATGGATATTAGGGCTTGGAATGCCCATCAACATATACACCATGCCGTGACTAATGTCTAATGATGCGCGTCGCGCGTTCTCTTCGCCTCTTCGTTTCATCGTCCGATTTTAATCCGGCGTCCGGCTTCGATTCTTAAGTGCCACTCGCTGAAATCTTGATGTCACCTCAAGAGACACTCGTCGAAAGACTATATGCTCGCGAATTTCAGCCGGAATAACATTTCGCTTGCGCGCGCGCGCAACTTGATCAACGAAAGCCCACGCGCGTCTCCCTAAACCGTTTCCTGCTTCATTATCACGCGAGCAACGTTGTACGCGCCGATGTTACATAAATATAGTTATGTTCCCCCCGGTGCGATTTCATATAGGAGTTCTGTAGCCAACAATGATCGATGATCATTCGTTTGTATCAGTGGCAATCGTTGAAACCTGAAACCTGGAACGCTAAAGGCCGAATTGTAGCGAATATCCGGTATCGCGAACTATTAGAACAATCTTTTCCATCAAATAAATGAAAAAGCCAAATACGATTGAGGCTAAATCTTCATGCCTAATAATATTTTTATCAACGAATTCAAGTGGAGCACTCAGTGCACATTAAAGCTGTCGTACACAAATTGACGTAAAATATATGTTTAATATAAATATAAAAGCAAATTAAACTTAACATAGTGAAAGCTAAATTATTTTTACTTATCAAAATCTTTGTTATATAAACAATCACTACATAGTGGGTTCAATAAACGTCACATACATACAACTCCGGAGAGTTAAATAAAATTTCATTCAATACAATTTCCAGTTGTTCAAACTGCGCGCCGAATCTTGAAAACAACCGATCAGAAAACGTAATCCTGAAGCTGGAATAATATCAGATAGTAAGATATTTTTTGTTACTTTTGGTAAACATCGTGACTCGGTATTTTTCGCAGGTTTATCTGAATCATCTGCGATGTCCGAAGAAGCGATCTGGACAGCGATCGTAAATTCGCAGACATCGTTAAGTGCGAGATAAATTCCGTGATGAAGCATTAAGCCACCATATTCTGAAAATAAGACGCGAGATTTAATGATCGCGTTTTGTACGTACTTAATTTACGAATTCTAATTATGATAACGATGTGGCAGCGTGAATATTAATGCTCGCGAGTTTCCATAAGCAATGCAATACTAATTAGTCATCCTTATCTCGCGTAATGTTTCCTTTACATTTGAATATTACATTTTAATTTGTGTCAAGTCAAACGACAAATAACACCGTCTCTTCATTCGTTGTAATAAAATTATTTCACAAACAAGTAACGCGACTTTCCTGCAGATTATTTCAAGATGCGAGCGAACTTTCTCTCTTACGTGCCATTTCATATATTGTTTAACAAACGGAGTGGATCAGTTAAAGTTGCGCAATGGAGAAAATTGAATAAAACCTTTTCTCACGCAGCAACCGCGTATTCTCGACGGCACTTGACCGATATCCGGAGCCAGATTTCTATGCCGCGATAAGAATCAATGGCCGTACGTCGCACTGCGTGGAAGCGGCGTGAAGAGGCTTGTAAACAGCGAGGGTTGGTACATGGTGCCAGTTAATTGTGGGTGTAACGCGGCACGTCTCCGCCAGACAGCCACGACAATTTGGAGAGTCTCGTAATGTACGAGCTTGTAAAAATTTCCCCTAATTAAAACGGGTGACGCCGTCATAAGATGACGACGAGAGGAAGCCGTTGAATGTGGCGTGATGCTAGGAAGCACGCTTCGATCGTGATGAAAAAGAAAAATAAAGATCCTCTAATCACGGTTTGGTTATAACAAGAGGTCCGATATTTTTCGTCAAAATCATGTGAGAAAGAACTACCTCGTCCTAGAGTGAGAAAGAAAGTTATGTGCTGTCTCGCTGTGATGTAATTTTATCATTTAAATGCAGTAAGTGTTGAACACGTTTATATGTATATATTCCAAAAAATACCAGTGTGGGTTTAATTAACATCAACACGGTGAGAATTGTATAGACACTGCATGTTAAATCTGATTTTTTAGACAAACGTTATTAAGAAAAATTATATCACATATTCGATAATATTAACATAAACTAAATAAAAATAAAGTTTTAATAAATTCTTTAAGTATCAATTAATTATATTTAACAAAAATAAATTTTAGAAAATTAATGCAAATTTCCGGTAATGTCGAATGATTATAGGCTACTATCTTATATTCAGACTCTGATTAGGGTCTTTAAAGAAAATGATCTCATCGCGGGGCTCGCGGTGGAAATATGTTATGAGGAGAGGGCACTTAAAATACCGCTGTGATAAAAAGGTATTTACCGCCAATATATTTCGGCATTGAATGCGCGAGATAAGCAAGTGCTGATCGCACGGAGAGTAACAGTAGTGCAATAAAAGCTTACCGCTGTGTACATGATGTCACCAATAAACCTGCATCGACGATCTTTTTATTAGGCAATTAAATTTTACCGGGTTGCGAGCGGGCATCGCAATATTATAACGCTACTGCGTTATCCGCCGCGCTAAAAGCTCTCGGGAAGTTGTCACGGCGTAAAACGCGCGCTGTAATGTTGCGCGAACCAATTACATTACATTCGCCTACACGGGACGCTTAGCGAGTCTTTGATAATTGGACGAAATAATCTTTGCTACAATGCGGTGCGGCAGTTAATAAATTTATCCGTCGGATTTATTGTCGCGTATGATTCGCTCGTGCGCAAGATAGCTCCAGCACTTATTTATTCGGTCAACATCAACTAAAAGTAACATAACACAGCAATGTGGGAATTTCATACTCAACAAAGTAACATCATGTTATGTAACGTAATGTATTATATTACACTCGTATTGAATGCGAAATTGTAATATTGATTCTCTAAAATCTTTAAGTGGAGTCTAATTCTAAAGAATGACAAAGAGTGACAATTGAGTCAGTGTTGAAAAAGAATGGCTCAATTGTCAATTTTTAAGAGTGAGATTTCACTCTTTAGAGTTAGATTCCATTCTAAAGATTTTAGAAAGGATGTTATGTTACTTTTAATGCGTCGACTGGGCACAAAATAATTATTTAATTCTTACTACTGTATATAAAAATGTTATATCACAGAATCAAGAAATTTAACTTAATTATTCGATATAAAAATTAAATATACATATATTTATGTATTATTTTTAAGAAAGTTTGTAACCAAGTTTGTCTTACTTCTCTCACTTTTTTACTCCTCTCTTCTTTTGCCTTTCCGTGTGCAATTCTCTTTCTCATTTCACCGAATCAGATTATTCCGCGTTTCCATTTCAGCCACTCTGCGAGCCCTCTGAAAGCCATTAGAACAGCGAGTGCGAAAATCGATGTATTGTGCGGAGTGCACTTCCTTTGCATCGAACCGTGCGATCTCTTCATCGCATCACTTCTTCTGCTCACGGAGTAGCGAAGGTGGAGGCCGGATGATCGAGGCGAAACGATAGTATTGCGAATCCTCCGGGCAACTGCTCTTCTTCTTCTTCTCCTCTTTCTTCTTCTTCTTCTTCTTCTTATCCCTCGTGGTACAGATTCCGCCGTGCGTGTCCGCCGCATAACCGCGATAAATTACGAGGGTGGAAGGCCGAAAGGGGTAGCAGAAGAGAAGAGATAGAGGAAGAGGCGGGAGGCGGGAAAAGAGAAATGGACAGCGGGCGCAGCTTGCTTTGCACACAATTTCCACGTGGTCGGGGCCGGCCGGCGGCGGTATCTTTGCGCGAAAATAAAGTGTCGTTGCGCGTGCTAGCACACGCGTACCGCGAGATGCTGCCGAGCGCAAGAGGGTGGCAGAGGTGGTAGTCAGGTCCTTATTAACATTTTCTCTGGGATTTGCAGCGAGATTAAATTGACGGCGAGGATTTGCGAGTCGTTTGTTACCGGCTATTCCCGTCGACCCTTTCCTTCTTGTTCCTTCGTTGCCTTCGAGATTCTCTCATTCTTGCTCTCACCACACCGACTACGAAAGCCTGCAATTCTTTCCTGGTTCGCTCGAGATCACTCTCACAATTCTCGGTATAATGATCTCGATGATTTTTCATCCTAAGAGGCAATCTAAATTTACGCGATGGGTTTTCTGCTCAAATAAAAATCTTAAATCTCTCTCTCTCTCTCTCTAACAAAAATTAAACAAGAATTGTAAAAATTCAAAAGACAATATACTACGCAAAAATTTTTGTTTCTAGCTTTTTCAATTTTTTAAAATTATATTTTTAATTATTCATTTTATTTTTTATCTCTATATGAAATGATAAACGCATAATGATGTTAAAAGTTTATTTTTGTCGCCTTTAGGAAAATTTGAAGACGAGGAAGATCGAGACGGTTTTCTGAGTTTATATGGTCCTTCTATTATGGAACAGTCTCTGCGGGGCGCAGCTGTTAGCCCCGTTGATCGTCAAAAGTGTACTATACACTCGCGGAAGAGCAGAGAGAAGCGCCGCTGCATTAATAAGACGGCGGCGTTCGCGCGCGCATCGGTCGCGTAGACGGACTTGGGATAGCTCTCTCGGAATAGATTCCTAACTCCGTACAGTAGGCCACATAATCCACGGGAGTAGGGAGAGAGTTGGCGGGCAAGAGGGAGGGAAGAGAGTGACGGAAGTTTATTTTCTCTTTGTGACTATTCGAAGACGCTACTCGTCCCAACCCAGAATTCGCGAACTCGCCTGACTCGGGACGAGCCAAATCGTAAAGCGGGGCGTAACCGCGTGGGCGACCGAGAGGAAAATAGCGGCGCTATTGTGGCAAATCTCCGGAAACGCGTTTAATATTGTACACCCTCGCGCGCTACGCAATATAGCAATCTCGAAAACGCGTTACGCATTATTAAATATTTCGTGCAATTTCTATTTCTAAATATATTTCGGAATTATATATATATATTTTTAGAAAAAAGTTTTTTTTATATTTGATTTTGAAGTATAGAAATTGAATATATCTCGCTTATCTGTTACGACAATGACATAACTAAAAAAATTAAGTTTTCAAAAAAATAAACAAAAATAAATAAAAATAATTTAAATGATTTGGATTATTGAAATATACATATTTTTTGTAATATACTATTTTTGAAATGCAAGTTTGGTGTAATAAATGTTTGTAGAAGAATAAAAGTATATTTTTTAAAGTTATGTTCTTTCTTTTTTTCTTTAATACTTAGAATAAAAATCTCACTCTATAAAGAATGAAATCTCACTCTTAAAGATTAAAAATTGAGCCTCTCTTTTTCAAGATTGGGTCAATTTTCACTCTCTGGAATGAGATTCCACTCCAAATAATTTAGAGTATAAGTAATTAAAAAATAACCATTTTTGAGTTATTGTTGCAACAAAAGAGCGAGATATATATATATATATATATATATATATATATATTATATACTTCATAAAAACAAATTAGTCCATCTGTTTGAAGACTTCCGGTTTACACTTCGCTTAGTCGACGACGGCGGTACGAAATTGTGAAGCACAACGTTACAGCCGTAACATTGGGCCGTACACCTTTTTATCGCGTGCACTTTTGCGCTTCACTCGGGACTTTTCGCGCGGCTCCTACGCTTCATTAAGTTCGAAGAGATCATTCTTTCAGCCCAATGTCTGCCCGCCTCACGGTTTCACGGGGCCCCGATCGCCAACAGAAAAAGGCAGAATCGAAGTTTAAAGGGAATCGCGAAGAAAGGCGACTTGAGCTCCCTTTCTCTTGAACGCCGCGTCGTCGGTGCCTTTGACGCCTACTAATGAGAGGGCAGTGATTAAGGGAACTCTCGCGGTGGAGTGCTGAGAAGCGAGGAGGAATACGAGAATAAGCGGGACAAGGTATAAAGCAGCATCGCGGACAGACAGACGGGCGGACAGCTGCGGTGCGACGCGGGCTTTTTCGTGAAGTAACGCGATCCCAAAGGAATCACCGCCTTGTCGATCGTTAATTCGACGGCGTGTCGAACGAACTTATTATCGACGTCTTCCTTTATTCTTCCCACTTTCTTTCGCACGATCGAAAGATGGACGTTAAGCGTCACTTCACACGTGTCTCGAGCGACCTGACGATTAAGATCTGAATTTTTATGTAAAGAATAAATTAGCCAGGTAATTAACTGTAACAAAAATTAATGTACAGGTTAGGCTAAGAATGTACGAATTTCACGGTACTTTGTAGCATTATTTTGATTTAAGGAAAAATATCCTAACTTATATAGGTACTTTCTTCTAAATGTGTCTTCATGTATCTTCATGTAAAAAAAACACACGTCTTCTTTTTGCACTTCTAATTTTCGTTCCATTACATTTCCGCTTTTTCTAGGCATCGAAGCAGGAAACCGGTGGATCTTCATCGCCGGAGAAAATTCCATCGGTCACGTAATCGATACCGCGACGATAATTGAATAAAATCCAGTCGGCATTCCGCAAGTTCCTACGATCGTTAGTGGAGGTATGCGAAATATGACGTTTCATTAATTAATTGATCTTAATAGGAGCTTTATCGGGGAAACTTGAAACACATATATTTATATTTAATATTTATATAATATGTTAAATTAATATGTTTCAGTGAAATTTACATTTTATTCATTTATTTTAGAATTTACGTTTCCAAATGTAATATTTTTATATTAATTATTTACTTATTCATAAATTGTGCTATTTTAACACTAACAACTGTTGAACATCA
This sequence comes from Trachymyrmex cornetzi, assembly GCF_001594075.2. Taxonomy (NCBI): domain Eukaryota; kingdom Metazoa; phylum Arthropoda; class Insecta; order Hymenoptera; family Formicidae; genus Trachymyrmex; species Trachymyrmex cornetzi. The sequence continues at coordinate 4,338,240 of NW_017296059.1, forward strand.
ATTTAACGCAAAGTATTCAAATAACATAATCACATTATGTTGAATTAATACTTGAATATGTTAAAAATTCAACACAAAAATTTGGACACAGACTAATTTTAATACAAACGTAAAATATTTTTTACTGTGTTTAATTAATTGACAAAAAAAATCCCAATATTTCCGTTCATTTCACCTTCACTTAATTTCAACTGCAGAATAAATATTTCCACTTCACAGAATTCGTTCTGTCTTGTCTATTTCCGCGAAATGACACCTCAATTGTCCCTGTTCCAAATTATTGATATAATCCAGGCGATTTCCTAGGTCGTGATGAGTGACCGAATTTCGTGTATCATCCGTTGACGTAGATCGCATTTTGTTTAATTAGAAGTGTCAGTAGCCGATGTGACCTAATTAACGAGGGAACTCCTCGCGAACGGGTGCATTCTCAGACCGATCAGAATGCGTCTGGCATGCCGCGCGCGATTTTTCCTGCCCGATGCCATCGACGGGAAGGAAACGCGTGCGACGTTAACGAACGGGTTATTTACCGCGGCTACGAACCGCGGCATTAATTCTTCGCTATCGCGATAAGACCGTAGCTGGCAGCTGGCGTTGGGGCAATTGGCCAGCTGCCAATGGCAGCAACTGCCGCCGATACATTGTCGAAGAGGGCGAATGCGCCTATCTCACCGTCGCGAATCGAACATTGCGAGAAGAACGCATGCCCACCGCGAAGGCTTGCTGAACAAGCTGTTGTGATGTGTCAGATGGTATGAAATAGCGATTTCGTTCCTACATTGCCCTTTCTTGCATCGTAATATACCTACTTCAAAAATCGGTCTTCGGTTTGCCGTCGCAAATCTTGATATCACAAAATTGTATATAGAGGATAAGAACAGATTTCAATCTAACCAGAAACCATGTATTTCGGTGTATCCGATTTCTAGTAGGTTGAAATCTGTTATGCCTTGTTTTTTTTTTTTTTGTGTTAGTGTCTTCAATGTGTAGAAGGTTTAGTCGTCGGTAGAAATAGTAATATTTTATTGTCCTTTTTTAATTCTTCGTCAGCAACTGAGATCTTTAAACTTTAAAAGCACCATCACAATAATTTGATTGTAATTTTTGTACATAAATTTAAATTTGTAAAAATAAGTAAAATAAAATCCGACTTTTATGATAAAAACTCGATGTTAAAGCTCTGACAAAAGTATCAGAATTTTTTCAGATTTTTATATAATCTGGAATAATAAAATATCCGCTCTATTTCTCAAAGATCCTTATTGTTGACGGAAGAGTTAAAATTCATGTTACGGCGGTTAAAAATTGCGCCGTAATATATTTAAAAAAATCGATATCATAAAAAAGAATTGTATAAAGGAGATAAGCATAACAGAATCTAGACAGATTTATGCATTTTCCGTTGGATATTCTTAGACTCAACGATCTCTCAATGTGCAGAAGGTTTAGTCGCCAGTAAACAATTTAAATTAATGTGCACTTAACGCGCCTTTAGCATAGTTTATGTTGTTTTCAACGCTATCGTATTTATAGATCACAATAGGGCGATTGTGTCGACGGAATTTAATATGAAAATTGTTAGTACCGCATATCACATATCGGATGCGCGTTTACGCAATGATTGAAAAGAACAAGGGGACCAGGAAAAAGGAAATCGCCACAAGAGACGAGCACCGCCTACACCGTGTCGTTTAATTACGCTTCCGAAAGTTACCTTCTCGGTGTTAGGCAAGCGAGCGTCGTGCGTGATTTATCGCACGCATACGTGAAGGTAATCGCGAAAATTCGCCCAAAAAACTGCGCGCTTTCACCACTGCATGCGATTTATCGAGATGCTATCTTTATCGTGAGCTTCCATTACGCGTCGACCGTCATCTTGCGCGACACGCGATAAACTGGTAACGTCAATTACGATACCGTCACTTTACAGACTGGTACTGGGCGCGATGGTGACCGCCACATCCTCGACGGGAAACGCCGAAACCGCTTGTCCCGCGGTTTCTGGGACATGCATCGTCCGGGATTGATGTCAATATAAGACTTTTACTTTAAAACCATAAAGATTAAGTAATTTTATCGCAAATAAATAACGTTGCAAATCTGACGATGCATTATAAAATTTGGCGATACTTAGAAGATAAGACAGATACTAATTATCGTATAATTATCAACTGATACTCAGAGAAAAATATTTAGCAGCAACTATTGTATATAGATGACAACAATAGTTTAGTTTATTATTTACTAAATGCATATATTAACATGGACGATGTTTATTTTAAAACTAACCATAGAAATGGATTGATTTACATTTTGACACAGACGGAAGCTGAAAATAACAAAATTATTTATTACAAAGTTATTTAATTTAATGGATTGGGTTATCATTGCTTTTTTGATATTCACATCGAAATCGGAGTACTCCAACACCCCTTTGAAAAAAGGCTTCAAAAAAATGTAACACGCCAATTTTAATATAGGAACAGTTTGCACGTGGCTTTTGAAAATAATTTCTGATATAAAAAAATCACTTCTATAACTTCAAAAAGTTTTTGGATCCATGTTTATCAAAAACTTTTTATTCAGCTTAGTGAGTATTATCTGTCACATAAGATATTCGCATATTTTTTTAATACCCTGTGTAATCAAATGCAATTACTACGATGGCTAGAAGTTGAACTTTTTTACGAAGTAGCGCAAATAGAAGTCTGCTAAGCTGAACACGGAAAATACGAGCGAGAATCAGCTAAAAGACAAAAACGATCGAAGGACTTTTCGTGGGCTCCGGATAATTCTTCGACTTACTAGATGGGTCAAGGCCTTTCTCTCTCTCTTACAAACAACTGCCTACGATCGAAGAAAGAGCACTGCGTAACTCACGAGGCGCGTGGTTATTTAGTCACGCTTCGTCTCAAGGAAACTGACCTATTAATCTTCTGGAGAAGAGCAAATGCAACGAATTCGTGCCTCGTTCGGATTAAGATTCGATAAAAGTATAATCCGAATTTTTTTCCATATAAATTATAGTATATGTATTTTATATGTATTATATTCGTTATAAACTTTCTGTTTACACTATACATTACATATAAAACTAATATTCCTTAATATATAAAATACTGAAGCAAAAGGATCTTGATAACTCTCTCTATCTCTCTTTCTCTCTCTCTAAGCCTCAAAAATAAGCGAAAGATGATTCCCAATTACAGTAATTCAAATGTAATCATTACTTCACGAAATCCCTAATGCTGATTCATTTCCTATCTATCGTATGATAAATTGATACCAACTAGATCTTAGTACAAAGATTTTTCTCGGATTTAAAACCGACAAAGTCAGCACGGCCGATTCAAGCGAAAAAATCGTCCGGCGGTCAAAGCATCTGCTTAGCTTTCATCTCGAGTCTTCGTTTGTTATCTGAGCGTTACCTACGTGTACATGTACACCCATCTGACTATCTGCTTATCTACCGGCCGTGGAAGAATCACCAGCACGCGTTTCTACAGCGGTTAGGATGCAAACGCAATGTAAAGTTGCAATGTAAAGTCGCGATAGCGCCCTGATCTTAATGTCGTTTCACACAAAATGTATAGTATTGGAGTAAAATCGAATAAAACTCCTTAAAAAAAAAGAAAAAGTACGCGTATTCTATGATTTTTTCCCTTGTGAAAAAATTCCTTGTATATAGAACAGTAATGTACAATTTATTTGCGATTTCACAAACAAAGTTCTCAGGAGCCACAAGAATTACAGCCATAAGAATTACTTGGCTATAAGTAAGGCATTCTCAATTTATTACATTTTCTTGCAAAAAGCGGTAACAAAAAATAAAGCAAAAAACTAACAAAATATTAAAATTATTACAAAAGTAAATCTTTTCTTCGATATAAAATATTTACGTCAATTTAGGCACCGAGGACAAAAATTTACTAAGTCTTATTTTTCAGTACTAACTAAACTTTACAGTAAACAAATATTTATTCAATAAAAAAATATTAAACCAAATTAATGATTCTGCCAGATAAATATATGTTTACATTTAATAAATATTTAATTACTAGCAAATATGTAATTACTACTTCAAACAAATATTTATTAAAACATTTTTTCAGTGTGGGGTGCTTTATTATACTTTTGGTCAATATATGGGTCTGTATTAAAAATGATCGATTCGGGGGACCAATTTCCAAACAAGAGAAGACGCAGGGGAAAGGGATAGCACCGGTCGAAGATTTTCCATGCGGGCACACGCAGGATTAACGTAGAACGCGATGTGAACGCGGCCTTATCGCGGCGCACATGCGCTACCGCACGAGCTGATGCGCCCACGCCTCGCGCGTATGCAGCACACTCCGGAATAAATGCGTGTTTATCGCGGCGGTGGCGGTGGCGGCATTGCTTTTGATGCCGGCCAGCAGCTCGTGCTGCTCCCTCTTCTTCTTCTTCTCTTCCATCATGCGGCTTCCACGTCCCTCTTTCTCTTTAGCGCGGGAGAGGGCCCCCGCGCGCAGATGGGCCCGACCGATTTACATAAGGCCGAGAGAGCTCGGTGCCTGCGCGCTCACCTTCCTCTTATTAAACGCGCTCGCGAGCGCAACACGCACACGCGTATCCTTTATTAAGGGCGCAGTCGGCGCACGAGCGCGCATCGCGCGCGGACACAGAAGCGCCGCGCATACCTTGTTGCGCTAACAATACGACCGCCCACGTACGAGATATCTCGTTTTATTATTATCCCCGGTCGCTTTCTCTTTCTCTCTCTCTGTCTCTCTTTCTTTCTCCGTCCGGCTTCTTCTTTCGCCGTTACCTTCTCTCTCGCGGTCCTCCATCCCGTTTCCTTCCCCTCTCCCGTGGTCCCCGACCGCCCTTTCGCCGTTTCGCGCGCGACCGCTAGTTCACCGCGTCCACGACGCAGTGAACTTTGCATGCGCTGATTCACCGGTATACTTTACTCCACCGACGCGCACGCGTTTGTCCGTCCTCGATCTGAGACAATGTTCCTTTTACTTGAGAAATGAACATACGTAACAGCCGTACGAGAACCTCCAATGATCCAAAATAAACTCGATAATGAATATTATTCTCGATGAAGAGCAATTTAATTGGGAAGTGTCCACGATTTTAGTGATTTTTCGCTTTTCTTTTTTTTAGGATATTTTGAATATAATATTCGATATCAGGATTTACTTTATTTATTTATGCAAATAAAATAATTTATCACGTGTTAACTTTTTTGTCTGCTTTTGCTCGTTTATTTGACCTTTCTTTGATATTCTTATTGTGTAAGAGAGAGATTCGATGTTTTAACTTCTCTTTGAATCATCCAGAAACTTTTATTAATTTCTTTAAATTCGCTCGGTGGCGATTTTAGACTCGAAAAAGAGTTTTAGGTCGGTTATCGCTGCAGCTAGGATTTCGCAAGTATTAGTGGAAGGAAAGACGTATCTCTGCAGAAGACGTATCGCGAGAAGATAAAAAAAAGAGCAAAAAAATCGTCTGGATAACGCCAGTGTCACGTCTGACAATGAATTTGAGAACGCCGGGGTCGTCGTCGCTGTCAGTGCGTGAAAGTTCGGAACAAAGATAAATTTGTACCAGGGTTCTCCCCCGCATTGGTCTCTTGTGCGGTTACCACATCGTATCTCTCCTCTCGCGTCTCGCAGCATCCAAGAGAAATATATATGCTTGGGCAGGATATTTGGATAGATATAAAGGTGTCTACGGGGTGTCGGTCGAAGTGAAAACGCAACAGGCATGGTCCGCTAGATTCATGCTGTTTCCTTTTTGTCGAGATGTCACAACTTGACTGTTAACAAAATTATGTTCTCTTTGACAAGTGAGTCTCTAGACGAAGAGAAAAAGAAAACGATTTAGAAATGAATTGGTGACCGCCGAAGCAGCACGAGTCCAATTTTGTTTTTAAAAATAAATTTTTTCTTCTTTTCACTTTTTCATTGACCTTGAAATAGTTTTGAGTACACTCGTTCCAAGTTTTTAAGGGCCTAAAATAGACGTTAAAAATAACCAATGAGTGTAGAAAGATGACATTGCTCTTTTATTTTCATATTAAACTTTTTACGTTTTTTTCAAGAAAAATAATTATGCAAGTTTCAAAGTTTGTGTGCATATTGTATTTTGATATCCATAATGAGGTTGAGTAATACTTTTTTATCTTTTGCGATTCTTACATCAGAAATGTTAATTTACTACAAATTTGATATATTTGAAAATAAAATAACTATTAAATTTATGTTGACTTTTTTTGCTAATAAGTGCAGAAAGGGAATTAATCTAAATTTGGAGTTTTTCATTTAATAGAATATTTCAGGAAAGTGTCGAAAATATTATATGATATTTAAATTCCTAGAAGTAATTTTGTTAATCTATGACTGAAACTAAAATTAAACTGTTTGTTAATAGTGAAAAATTTGACAAATAAAAGACTTGCTCTTCGAATATTTTCTTAAAATCGAGTGCTTCAAAATGCCAAAGCGCATCGAAAAATTGATGGTGCTTCTAACGTAAATAGATATGAACAGTCTAAGTATTATAGAACGTCATTTAGATGGCACTCGCTGATACGCGCTAATATCGTGACTTTGTGCGCGAGTCGCAGAACCGAGTCTTTATTAGCACGACAAAACGGTCGATTATCTCGCGTGCAACCCCGGAAACCGAGCGATACGTATGAGCGATAACAGTAATTGCTCGCGTGACCGTCGGGCGAGGAATTTCTGGCATTTCCCCAAGGTACCCGTCAAAAATACACGAGCACTCGCCACGCATGCTCTGGTCGCTGCGCGAGCAATGATCGTGTTACTGATGAACGTTTATATTCACTGGGATGGTTTCTAATGCGTGGACAACAAAACGTGTCTTGAGGAATTCTCGCTATTATATCTCTTGTTCCTGAACGGTACTCTCTCTTTATCCAAAACAAAAAGAAGTCACAGGGTGAGAAAGAGAGACGGAGAGAAGTCTGAGAGAAGCGCGGCTACAAAGGCATCGCGCGGAGCATTGTCAGTGACAAAACAAGAGAGCCTCGGGATCACCAACGGCACTATCATAACGTACGAGCAACATATCGCATGACAAGAGAAGCCCCGGGGAACACAGAGAGCCTCGGTGTTGACCCCTCTGACCCCCGCTGTTTTTGTGCTGGTCTGCCAGTCGAGAGTCGGACGCGGGCCTTTGGGGTCTCCCGGTCCCAAACTGCGAAACATGCCGACATAGTGCGGTATGGATATATCCCCGGAGGCTTCACTCTCACGAAACTCACCGGTGCGGCGTTGTACCGTAACACCGAATTTCAGACGAGGAACGCTGATGTTCGTCGTGCCGGTGAACAGAGTGCCACTTTTCCCCTTTCGTTTTTCTCGTTGAAATGTTCGAGAGAGGAAATAATTTTGGCGACACTTTGTATTAAAATTCGTACCTATAACTTGTTTATGCCAGTTATACTCATAATAAAATATTAGAAAATGTAATAATAAATTTCGTACATTGATATTTTTAACATTGCATGTTTTCCTTTTTTCTGTTTGTTTTTAGAGTTCTAACAAATCTAAAATTTATCATAGAAGAGTATATCTGATTAGCTACAAAAAGTATGTCTATCTATAAAAAGCCTAAAAAATATTATGATTTGATAGTCTGATTGACTATTATATATCTTAGTAAACAACTAAGATGATTCTGTAATCACATGGTTTAGACAGCCAATCAGCATTCATGTCAGCATCTAAGAACTAATACAGTGACGATGAACTAATCTGATCGATTCAAAAACGCATTTCTAGTTTGCTAGAATTTTATTTTTAAAGAAAATGCTTTATTTATGTTTACAATCAGAGAAAAACATGATGATGGTAATTATAAAAGTAACAACTACATAAGTTTTACATGTAGAATTAATATATGTAGTTGAATACACTATTTTAGAGTTGCAACAACTATCAAACGGTTTAATCAACTACATATTACACATATAAAATTTGTATAGTTGTCATCTTTATAGTTGTTATCAACATGTCGTTTTCTCTAAGGCCCGATTTCACAATATATGGTTACCTAAAGATTAAAGGTAACCAAGAAATTCATGAATGAATTCCATTGATGAATCTGTTGGTAACCTTTGATCTTTAGGTAACCATATATTGTGAAAATGGGTCCAAGTATATTTATCTACCTATTTACAACTAAAATATTTTCTGATTCGGCTAATTCGCCTGAATGCATAAATCCTTCTCGCTTAACGAATAAATAATCACGCCATTAGTTCCTGTACATCAGGTTTTTAATAAGTCTTCTTATGGAGTGTTATTGTGCTCTATTCTAATCATATCCTGCAGAGCGGCCGGCCGGATCGCAGGTCTGGATAGAGGATTTATGAGCTTACGCATCGACACGTACACGTATCGCCGGCCAGCCGACCGGTCCTCCCTCCTCCCCCTCCCGATCAACGTTTACCAGCAATAAGTAACGATAATTACAAGCTAATGGAGGCGATGCTCGCGCGTCCGGTACGCGCCGCGGTGGCGGCAGCTGCGTTTTGCATTCGGTATTTAAATTAACCGATCGATCGGCCGTGTTCACCTCGCACATTATGCAAATGCCGCGAAAACACGTAAAAGTTTTCTGCAAAACCAATTACGCCGACGCGACACCACCGCGCCCGCCAGAAG
>NW_017296059.1:4346936-4402266 GCF_001594075.2 Trachymyrmex cornetzi
GAGGGAACGAGAGGTAGGTGGTACCGGATCCTTTGCGACTCTGAACGGTCAAGAATGCTGAGCACGAGCCATCATTCTTGAGGAGTAAATTCAGGCTGACGGTGTATACACTACTACTGTTTAACGTAATGGAATCTGGATAAGGGTAACGAAATACTTGAGCGTTAAAGCGTGCGACGTTAATACAAGACGTTCTCTCTACAGCCAGTAGCAACAAGACATCTGACGCCGACAGTTTACTGTTCTCCCGCGCGTTTAACATATCCAGCTGAAGTAATAAAGATATGTTTCGCCGCACGGTACAAGCCCCGGCGCCATACCGGTGGAACGTCTTTCAATCACGACGTTCGAAAATATCTCGGGTGTACCTTCACGCTACTTTCCTGTTACACGGTACGGTGCACGAAGCGTATACGAATGTGAAAGGAGACACGATATGTACGCGAGATGTACTCGTAACTGACGTAATTACAAGAGATATAATGACGAAGGCGTATTGAAAATTGCTCTGCGTTTGTATAAAGAAAGGATTATAACATTGAGTCTCTCTCTCTCTCTTTCCAAGTGTACCAAGTGCCCATTCGCTTAACCAGGGATTTGAAAGCGCAGCTGTCACTACCCAGTTTCGTGAAATTCGCCCGTACGTGTTAGCCGAGCACCGCGGCGTGACAGACACGTCGAGAAATCAGCCTCGAGAGAGTTCATTCATGGCGATCGTTTGTCACGTGGGGTTTACCTATTTAAACGTCACGATCGGTCGACAAGTGTCGACAGAGCGGCTGCGTTAGCCTTGATACATTTCGCCTACACGCGCGCGGAGAACGGCTTTTCCATCTTCCGCGTGTCGCGTACACCACCTACGTGGCCTTTAAGCCGCTCAAGGACAGCGTTCCCGGCACCATCATTACCGCGACTCGAACGCGTGGACACGCAGGCACCTCGGCGACGACGCGGGCCGTAAAGCTCATCTGAGGTAAACATCCTCCTCCGCTCGTTCCCGTTTCTCCGCGCGTGCGCACGCGCGCACACCACTCGAAAACAAGTCGTGAATAAAATATGTATTTCCCGGCGCGGAGGCTAACCGCGCGACGCGACGTAACCCCCCTACAATTTCGTAAGGAACCACTGCACCGTCTACTTGTATACGCGCCAATAATTTCGTGAGAAAATTATTCGAAGATTTGCGCAACTCTCGCACAACCCGTAATCCGAGAGATCGAACGCTTAATTGGATTGCGCAACGATAGGTAAAGCGATGTAAAAAGTGGGCGGTAATTAATTCCACCACCTTACGCGTATCCTCTGCGTTGTGATGCTGGTGTTGATCACAGGCTATTACTAGACGTTACAACAACAGCTTTCAAACTCCGTTAGACGAAACGTAACTCTCTGATTTCTTCGGAGAAATTATGTGTTTGCGATGAAATGGCACGTGCGTAACAAACAGATATTATTGTCCAGATGTATAAAGAATATTTTAGCTTAACACGATATCATCGTTACAATAAAATCACTTTTAAAATAATAAAAAAATAACAATTAAAAAATTATGTTTATTTCTCAATGTCGTATTTGGCGATGCCTGATAAAAGATCTGCACGGTAAAAAATTTTGTGTTAAATTTCACATGTCCCAAACGGTCCACCCAAATTTTTATGTTAATTCAATATAAGATGAATATATTAAAAAGTAACACAAATATTATGTAAAAATTAGAAAAGTATTACAAGAAGCGTAATACTTTCACACAATTTAAAAGCAAATTTTATGTTAAACATTAATTTTATGTTGACACATTTATAATAAATTTAATTGAAGTAAGATGCTATTTTTACATTTTTTATTTGGCTCATTATTTAATACGTCGCGAATTGAAGAAGGCTGAAAAACGCTAGATTCTAATAAGAATTTCTGAAAACTTCAATGCTCGTGACGACGTCACAAACCCTGACACGAGGCTGTGCACGTGGGCAGTGCGCCGCAAAACGCGTGGGCCAAAACAATTCTCCAGTTAATTAAGATAATCGTCTCTTTATGACGCCACAGCGCGATGCGCAGCTTATCTGTCGCCATTCGGTGGCGAAATTCGTTTTCGCGCGAGGAGAAAGGATGCGCGGTTTAACAGCTGAATTTTAATGCGAACAAGTTGCGCCTGTGTTCTTATCAACGAGCGAACGCGAACGGTCATTTCAATTCATGAAAGAAGGTGCATGCGAATGGCTCGCGAATAAGCGCAGTGACGATTATTCGAACTGATTTTCATCGATTGGAGAAATCAGATATTTCTATGTAATGATTAAATTAAATGGTTTTGCGTATCGATCGCGGAATCGAATACTATTTCTTACACAGGTCCCCCAATATGTAATTACGCAAGAAATAAATCAATGATCTGTGTAATTTGCAATGCAATCTTTGTCCGACGCGATGCATAATTTTAAACGCGGTGATTATAATGAAACGTGATGGGATATGCTTGAAACAACTTGCTTGCTTATATACATATAAAATATCCGCTTGAATGCAAAATTTTTGAAGTAAACGACGCTCTCTCTCTCGTCGCTAGTCTACTTATAAATAAATATGTAAATACGAAATATCTTGTCTCATCTAATTAATTATTAAAATATTCTATCGTAGAATTAAAATTAATTCAATAATAAATATATTAACATCAGTTCTAGATTATTCCAGACTACATATAAAATATTAATATGTTCACGATTACTACTATTTAAATAAAATTATTTTAGAAAGAAGAATATTTTTCGCAATAAGTTTTCTATAGATTTTTAAGATGCTAATAGCATCATTATTAAACCGTAGGATCGATTTAATTACGATATTATTTCAGCTTCAGTTCATGAATTGCGTTTTCTATGAAGTCCTATAATGAACGGTGCGCAGTTTATATAACTAAAAAATGTATTTAGAATTTACATATAAAAATATCATTTATTATTGAACAATAAGACTTAGCCTCGACTGTATTGTGGCTCTTTATTTACTTATTGTTTACTTTATTCCTACAGAGGCCTTAAAAGTTTCTAAAAATTTAGCCACATACAGATCTGAAAATAATGTTGAACTATTAAAATAATTATAGGACTTTCAAGCATGATAAACGCTGCAAAAAGTTTTGACATTTTAACAACCTGTTGAGCGTACTATACATAATTAGTTTAACAGTCTAACAAAATTATTTTCAGAAATTTTTAGATACTTGAGCAAAATCGTTCTTTCCGTGTGTATACCCAGAGACACACACAGAGTGATATTTTCTCCTGAATTCGTTGCAAAATCAAACATTGTAATCTATGTTGAGTACATTGCAGGTGAATGGTAAATATTGTAGCCGTTAGAATGTGATAAACGCTGCGGGATATTACCCTGAAAATTACTAGAATAAAAGCAATGAAAGTGAAGCGAGGCGAGGCATGATTCTACAACGTGTTTCGCACCACGCGAGGGCATGCGGGTGGTCGCCCGGTCGCCCATTGTGGGTCACTGGGTCTAATTACGTATAATTAGCAATTTGTATCTCGCCTCAATCAAAGCCCTTCCCCTTGCGTAATCAGCACGGTGTTATACGCCGCACTCGAGGCTCTTGCGCCGAAGGAGCACTCTCGCGAATCGCGCCTCAGTCTCTCCCTCTCCCCTTTTCTCTACCATCTTGATCCAATCGCGAAACTTGTGAAAGTGTCCGCAAAAAAAGATTAAGCGGAAAAATGACGAAAAAAAAAAAGAACCGAGAGTGTCGTGCGTCATTTTTTCATCCGGTGTGCTTCCCCCGACTCCCGCACGGCACGTGTAATTACTCGCAGGCCGGTAATTATTTTCCTTGTCGTCCTTTTTTTTATCGCCGTACGGGAACCGAAACTTCCTCAGAGAGACGCGTCGATCGAGATCGTGCGTGGTGGGTGGTTAACGTCGTCGGCTCTGGGTGTTGAAGACGAGCGTCGTGTCGCGAGGGTGGGTCGCGACTCGCGACAATTAATTGTGATACCCGAGAAAAGTCTTCGCAGGTGTCCGTCGATACATGCGTGAGTGAGTGAGAGCACGCGTGCATGCGTGTATGTACGTACGCGCGCAGGCGAGCGGCAAATTGGCCGTACTTTATGTCACGATGCGTAATTTACGCGTCGTTCGCCGCCTTTTCGCCGGGAGGTAATGAAATGGTAATAACTACGTTGTGCGATTCGGGGACGAGCCGTCGCCGTTGCCGCACTGCCGCCGTCATTACGCCGCTAATGTGGGAAATTGTGTGCGCGGCCGTGGCCGGCAGAAAGAAATCGCCGCCATGGCCGCATCGGCGTGACGGGTTTAAGCGCTTAAAAGTGACATGAATTCTAAGTAGCCGAGCGAAAGCGGCTCGCTCTAATTTCCGTGCGATGATACCTCAAGAAAGACTTCGTTCAAAGATGCTGTGTGTCAGAAAGACTTGTTGAATAAAGTACGAGTTGAATGAAGCGAAATGGAATAAAATTAAGACAGGATAAGGTGTTATAATGTCTAATATGGTACAATTCTGATAAAATAAAAATGAATTCAATTTTCGAAGTTCAAGTTTGATTTTTTTTTCATTTTAATAGTACATTCTTAGTACTCTCTCTCCACAATGAGATTAGGATTATCAAATTTGAACCTCAAAATTAGATTCAAATCTTATTTCGTTCAAAATTGCACTTATTTTTAAACCAAGAAATGAAAAGCTATTTTTTAATATTCCAACTTTTTGAAAAATATGGAAAAACTCAGGATTACTCTTTTCAACATCTCTATTACAAAATAATTTTTTAACAAAAAATATTTTAGAAGAGGAAACCGACTTCTACCTTCCTTTATTTCGGAGTGAGAATGAAATTTTGCTTATGCAAAAAAAATCCACATTGAAAGACGCAGACGAAGATTAAATGCGTTATATTTTGAGTACCATATTCTCTCTCGATACTATAAGGACATGCCGTAATCGTAATTTTGTAAATTGTAATGCAAAAGACAATCTCTTCTGGCCATCAGATTTCTTCTCAGGTGTACGGCGATTATCTTCTGCGGATAGAAAGGAACGAAGGAGACGGCGAACGGAAGAGGAGGAAAGCCACTGTGCGATGACGCGCCGGGATCGGGCCAGGTGGCCGACCGATTTGCCGCAACCACAATAGCACGTGGGCCGCGGAATTGTCCTGCGGAGACACGCGGGGCTATCTCGCTTATACCCATCGTCGCGGTGACGAAACGTCGTGAGGTCTCGTCGTGAAGTCGTTCTACCGCTGGATCTTCCTGGTCAAACGCCGCCATCCTATTTTTCAAGCCGCGAGAAAAACAAGTCTGGTCAAACGCCGCCATTCTATTTTTCAAGCCGAGAGAAAAACAAGCTAAACACGAGTTCATTCCGCAAACTCAATAAAATTCCTGTAATTAGTTAGCAATAAATTGAAATTAATTTATTATATTATATTTATGTTTTTATCTTAAAATTATCCGCAGTTTGAATTTATGAAAACATAATGATTTATCGTAATTTGTTTTTAATTATAAAATCAGAGAATATTTATGGTATGAAATAAATATTATCAAATTGCAATATTGTTAAAGCTAATTACGATGTAATTTTATTAACTCTTCGGAGCTAACGATGAATACTGGATCAATTCAATTATATGCTTTATGTTACAGTGAATCTGCAAATTTATTTATTTTTATTTAAAATAAATTTTGTATTCACAAACATATACATATTCATTTTATATATTAAATTTATAATGTCCAATTTCATATCAATTTGAGTTATTTTTAATCATTCTACTCAAAATATCGTTAATTTAACTAAGATAATAAAGTTAAGCAATTTAATTTAAGAAATGTATAAAATTCGACTTAAACTTAGTTTATTCTTTACTAAGAATATTCATTAATATTAAACATTGTTTATTTTAAAACTAAACAATTCAACCACAGAAATGATTTACATTTTGTCACTCATGGAAGTTAAAAATAACAAAAATTAAACTCAAGAGATTCGATTACCATTAATCGCTTGTTTAATATCTAACAGTGTAAGTTATGTCATTTGGTTCCTTGAAATTAATTAGTGTCTTTTAGTCAACATAAATTGAATGAATTTCACAGATATCAAGCGTCAGTAATTGTGTTAAGATTTTGACATTAGCTCCGAAGAATTAACGTTAATTGCGACAAAATTATAGATCTTCTATTACACACACGACGTATCTTATTCACTGAATAGAGATAATTGGTAAGATGAGACGTGGATGAAACGCGACGAGTACGTCGTATTAATCGGCGTGTCGGCGGACAATCGAATTAGGCGTCTCCGGGCACGATCGCTCGCGGAAGGAAGAGAAGATGTCCCGTTTAATTCGCCATGCGTGGGCATCGCGCGAGCAAGAATCAATTCCGAGCGGTGGCGGGCGGTTAACGTTAACACTCGGTCACCGGAGTTCTTTGGCTCAAGAGATCCCTCTCTTTTGTCCTCCTCCTCCTTCTCCTCGTCCTTTTCCTCCTTGCCATCATGCTCCTGCTCGCGGCCGTTCGATCGTGGCCAGCCTTGAATACTAACGATCGCCACTTCCTTCCTCTTGGTCGATGTTTTCCGTCGCCGTTGGCCGCTGAATTTTAATTCATCGTCCCGTTTCGATGCACGCATTCTTCTTTGCCGTCGCGTCTCGATTCGTGAATGCGATTCGAGGTTCCACTTGGTACTCGCAACACGCAAGCATATTTATTCTTGTTTAACATTTGGTAAACAATAAGGATGAAATAACTCCATGAGTGTTGGGAGCGTCAAGTGCGATAGAAGGCACTTTCGATTACAATTTGTAAAATAGCTACGACAGTAGTTTATATTTTGGTTCAACGAGAAACCGACAACATAAGATAGATTCAATTTCATCTCGTATCCCTTTCACAATTTGCAAATAAAAAAAATGCTGCTCTTTGTAATTCATTTAATCATGAAGAACATTATCGTAAATTTGACGTGCAAGTGAGCGAACAGGAAGCTGCCCTAGCCAGAAATGATTGATCGATCAACGTCGATTTGATGTCAATTGACCAATTATTTCTAGCTGGGGTGTTGTGACTGTTGAGGTGATAATAAAGAAAAGAATAATATCTGTAACTGTATGTTAAATTATGAGGATCGAAGCATTGGACTATATACCTACTTATTCTTTTTAGTTAATAAGTAAGTTATTTGTGTTTATAAAAGTTTAGGTTATAAATATTTTGTCATTAAAAATGTGAAATGTATGAAAATCTTGTGTTACGTTAATTAAAAGTGACCTATTTTCTCGAACGTAAAATTTACATAAAATTTATCAATAGCAATACTGTATTACTCAATATATCGAGAGCGTTTCAAGATTAATTTATAATTAATATCTGCCGAGAACTGGACAAACCTTGAACCCGGAGCTCGTTTTTTAAAATCTTTACGTCCCTTGAAATCTGCATATATAAATAAAATATTACTCCCTGCTTGTGTAATGTACGACGGTCATTTGGCAGATTGCAAAATTTCGCCTGCCCTCGTTGCGCGCATGACGCGTTGTCGATATTACAATTTTTATAGCCGTGCGTGAAAAGTTGTAAAATCACAGCACACAACCGCGCAGGAAAATAATCGTCTCGACCGTTTGAAGGCACGTGGCTGAGGTAGCGCGTTACGTGCGTGGGCCGTGCGCGCAACCACCGAGCGTGTGCCTCGCTTTTTATCTCCCGCGTGCACGCGCGTGCATACACGCTCGCGCTGATTTTTGCGTCCGGGCCGGCCGTGCGGCGCGGCGCGGCGTGGCACACTCGGAGCGATTTCAATGCATACTTTCTGGCCACGAACGGCTCCGATTCGACATATTCCGATCCGGTTCGCCCACGAATACCCGGAGTACCACGGTGCGTGTATGAATATGCAACGATAAAGCGCGATTTATTTATAAGTATGACGCCGGAGATCGATCCTTCCACGCGATCGCGGAGGGAAAATCGTATGGTCAAAATACAAGATCGCTCTGCATTACGAAAAGTCTATATCTGCTAAAGATCTCTCTAAATTCTTTCAAGTGACATCTCATTCCAAAAGACTGAAAATACTGTCATTCTTGTTCAAGAGTGAGATTTAATTATTTTGAAGCAAAATTTACTCTAAGAATTTTCATCCAATTAGCTTAATTATTATTACTTCCTTTTCAGTATAAAAAAAGAGTGTGAGAATATTTATGTAAAAATTCACAAAGAGGGTTGCAGTCACAAAATAGGTTAACTTTGGCGGTAAACATGTTTTCAGTATAAAAAGGAGTATGAAACAAAATTAACAATTAAATTGTTATTAAAATTCTCAAAGAGAGAAAGATAAATTTGTCATTAAAATTCTCAAAAGACTCATCTTATAGTCATATGCGGTGAAAATTCGTGAACCAAATAATTCACAGGAAGAATTGCAAGCATGAAGTGGGTTAACTTCGGCAACCGAGCGTGTTTTCGGAGTCGCTTTGCGTTTCGGCGAGACCGTAAAACCGCGTTTTGCCAGGTTCGCTTTTACGGTCCGACAAAAGTTAAAAATTACGATCCTGTGTTTAATTAATGTCACTGTCGTTGTCGCCACTGCTGTTGTCCGCGGATTTACGAAAATCGGGCGATTGTGTTGCATACAGGGGCCACTTACACGGTGCAATGAAAAACGCAGTTTTCGCATTCGCGTAATTGGCCGCCGGTGGACTTTTCAAAGTGGTCACCAACGAGTGCGGTCATATAATTAAATCCGGTAAAGGCACGCCGTGTATACCTGCAAACCGGGTTGACTCGTGATAATGCGCGCGGCTTTTGAACGTTTAGATGAAAAAGCGCGTATATGGCGGGTACGTGCTGATCGAATCAGTTTTTCTAGATTTTAACCTACCTCCAAGAATCGAAGATACGACCCCGTAAATCCGTCTTGTTAAGTTAACTTGCTTATACAAGGAGACACTGTCAGTAACGAGCGATCAATAAAAAGTGGATGCTCGGAGTATCGCAGCTCATAATTCGAGCTATTTAATTTGTTATTTGATGCAATTGTCTAATTCATCTAAGGTTAACGCAGAAAAAAAAAACAAGAATGAGAAAAATAAAAGAAATTGTAAAAACATGCGTGATTAATAGTACGGAACTATCTTTGTAGGAATACGTTGCCATAAATCGTCGAGAGGGTCTTATCTTAATAATGTATTTTTCTTCGGTAACGCTAACTAGTACTCGTCGACTGTGTATCGCCGCCTTGATAAATGCAACGGTTACGAAGGTCGTCGCGAGGTACCCGTACGAAAGGTAAGAAATGAGACGAAACATCGATGAAACTCTCCTAAGACGCTCGCTTGAGGTATATTTGTCGTTCGTATCGCGCCGATGCTCGTACAGATACCTAACAGATAAGCATAACGATCGGCGCGGGCCTTTGCCATCGCCAGTTTACGGGGAAGAGGAAGCTGGATCTTCCTTTTAATTACATGAAATTCCAGAGGAATCTCGTATCGCATTATCGTTGGCGACAATTAGTGCTCGGCACAAAATTCGTTTCAACGCGATTCGTTTCACGGTGAAAATACCTCGCGCCTTCGCTTTCGACGCCATTTACTGGTGGATTCAGAGCTTCGTTTTTTTTAAACTTGGAGCAACGACTCTGAAATCTTGGAGTTCTTAAATACGAGATAATTTATGTTGCTGTTTAATATGCAAAGTAAGATTTTATTATTCATAAAACATTTTTTACTTTGAAGGAGTTTGGAAACACATAATTAAAAATTTTTAAAGAACAGTAGCTATGAAATTAGGGAAGGCTCAACTTAATTGATTAATTATTATCAAATATATCTGAAGTCTTGGAATCTTAAATGCCTAATCTAAAGATAATTTATGTTTTTAAGAAGAAAAAACAAAGTAAGATTTCATAAAGCATTTCTTATATTTTGGAGAAAACCATATGACTAAAAATAGTTAAGGAATAGATAATTATAAAATTAGAGAGAAATTTCTCCACTTTAGAGAATTCACAATAGCAAGGACTTTAATCGATCGTTTGTTTGCAAATCTATCATTGTTGTGCAAAAAAAAAGAAGAAAAAACATTCATTTTTGTAATAACCGAATGAGTATGTCGCGTTTTATTAATGATGTTGTTTCATTAAGCGTGCGGTCGCAGAGCTACTCGAGGTTATCGGTTTTACAGGATGGAAAGGAGGCCTCTGAGAGTGCACGGTGCATAATTCTGACATAATTTCCCATTACGAAACGAGCGCGCAAATTCGTGCTCCGGTATAACGAGTGTATGCATCGTCGTCGTTTAGGGCGAGATACGCCGACGATAATTAGCTCGGCATAATCGGTAACCGGCGTACTTTCGCGTTTCAAGTACACGCGATACACCCGCGAAGGAGCACTCTAAGAGATTCATTACGTCGCTTTGTAACGCTACGAAATATAGATACGGGAAAGCAGACACATCCTTATTTTATTTACGTAACTTGTCGAAATTCTGTCTGATATGCGATATAATGTTTTTGTAACAAATTTCGTAAACTATAAAAACCGTGTAAATGAGAAATTGAAAACATTTTAATAAAAATCAATGAGAAAGCACGAATTAATAATGGATACAAATTAAGTAAGAAATTGTTTTATTAATAATATTTATCATTCTTTTTTTAACATTATCGTGAATTATTATTATTACTTGTAATACTTATGATATTTATAATAATAAATTTATTCTTTTCAAGTATTAATTTTTTTCCATTTATTACATAATCTATATTCACTTTACTTCAGAATATTACGAATGTGATCAGATATTATTATAATTAGTTCGTGAAAGCCAGTGGAAAAGGATATTCTTAGTCAGACATGAAAGATTTAAAGAATTCAGAATTGTTGAAAATATCTGTAAGATTTGAATTATATTCGATCTAATATTAAAAACCACAAAGAAAAAAACATATTTTACATAAATAACATATAATCAAATATATATAAACTATGTTACTTACAATGTTTTTTTTATACAACATGCACAAACAATTGTAAATAAGTAATATATATTTTTAATATATTATTTATATATTTATATATGTAAAGTATATATAAAGGTATAAGAAAATAAAGAAGAAATGGAAAAAAGGATCGCGACGGATATTCGGTAAGGCATCAAACCCGCACACCCTTCTGCTACGAGAATTTACGATTGTCCACGCGAAAGCGTAGGTAATCGGCGATGATATCACCGTTATAAATAGGCACGCCTCCTGTTTCTTGTGTGTATATATGTACACGCGTGTACACGGCCCTCACACGCGAATCTGCACCTACCTGTCTACACGAATGCCCGGCACTGTCTCTTTCCTGTAGACAGTCGCGCGCACACACGCATCAGAGTGCGTGCACACGTACAGGTGATCAAGCAACAAATCGAAATTTGTTCGCCAAACTTTTTGGGGATTTAATATCGGTACGCATACATAAATTCGGGAGAAATTCACTTTTAAATTATTAAAATAAAATTCGTAACCTTATTTCCCCCCTTTAGAAAAAGCAATTTTAAAGCGCTTATTCAAACTTTTGCAGAACTCAATTTTTTTTATAGAATAGCGTTCCTATGTTAGATTACTTCGATATGTCTCTCTTAATAAATTTTAAAAAAATTTTATTTGAAAAGGTTTCAAAAGATCGTTAATGATTTGCACGGTCGTCGACGGTGACATTGTGTTTCTTCGTAAAAGTGGTAGGTACGCATTGTTCAGTGCGGTCTCGTTGCACGATGAGCGTCCTTCGCACAAACCGTGAAGGGGAGAACGCCTCGAGAGCGCCCGATGGCAAGTAATTACAGAAAAAGGCGATCGATAAACGCGACAAAATGACGCGTTCTAAAGACTGCGCACGCGATGGCCTGTGGCTTTAACGAGGAGTCGACCACGACGAATCGGCATATATACGTATACGCCGCGGAATTTGCGGACGGAAAAAAGTGGGCACGCGCGTTCGATTCACCGCGGAAGAAACCCACCGCGCGAAGTTTTCAATGCGGCATCGAGAGATATTTACACGCTTGTCTTCGGGCGATCTTTTTGAAATCATTTTTCGTTTATTCAATGTAAATGCATATTAAGAACATCTTATAGACTTTATGATCTCGAATTTATTTTGTATGGAGATTAATTGTATTTAAAAATCGAAGAGTAAATATTTTTAAGTCGAGTTTTCGGTTCCTTAAGAGAGATATATGGGGAAATTATTATTCTTCCATCTGCAATTAAAGTCTTTTCTGGCACAAACGAAATTACACTTCCAAATTTCATCTTCGTTTTTACTCAAATTTCAATTCTTATTAAATAAGATTTTTTAAATTTGAATAAAAAACCTATTTGGTGTGTAATACAAATATTGCAAAATAACCGTGAACTTTTTAAGCTTAGAACAGTAAAAGAATTTGGAGAAAAAAGATCTAGATTGCAGACAAAGAGTCATTCATATAATTTATAACAATAAAAGAAAACTTATTCTTACATAGAATTAAAACGTATCTATTTATAGATACTGTTAATTATTCGTTATTGTGTCTGTCGCTTATAGAAAAACATTGAATATAGCGGTATAAGAATCGTTGTGACTGATACCTCTATCCTGCCCGTGAGAAGTTGCGTTCCGAATACAAAACGGGGATCTAAGCTTGAGAACGATTGGCCAATTGCTGGCGCCGGTAGTAGTGGTAGTAACGGAAGTGGCGAATGGGTTGGAGAGCTGCATTTTGCACGACGATAAAAGCTCCGAGCGTTTCTTTATTGGATAAAAAATCGCCGGATTCCGAATCGATAATCGAGGGCCGCTCGCTATGCGCCGAATAACGAGCGGATGATTACAGTCGCCGTGGGATATAATGGCAAGTTGCCCGCGAATGTTAAAAAGAGCCGTCTCCGCGCCTTCTTCGATTATTATAGGCGCCTTCCCGAGGAGGTGCTCGGTAAAGCTCGTATAACATTGCGGGGTATGTAACTGCGACGATGAGCATGCAACACGCTCGCGCATCAACAGCTCAGACTGCATCGCATAATAATAGCGAATACCCCGTGCGCGATTATTCGATCGGAAGCGATCGTCGCGACAGGGACCGTTAGGCCTTTTCATCATTTATTCCGGACGTCGAAAAGCGACGCTTCCGTTTCCACGACGGAGGGGGGGGGGGAAAGGAAAAGCGAGTGTCGGCAAACGGAACTTAATGTACACAAGGTGTCCAGATGATTCTTATCACTTCCATTTATTTTCATTGACATATCGTCTGATGACATTCACGACCAAAATTAAAATTTTGCTAGAAATTGGCACCAAATTGTGAGTTTAACTTTTCTTCATGAATTTTTAAAAATGGAAGAAAGTATAATTTAATTTTTTGTTCAATTATATCACATTTAATTTAAATTTATATAATTAACTAACGAAGAAATAGAAACAATTAAAAATACTGTGGTGAATATTTTTCCCTTGTCAGTAATATAATTAAAAAAAATTAAGCATATATACATTCGTGTGTCTAAAAAGTTAATAAAAAAACATTTAAATGTTTTTTCAATGTGATTGAAGTTTGAACTCGCGTTTGTTTAAAAGACTCGGCAAGAGATCTAGCCGACACAGGCGATTACTTCTTCGCGAAATTCTTACGCTAAATCAATATTTTCGAACGAAGATGAAAGAAAATATGTGTGTGTACTCACATTCCTTATTGCGATCCATGGCGTGTTGGAGGGGTGAATCGTCGACCTCCGCCTTCGGCGGCGACTGATTGCCCTCGGCCATCTTCGATTCCGATCCTGGAACAGCACTCGCGACGGCCTTCCTTCCTGCCGCGTCCGCCGCTGCTTTATCCTGCTGCGGCGAAGGCTTCGTCCCTTTCTTACCGTTTCCAGCGTCCCTACAGGCCCGAAGAACGGACCGAACCGGAGCAAAACGTTGCTGTTTTGTGAATTAATCTTTCATACATCGGCTCGAAGAGAGGAGGACCGATCGAGCCTGCCCTGCCGGGTACCGATCGACGCTCCAGTGTCAATCGGATCCCGGGTCCTTCGCGGCATGTTTTTGCCGCGGATGATGGAATGACGGATCAATCGACACTCGATCGGACGACGTTTTCATCAGAAAGCAAAGTCGGAAACGGCTGGTCTTTCCTTCTCTTCGAGCGCGAATCTTCACTGAGCAAGAAATTTCTGACGTATTCGAGTTATATCTACGAGAGTTTATATCTCGAGTGTGTATCCTAGCGAGTCTATTCGATCTTAAATAAACTAAAAACGTCTAGAAATAATACGTCATTTCCACGAACTGGCTCAGTCTTAGATAAAGTGAAGAGGTATATAATAAATTGTATTATTTTTTGAAATATATGGAAAGTAAATTTAACGTTATACGAGAGAAAATATTTAACGTATATAAGTAACACATTATTTTACGAGAAAAATTGTATTTTTCTTTCATTATTCAATTCTTCAATATCAAATATTTTGAATTTTCATGATATTTTTACCAAAATATTAAATAATGAAGAATTGAATATCGTATTCAAATTAAAATTGAATTGTTAGGAAGAAATACATTTTAAAACAATGTATTTCATTCTAACTCTCGTTTTCAGTTAATGCGAATATCATGTGCAATGAAAGTAAATTTTGTAAAATAAACGCGCGTGAATGTGAATAATTCTAGTATAATAGAGAGAATATCGAGTCGCGTTTCTTCTGCAGTGAAAAGGTAAAAATAAGCGTTTTAGCCATCGAAGGGTGAACACATTTATCTTGATAGACCTGATGATAGTTCCGTGAGAGCTTCATGAATCCAGATGGTCACGAGACGTCGTGTCGCGAGCGAAATGTCACGCAGAAGATCCGCTTATTCGGTTTATCTCACGAAAAGTTCAGAGAAAATTGCATGAACGGCGCTTTGCGTGGAATCTATACGTATAGAGAAGTTAGCGAGCCGATTAAAGATTTTAAAGCGTCGAGAACCAACGGCCCGGTGAGTTTAAGTACGCCGAGGAGAAAGTTCCGAGAAAAGATTACTCGTCACAGCTGGAGATAGGAAGCCGGTCGTTAAGAGCGTTTATATTCTCGCGTAACGATTACACGTGGTACTGATACTAAATTGCGGGTTAATCGTCCGCTCGGCGCGGCCCTAGCATCCCGTGCGATCTCGCAACTCGCAGCAGTGAATTGAGGTGTGCGGAGGTCCGCGAGAACACTAAGTCCGCAAACACAATAGAGTAGTAAGCTTTAAGTCTTAAGGAATTAACCAATCATAGTCGATTATTCTTCTCACATTCAACCGTGATTGATCAATTTCTTAAGGCTTAAGGCTTACTACTCTATTGTGTTTGCGGACTAATCCTGCTGTCTCTCATTTAAGCGACTTGTAATAGAAAAATCTTAAATCAAACTGCTTAATTATTATTTAAAATCAAGCATTGAGCGAGTAATCGAATATTATCTAATTTATATAAGATTCTTGGTTACTTATCGTTACTATCTCAAATTATGCTGTCAGAAGCGAGAAAACAATACAAATTTTTGCAAATTATATTTGAATAGTGATATTTTTCATAAAAGCATTTTTAATCGATAAAATAGATTTATAAAGTATACTGTCTTTTTGTTTCGGAAAGAAATTAAATCATATTTATTTCTATATATTATTAATTTGACAGTTTATGAATGTAGCTTATTTCGTTTTTTTTTATTATGTATAATTCATTTCCCGATATATGGTATATTTATTAATTAACGAAACAAGAAGAGAGAGTTTTATATATTTTACAAGTTTATTCTATAAATTGCGATTAGTATTATTTTGTATAAAACATATTTTCCACATTAATTTATTTTGCAAGAATTATTATATAACTTCTCGCTTCTGACATCACAATTTGAGATAGTAATATGATGATGATAGAATGAATAGAAGCTTTAATGAAAAGATTAATTCAGGGCTTTATCATCTCGCGTAGTCCTTGTTTGATATTACAGTTATAAAGTTATATTTGACTGTTAAATTCAAGTGCTAGTTAAAACATTGTAACTGTCAGACTGTATTTAAATATCTTTAACACTTACAAGTAAAATAATAATAATAATAAATCATTCTGAATCGGGTAGGTAGATATAAAACCGTGACTCACAAATAGATGACGAGGTTCTTGCAGAAAGTCATGCGTCACTCAGATATATCTAGTCAAAGTATTAATATCATTAGCATTAAAATATTATTATTAAATCCAGGTTTCTGCGTTTTAGAGTTTTATGAGAGTTGCAAGACTCTCAGGTAAGAGTGTCTCTCAGACCCGTACGGTAATCAGTTACTTAGCAAGTTATCTTCTTCCTGTTGCGTTTCTGCAAAATCGGCGCGGTGCAATGCCCTAATAGAAATAACGTCTCCTGAGATAATGACGCGGGTGATGGGCGACAAAGCGTCAGGGAGGAGTTCGTGGAGCTTGTTAAAATAATCGAGGCAGGTGCCGAGCGACGACGCGTCTATTTCTTGATCACGATAACGCCCTGCCTTACGCCCAGCGTGCGATCGAGAACACGCGTACTTTATCCATTACTTCTATTTGTACGCGAGACGCGTGCATACCGGTTATACTCGCGTGGAAGCTGGTGGAAGGTGATAACGCGACTCGGATATTCTCCTCATTTTACAAGGTTTTATTAATATTCAGTCGATATAACTCAAGCCTTCTCCACCTTGGTGAGTCTCAGCTTCTTGCTCTCCACGTCGTGTAATCTACATACAGCACGCAAATTATCTCACCTCTCGTCCTTGGCGTCGCGCCTAGGGTCCTTCCTGTCCCGGTCCTTATCCTTATGGCCGTCCGCTTTTTTCGCTTTTGACTTCGACTTGGCGTCGCTTTTGGCGACCTTGTGCTCACCGCCGGTGACGACGACCACGGCGGCGCTATCGTTGCAGGATTGCGCGCCGGAAGCACTTGCGGATGTAGGGGACGACGTCGATGCTGCTCGACTGTTAGTGTAATCCTGTACGAGCGTACCTCGTTATCCCGAATTCGTTCAATGAGCATATGTTGATTCTCGTATGGCGTGAGAGAAGGGTAAAATAGGCCTTACCTTAAACCACTCCGGATAGATCGCGCTGATGGTATCCAGAAGGTCCTGGTCAAGTTGAATCCTCCAAAACGGGGAGCCGCTGTCCAACCTGTGGCCAGACTCTGAAAAAAACAGAAGAGGTGTAAAGTTAGTTTGATTTGAATATTACGGCTCAAATATTAATTATTGAATAACAATAAATAACGTTAGTCCGATATGTGAATAACACAGCTTACGTAACTAAGTAGAAAAATATCTTATTTGATTCGAGTTCGATCTTAGTGCTTAATAATATTTTGGTGAGAATTTTATATACATATCCAGTTCTGTAAATTGCGCGTTGGTTTAATTTTTGATCTTGAAACGCAATCTTAAATTGAAACTGGAATAATACTTTTACAAAAATCTAATACTGGCTAATTTAATATTGAAAGATAGCAATTAATTACTTATTTTAAGTATTAAAAATAGTACAGTGTTTTTAATACTCCAAATAAGTAAGTAATTACTGCAGTAATAAATTGCTTGATATTAGATTTTTGTAAGGAAAATATCACAAATTAAATTGACAACAACTTAATGATATTGATGCTACTAAGCACTGTCTTAAAACAGTGTAAAGAATTTGCGAAAATAAACTAAAATGAATAATTTATTATTAAATTAAGTACTTGTACAAATAAATAATAGCATAATAAATATGAATATAAAGAAAAAAAGTTACATATGTAGTAAAGCGAAGATGTCATCGTGGACAAGTCGCTTCTCGCGGGCAGGATTTAAAATGTGCAAAATGTTCCGAAGCCGCGGCGCGAAGGATCGCGGGTCGGGCCCTTAAGAGTCATTCCTGCCGCATAAGGGCTAATAATGCCCCATGAGCACGATACGCCCAAAGGCGTATCAAAACCTCGCGGAATGCCGATCTCGTCGTTTCTTTCGCACATTCCGAGGGATTCCCTGCCTAATTTAAACGTTCATCGGTACCGAGGGATCACCCGGCGAGATGCTGAGGAGGTAAAGGAGCTGCAGTGTATCCTCGCGAGGACGCATGGAAGGAGACAAGAGAGAGAAAGAGAAGAGGCCCCTTCGTTACGGCGACATTCTATAGGCGAGACGCGTGTCCTGCCTTCGTAATCGAGGATCGAACAGAGCGAGAGATGAAAAACAAGGAGCGCTGCTCCCAAAGGACTTTCGAATACTCCGATCGGCGACGGAAACGCGATTTTTGCGACGCGCCGTTAGGGTGAACGCGCTTTCTAAAACGTAACCACGCTGACTGCTGTGTCTGCACTTTACATAAACACTGCGAATCGAGTACCTACGTAACTTCGATTCCGTAACTCGATTTCCTGAGAAATTTCAATAAATTACTTATCAAATTTCAGAAAATGTAAAAGTATTTAAATATGTCACGTGAGGAGAGTATACAAAGCAAAAAAAAATATTTTACATTACTTGCTTGATTTTTCAATATATTTTTTAACGTAATCATTCACGTGAGATTTCTGATATTCTCACATTTTATATCTCAATTTTTATTTCTGTCTTTGAAGATTTACAATTATAAATAAAGATAGATAATATTCTATACCTTCAGATAAACATTCATAAATGCAAAAAAAATTTTTATACTGTGAAACAATTTGTATTAATATATAATGTATACAAATAAAATTAATACATTGAACAAATTTATGAGACGGGGACGTCCTGGATATTTCATGTAAATAATAAAAGATTAAATGCCGGAAATTCATTTGTAAATTGAATAATTTGAAATCCGTGATATTTCAAATCAATAGTTTCAATTTTTTTCTGTAACGACGAGTCTTCGATTCCGTGCATTTGCCACGTAATCGAAATGCTGAAGCACAAGGCCGGAGCAGAAAGGGATAAGAAATCGAATTGTACCCTCCGGCAGAGGGAAGGAGGATTTCACCTTAACCCAATAAATGATTAGTGTGCCGCAGAGTGCCGGGAGAGCGGCATAAATGCTCAATCAGTATGCGTGCGCACCGGACAATCCGCTGTAAATCACGTGCCGTGAATCATTCGCCGACATAAATCTAGTCTCGGTCTCTGATCAATACGCTCCTAACCGGTCCGACACATTAGTTAATCGCGGTACTAGTCGTCGTTTACGGGACACAAGGGACACGCGAGGTCCACCTCGCGTGACTTCTTCCCCCACAAAAAGTATCGACAATGTCGACGGCCTAATAGTGCCGATTCGAGAGAATCCACGACAAAACGATATATCATCGGCGAGACGTATGTCTCTCCGATCATTGGTTACATATTGATTTATAGGACATCGTTGCGATTCAGCTTGGGAATAACGACTGTGAGTCCGTTGATAACAATTAATTATTGAATTTAAACTTACGTCAGCCATGTGAAGTTTCGCACTTTCGTCAACAATCTACTGGGGTCTTTGAGTTTCAGTGTAGATTTTTATAATATTTTGGATTGTATAAAAATCTAAAAAAATTCTTGCGAAAACTGTAACAATTAGTGTTTACTATTACGTAGAAGTCGGATTGTATTTTAATGATCTTTTACAGATTTGAATTTATCTAACACACTCCTGAAAATATGGATATGGATTTAACACCATGGATTTTAAATTTGTACTATTAATATTAATTATATTGGTAATATCATGTTTAAATTGATTCTCACCTTTAATATTAACACAGTTAAAATTATATATACACCGTATGGTGTTAAATCTACATCCATATTTTTTAAAGTGCAAGATTTACAAAAATCAAAATATAGACTTTAAAGTCCAACTTGGATAGCAGAGAGCTTAACTCACTGGGACGTACAAGTCCTAGTGATCTTGAAACTTTTCCTAATTTTTAAATAACAATGATTTGGAATAATTTTATATTTTACCATCTTATTTTCATAGATTTAAACTTGGAAAATTTTCAAAAAATATATAAAACTAATGACAAAAATTTTAAAGGATCTCAACCTCAGAGTGCATCACGAGCTCGTAAAATTTTCGAATAATTCGCAAAAATGTTCGAAATATTTAGTCGTGTCTTTGACCTCGTCCTTTAAACAAAGCGAACATTGAAGACTCCCGGCGCGACGAGAGTGGACTCGGTGGTGGAAAAGCAACGGTCGAACTCGAGGGGAACCCCTTCGGGAGAATCCGCCGTAAGACATATTCCGCGAAAGATCCCGAATGCGAGATGCATTCTTCGGAAGCGGCGCGGTCACAGCACAGCCGCGGCCATCGAAATTCGGGCAAATAAATCTCGCGCTTCCCTTCTCCCTTTTTCCTCTCCTCTCCGTGATCCGGCTGCAGGCGCACGTACGCAACGCACGCACGCACGGAGCGCGCGCGTGTATACACGTGTACGCGGATGCACGTAGAGACGCATACGCGAGAGAGCACGTGCGTGTTTGCTTCGCCCTTGCGTCTACCTCGAAGCTTCTGAGTCACTCGCTCGCTCGTCACAGGCTACCCGCTGCACTGGTAGCCGCGAAAAACTGCACGCTGCACTTCGGGAATGTCGTCGGCATGTACAGGGTGTTCCCCTTCGCCGCGCCCGTCTTGTCGATTCGCTCAACAAGAACGGTGCGGCGAACTCGCGGGTTTGCTCGGGTCGGGTCGTCTCTCTCCCGTTGTGCCTCTTATCCTTTTTTTTTTCTCTGTCGATTGCTTCGTGGAATCACTGATCTTCCTCTTGACGATGACCGTGCGGTTATCGCGACTCGCGGAGACTTTGCGCGAAATATCGAAGACGTTATCATCTAGCACACCCCTAATCTACGATGTCTGTATATATCTATAGATATCGTAGATTATGATATTATTAGTTAGTTACAACTTGCGAATCTAGCGAGGCTATTTTATTTCGGTTTATAAAATATTTAAAAATTAAAGGGCTTGCTGCAATAATAAGCTAACCCACAACGTAATCGAATATATGATAGATACTGGTAGAAATGGATGAATGACCTCTATTTGTTCCGAAGATTGTGCTAATCACTGTTATCGCTGTTATGATATCATGCAGTGATTTGTATTTTTTCTATCAATCGGTAATCTAACTGTCGAATACAAGAAAAATGTTATTCTTCCCATATTCCTTATTCACTATGCAACTTGTAATAAAACCTTGTCGGACACGTGCCAAAATAAAAGACAGTTTTTATAGCATGTGCAAATAAATGTATTTTCCCCATCACTTTAACTTCAAAGCTTATTGTATCTATTTTTATAAAATGTGGATTAAAATCCATAGCAAGCCCTTCAATTAAAAATCTAATATCTTTATTTAGCATCAGAAGCTAAATACTAAATCGATTGCGGACGTTTCGACGCACTTTGTAAATTAATTCTTGCACAAAGAGATTCGCTTAATCTCCTTTTGTAGCATGAGCAAGTTAGCATACGCAAACTATGATAAATGTATGCGGAATCATAGGGACGGAGGAGGATTGAATTTTCTTCTGTCTTATTGTATTCAAGTTAAACGTACGAGAGCACGGTCAGGCAGAAGAAAGGATTCGGGTGGAGGGCAGAGCACGAAGAAAACGGAGAGTTAAGCCCTCGGCGACGGGGGAGGAGGAGGTTCTCTTACAATAGCCGTAAGCTTTGCCGCTCATTAGAGGCGAGGTCGTGGGTCACGTGGAACCGCCGCTTTGTACTCAGTCTTCCTGTATATGTAAGTTACGTACAAACAATATCCACGCACAGAGATCCCTTTTCCCTGGATTGTACCCAGGATCGCTTCACCATGGATTACAGATACGATCTCTGATCTCAGAAATCAACAACGTTTATCCTCCTCCCCCTGTTTTCCTGCGGTCTCTATCGAAATCGTACACAGATATCTAAAAATTAGGTACTCGTAGATACAAATCTGAAAATAATTTTGATGAGAATCTATTCAAATCGTTATGTAGGAAACTTAAGCATGATGAGCAATGCTGCAAAAAGTTCGAGCATTCTAAATTATTTTGATAATCCAGCAAAACTATTTTCAGATCTGTATCTACAATCTAAAAAATATTGGTATGGATTTAACACCATGAATTTTAAACACTATTGATGATGTTGACACAAACATCAGGAATTTTAAATCCATATCATGTTGATGTTAATATCAGCATTAATATAGTGAGAATTATACATAGAAACCGCATGGTGTTAAATTCAATATTTTTTGAAGTATACCTTAATTTTTAGATACTTTAGTTAAACTGTTTTTTTCCTTGCACGCATCGTGTCTTTAGTTTATTCTTAATAAAACACAGAAAATATCCTTTTAATCGTTTTAACAGCAAATAAGTTGACGTGCGTAAAGATATAAATATAGTAGTCGCGATACTAAAACTAATAGTCGTAGAAGGAAAAAGGCCTAAGAAATGAATCTTAAAGAACGTCGAACGTTCGACTCGGTGGAACTCAAGTCTCGGTGGAACACAATCAGCCCTGAGGTTTACCGTTGTCGCGTGAGTAAGGAACCGGTCTCCTCTCACGGTTGGTCACGCAAATATTATTGTAAAGACAATAATAATGCGTGAAACACAAATTAATCGCGGAATGCGTCCCCCGGATATACCACGCGACGCGCGCGCGGTTTCAGTTATTTAACATCCCGCTGCAAGTCGTAAAGTTCTAATTGGAGTCGAGGGGCGCGACGCGGCTACAAGAGAGAAAGAAGAAGGTCTCGGGGGGGTGGTACCAACGTCCGGGATCCCGAAGAATCACTCTAACGAGTACTCCGTGCGCGTACTCAAGCGACTAATCAACGTTAGCGAAGGCGGCGATTCCTCCCGACGGAATCCTTCCTGCCGAGGAAGACCCGAGAGGAAGAGTCGAGAGAGTTGAGCGCCGCGCCGCGTTGCGCCTCGCGTCTACTACTACGGAGTGTCTCTTTGTTCTCGGGGCGTTCCACACGGCTCGCATTGAATCCGTACGATTATAAATTGCCCTGAGAAAGCGCGGTTGGCCAGTATGCACTCTCGGAGGCACGCGAGAGACAACGGATGCATGCGTGCATGCATGCATGCATGGGTCCGCGACGCTCACACGCGTCCACTCGCTCGTTCACTCGCTCGCGCGAAACGCTACGAGGCGCGGGGAGACTTATTTACCGGAGGTACAGGGCCCACTTAACCCGTAACCCCCAGCTTCGTATATCTTGTCGACAATGCGTACCGATGAATTCAATACTTCCCGGCCCTCCTCTCTTCCTTCTTCACCGGCTCTCCGCCTAACTTCCTCAATAAAATTCGTCCTGAGAAATATGGCGCAGCGCATCAGTGGTAGCTTTTAACGCGCCCTTTCGCGTTGTGTTCTCTCCTGACTCTTCGCAAGATACATCATCATGAAGCCTTTTCTATTAAATGTATTGATATATGTTAGCGCGGAAAATGATGCATTTATGTTTCAAATATATGAAATTATCACGTTAGATAATAGAATTATTATAATTATACATTTCAAATTAAAATAAAATAATAATAGATATTTATGCAGCTCAAAGAATAAATCTAATACAAATAAAATACTTGTGTATCTCCGCGGATGTTGGTGCGTCAATTATATATTCCTAACACAAGATATAATTCGCAAACAATTGGGATGTATTCAGCAAACAAAGTTAAGGTACAGGTAGTTTGTACTTGACTTCCGCAACTGAAGAAATCTTAAATCCAGAGTCGAATGTTTTAACTTCGCTTGGTGAGTATATTCCAATTGTTTGCAAATTACATCTATTGCATTCAGAATATATGATTTATGCATCAACATTCGCGGAGGATGGCGTAAGTATTTTACTTGTATCAAGATATATTCTAAATCTTAGTAAATTTAATACTTCAATCAAGATTGTTAAATTAAAACAAATTTGATTTACTTATAAAAGTCACTTCTTCGATTTTATAAAATAATCTTTAAAAAATAAATTTTTATTTTGAGTATATAATAATAAATTTTTCAAAATTTGTGAGTATATTTTAAGATTATTATCAAGAAAATATTTCTTGTTAAAGATAATCGTTACTTAAAAGAAAGAAGTACAATCGCTTTTCTTAGCAATAGAATATTTTTTATATGAGAGCAATTCTCCAAATTTATTTGATGATCCATGAAAAGTCGACGGCACCGACATACAAACTCGGCGTCTTCTTCCGTTCGGAGACTTATTTCTTCATCATCTCGCTATCTCAGTGATCGTGTGTAGGCGGGACGCGAGCGGAGATCGTCTTGATCGAGCGCATGTTCGATCGGCCGGATCGAATGTGCTACCGATCCCCGCCGTGCGGAACGGATCAACGATACCATTGAATCGCCGCGCGATTTCTCCTTGGCGATGGTAGCACGATGATGAATCGTGGGTGGACGCGAACGACCACGAGGTGATCGCGCAGAAGAATGGTCGTCAAATCGAAAAGTTTTGTAGCGCACGCCGTTAGGATTTCGTATGACCGGCCGCATCGACGTCTCTCCGTTGTCGTCGTCGTGGTGAAAGTCTCGCTCTCGGTCATACAGGATGATTGATACCACCGGCGCAGCTTGCTCCGAACAACACACAAACCTCCCTTCACTTTGTCGCCGACACGAATTTCGTCCGGTCGGGGTTTGTCGAGCGAATTTACCGAGATTGACCCATATATCGTTTTCCAGTTATTGCGAATAAGTAATTTGAGGGCAATAATTCTGAACGGACTACGATATTAATGAAGTCGTTATGAAAAAAAATTAATACTCTCAATTTGTCGAGGTTGACCCATGTAATTGGAACGTTACCATTTTGCAATGATTGCGGATATAAGTAATTTGAAAGCATTAATTCTAAATAGACTGCGATAATGACGATGCCTCTTATGAAAATACTGATACTTGGTCAATTTAATGTACGGTCAACGCGATGTTACAAATGCTTTAAAACGTTCTTAATTGGTCAATTTGTAAAATTCTTTCTTCCGATTGGCCAATCAAACGCTTCAAAGCATTTATAACGAGACTTTGATCACAGCCTCAGTTAGCGTGAAAAAGAAAGATATACACTAAAAAAATGTTTGGTTAAATTAATTAAAATTCTAATTGGTTGAAAATGGATGAATAAGAATTTTTTTATTAAATCGACTACAATTCTAGTTGTTAACTGTAGCTCTGATAGATATTTTGTATAATTAAAACTTTCTGGTTCGTCCATTTTCAACCAGACGTTTTTCTCAGTGCACAGTGTCTCATAATGATCGCGCATGTAACGATGTTAGGCCACATTACTGAGATCAGATACACGATTGGTATCGGAGGAGATTCCAACTCTCTGGCACACGAAAAAAATTTTTTTAAGTACACACGTCGATATTTCTCCGGATTTTGGAAAGATATCTCCGGCAAGATAGTGGGATCTCTGACAGAAGAGCTGTCGATCTCCAGTGGAATACTAGTCGAAAGGTGATCGTGATTACACACTAATAAGAGAGATTATATACTATTTGTTAAATTATATATTGATAAAAAAAATGTATACATAAGAAAGCAGTTATGCAAACTGGGAAAAACGTATTGTCATACCACAGCTGATTCTTTACGTCAGTTCTTACATCATTTCCTCGCTCACTAGTTTTCTCTGAATGGTAAAGAGTGCGTGTCGTGACTGTCTACAGGTATTATCAAAGCACTCAATTGAAATGCGTCTCGCACTAGTTACGAATCGATAATGAAATTTGCATGCTCCATTGAAAGTTTTCCTTGTCGGCGCCCTTCGTATCCGAGTATCTATAATCGGTCAACCAATGTCCTGCACTTGGCTCGCCACGAGTAGATCCATAGTCGAGAATGACATCATCGACAATCTCTGGCGTACACCTAGCACGCGTGATCGGTGGGCGAAGGCGTATCAGCTGTGTCGTATCTTATTTCCGTCTTATTCCCTTATGCCATCGCGAGTTCTCGCTGTTGGATCGGTGGGTGGCGAGAGGGACGGGCTTTCTCGCCGTGAGGGTTGGGGGAGACAGAAAGAAAGAGAAAGAGTGAGTCAGTGAGTGAGTGAGTGAGTGAGTGAGAGAGGGGGGGGGGGAGGAAAAGAGGGAAAAAGGATACTCGTCTGGCAAGTGCCGTTCTTATATGAGTGGGAAAAGGACAGGAAGAGCTGTCGCGCGCCGCCATGTGTAGGTCGCGTGTCGGCAAGGCGAGTTTATGCCTCGGCATAACTATCCAAGCGTGAGATGACGAACAGTCTTGCAGTGATTCGTTAATAAGCCGCTACCAGTGGTATACCTTTCGATTTATCCTCGACATTCTCACCATATCTCCGGATATGTTCGAGAAAAATGATAAATGATAAACGCGGTTGGTCGGGACTGAATAATACGAGTGTTTAAATAGATAAGATGGAGAATGAAGCGTAAGCTTGATTAATGAGAAGGGATGGGCGAAAACCTTTCTGCTTTAAATGGGCAAAATTTTGTACAGATCTAAAAATAATTTGATTGGACTCTCCAAATAATTATGTAGGATGTTTAAATTGAATAACTTTTTGCAACATTGCTCGTCATACTTGAGTTTCCAATATTGCAATAATTATTGGTAGGTCCAATAAAATTATTTTGAGATCTGTATCTACCTAAATTTTTTAATACTTCAGCAAAATCGTTCTTTCTATGTGGGTTTCGAAAAATGCACGATACTCTTTCGATAATTTATTCGTGATGAAATGAGTTGCGTTTTATTATCGTGCTATATCAGCTATATATATAGAGATATAATCTAATTAACTAAATACATATTTTGTAATGATGCTTCCTTTATATTGTCACTTATTCTCAAGGTTTCCATTTAACTTTCTCATTGAGTCTTTCTCATTTAATGCAAATTTATAATGCATCTTGTAAAGAAGATATACAAGGCAGAGCATTGTAGAGGCACACAAATTGAACGGTATAATAAACGCATTCGTGCGTTTATTATATCTATTATTATACTGAAAAAAAAGATCGGCTGCAGCAAATTAGATGATAAAATATGGCATAGCATTTTTAATTGGCTGTAGCATTAATTGGTTGCAGCAGCCAATTTTTTTGGTTGTGCCTCTTGAAATCCTATACTGACACTGCGGATAAGCTAACGCAACCAAAAATTAGCTACTGCAATCAAAAATTGGCTGCTGCGACTAATTAAAAATGCTATGCCATATTTTATCATCTAATTTGCTGCAGCAGCCAATCCCTCCTTTCAATGTACATGAACTTGCGACTAGTATCCCAATTCTGTAACTCTTAATGACAGTGTCAGTATCGTTGCCATCGTGCAGATATTATACATGGTAAAAAAGCTGTGCAACGACAATGTAACGATACCGACATTGTCGTTAAGAATTACAGAATCAGGGTACAGGATATACTTACATTGTAGTTAGTTTCACGAGCGCGGCGACAGCGGCGGTGGCGACCCACGCGCTCGCGAGAGGTGACAAACAGCCTAACGGCGCCTCGATAGCGATCTCGTTTCGGCTTATCCCGCCGTTTTGCTCTTCTCTCGCCAGCTATACAAGACACCACGGTGCACGCGCGCTCGTACACAGCTCGAAACCTTGTACAACATTCTCGTTACGCACTGCCCCTCCGTCTTCGATTGCACGTTGCAAATGATAAATGGCAGGATGCGCGCCGAAGTAGTAAAAGCCAGCTCGGCGAGCGGAATAATTTGCTACCAGGCTTGCCGCTCGCGCGTCCTTTTCATTAAAACTTCCGAAACGCCGCCAATAATCTCGCGGCTATTATTCCGTGTATTTACGGTAATTGAGCGGTGGAGAAATCGCAACAAGAGTGAAACTGGCAGGGAGATGGAGAGAGAAAGAGAAATGGAGAGAAAGAGGGAGAGGAGACCACTTGGAACGAAGAGCGCTCAATGACGAAGAGCTTATCGACGATTGACTAATAACTCGTTATCGGACCGGACCGACGGCCTTTTGCCCGTCTCCTCGGATAATTCTGGATTTATGCCGATGGATCTCACCGACCACGATGGAGTTTCACGTAATTGGCGTAATTCCGGATAAGACGAGTCAAGTCGACACTAATAACGCTAATGACTTGTATGACAAGCAAAACATTACGCACTCCTATACACATTTTTCTCGATGACATTTAAATTTCCTGTAAATATTTAAATATCGTGCCAATAACACAAAAGGTGCTTTGACACACCGAATCTTGCCGAAATGTCTAAAAATTTAGCTAGATGCAGATTTGAAAATAATTTCGTTGGACCATCAAAATAATTATGTACATTTAAACAGTGTTGCAAAAAGTTTTGATATTTTAGCAACCAGTTTGAGTGTCCTCTATATATTTATTTTAATGGTCCAACAAAATTATTTTCAGATCTGTATCCAGATACATTTTTAAATACTTCAGCAAGATTGTTTTTTCTGTGTAGAGTTTATGTTTTATCTCTGCCGGAAAGTATAATCAAAGCCAATTCTATCGCGATTCATACTCGTACACCCGGTAGATACGCATTAAGTCGATGTACGATGGGTCTTACGGGGGTGGTGGCGTGCGTGCTGTTGACCTGGCGTGAACCGGTTCGGGTCACTCCTTTTTTCTCCCTTCATCGGGGTTTTTTTTCACTCGCCCTTTCACTCCTCTCTTCCCCTGGCGGATCTCGGCGATTATAGCCAGGTGTGACGTCACGCGAGGAGGCGTGATAGACTGTACGCGCGTGTGTGTGGGCCCACGCGTGCCCCAGGTGTGTTACCTGCTACGAAAGCCATCAAATCCTTTTCTAGAATTCGCGCAAAGAATCGAAAGTCTTATTCCGCCACGCGTCTAATGATACCCCGATGCAAGATTTATACGCGGCTCGTAATAACGCCTTCCGCTTTCAAGCGTTGCGTATCGTAAATTCTTAATTAAATTCCCACTAGTTGGCGAAGAAAGACATCGCGACCGCATCGTCATATTTTCTCTCGTAAAGATAATTAACCCTCCTCAGTTAACGATGGGTCCACTTAATTATAAGCTTCTCAATTATAAATCTCCTTGTTAAAATTGTCAAACAATTAAATTTTATGTTACATCTTGGATTATTTTTATTAAAATATACCTATTCATTTTTTTTTATACAAATTATTATATCATTTTGGTTTCTTGAAATTATTTCATGTTATTTCATGAACATGAATTAAATGGGTCTTACAGATCCAGCATCAGTAAACCGTGTTACAGATATTGGCGTCAGCTCCGGAGGATTAAAGGGAGAAATAAAAGAAAAGGCGAGTGAGAAAAAGTCCTACCGAGCAGTTCATACAAGAGATTGTCTCACAGGCGGGCAAGAAACCAGCCCAATAATCGATATTGGCACGAGTCTGAGAATCGGCCGATCGGCCGGCGGTGGCGACATAAAATTGCTAATTTTATATCCTCGTGGATTCCGCGGCACCGTGCCGTGCGACGTGAACATAAGAACTGTCTAATTAATAATTTCGGTGCTTTCGTATCCACTGCTTTCGTCGTTAAAATTGTGCGGCGCGATCCTTTCTTCTCTGCTCTTCCACGAAGAACAGCCGTTCTCCGGATATTCGCCCCGGATTTGATACAGCGGATCGGTAATGAGACAGGAAAGAGCGATGGAGTCGATCTCGATGCACGCGCATAGAGCGTGAAAGAAGGATCGGTATGCGCGGCGCATTTCAATTTCCACGAAAGAATAGAAAATAAAACACATTGCACAATGTTTGGGAAACAATACGGATCAGGCCACAAGAAGTCAATAGAGTGAATTAACATATAGAAATTTTTGGGAAGATTTAATATTGCAAAATCTCTCCTCCTAAGGACTAATTTACAATGTGCTCTTTGCTTTCTGTTTCTCGCTTTTTACCTCTTCTTGTCTTTTTGCCTCTTATCCTGTTTCTTCGTTTTCTGTCACCCGAGATAAAAGATGATGAATCCCGGAAGGCGAGAAACACCTGTACCGTGACAAGAAACACGGTTGTTGATAAAATAGTTCCGAACAGAGAAAAAGGTGAGATAAAAAGTAATAGGAAGTAAAGAGTAAATTGTAGATTAACTCTCTGCTGGCAATTTGGATCTTTAAAGGCACCATCAATATTTTAATTGTGAATTTTGGTAGAAAAATTTAAACGTATAAAGAAAAAGTGAAATATAATCTGATTTTTATGACGGTAAAAACACGTTAAAGCTTCGACAAGTGTACTAGACTTTTTTTAGATTATATAATCCGGAACAATAAAAAATTTGCTGTTTCTCAAAGACTACTGCTGACAGAAGACTTAAGATTCATGTCGTTGACATGGAGGATTAAATCTCTAACGTTCAAAAGAATTCATGTACATAAATATGGCATAAATATGGCATTTAAATATATATAATAAAATAAAAGAAACTGACTTTGGCTACACCGTGTAGAATTAAATTGATAAAATGCGCGCATTAGGTAAGTAACGGTAAGTTTCCAGTAAATGATTCGAGTGGACCAGCGTAAGTCGTGCTCAAGAAACGTAGATTTGGGTACATCAAGAGGAACGAAGCGGGTCCCCCGTCCTGCGAGGCAGGCTCGCAACTTACGGCTGCATTAATTACCTCGTAAGTTACACCCACGAAACTCGCGGGAATCTCTGGCAATCCCCACGGGTGGTTCCCCTCCGGTTAAATCGCCGTACAATTAAGCGCATCTTTTTAGGAGCCGGACAAACGGGAATGACTTAAGACCGACGTAACATTTACGAATAAGAATAACGAGCGCCCCTTTTGTAAAACGCGTCGCGTAACCAGCCCGGCTTTTCATAGCTATCGTAAACAAGCTTTAAGGCAGTGATTAATATCGCATTGTGTTCTATTCGTTTCCGCTCACTGATCACGCAATGTATGTTAATATCTTCTTACGAATGTCTACGAGAAAGAAACGTTTCTGAAACCGACAGTTGTAGCGAAAGATATGTCTAAAAGAAACTCTCTTCATTGTGCTTATTGTAATATCTCAGGATAACTATTTATAATAATTAAGTATTACAATCTCTTTTCCAAATTGTTCAGAGAAAAAGAAAGTTCTTTATGTTTATGAAACGTTTTTTGAAAATTCATAAAAAGCAATGTAAAGAAATTTTCTACATCTTTACTTACAAACTTAAAGTGGATCCTGGACAATCAATATTAATGTTATTGATTGTTTGGAGAGTGTGGAGCCTGTCTATGTGTTCAAAAATAGATTTGGCTATCAGTAAAAAAAGTAAAATTGGTAGTATTAAAAATTACTGGTATCGTGTTTCGTATTTCTCAGTCTGAACAGAAAAAATAATTTTCTACAATTACTCCACTTTTTCAATAACTGCTTTCTTTCCTCTATT
Source organism: Trachymyrmex cornetzi (assembly GCF_001594075.2). NCBI lineage: Eukaryota > Metazoa > Arthropoda > Insecta > Hymenoptera > Formicidae > Trachymyrmex > Trachymyrmex cornetzi. The sequence continues at coordinate 4,378,419 of NW_017296059.1, forward strand.
ATTAATATAAATATTAGTAATAGTTTATATTTTAATAATACATTATATATTATTTATTACAGAATGTACGCTGAAAGAAAAGATTGGCTGCTGCGACAAATTAAATGGTAAAATATGACATAGCATTTTTAATTGCAACAGCCAATTTTTAGTTGTGTTAGCCTATTCGCGATGTCAGTATAGGATTTCGATTGGTTAACGCAACCAATTAAAAATGCTATGCCATATTTAACCACCTAATTTGTTTCAGCAACCAATCTTTTCTTTCAGTGTAGTACTTGAGATTTCCAAAAGAACATCAGCTGATTTATTGATTGAGAATGCGAAACGTAATACGAGTAATTTTCAACGTTGTTGACTTCTTTTACTGGCAATAAGCAGATCTATTTTTAGACGGTATATATTAAACGTTTGTTTTGAATTGTCTAGAGGGAGCATCAATGATATTGTACCATACAAAATAATTGTACAATAATATTAATCGTGTAGGAGTCCGTTCAATGTTGTTATAAACGGTATGTATATGTCTGCGATGGCGTAATTGTTTGTGGAACGCGGGAAACAAGGAAAAAATGAGAATCTTGGCACGAGCTAGCCGTGAAATCGTGCATTTGATTCCAGACCGCGGCGTTTTCAGAATCCACGAAGAAGACGGACGTCTCAATCGCCGTTGTAGAGCGTCCGCGGTGGTCGACAATGGCGGCCAATCGCATATATATCTACGGTGAGTTGGTGTTCACGCCTGCTAATCACCCAAGAGTTCAAGCCTCGTACGAGGGTGATTAATGGATCGGGACCGAGTCCCAGGTACCGCGGGACAAAGTTACGAGCGAACCTACCGCAGCCCTATATCAATCCTGATTTCCTGACGCTGCTTTCACAAAGGAGCCCTTCTTCTTCTTCTTTTCCTCCTCCTCCTCCTCCTCCCTTATGTCGGATTCCCCCCGTGGTACAATACAATGAACCTTGAGGCATGCATCACCCTGTCTCGATTATTCGCTCGCCGGCATCCAACCAAATTATATTAAAATCTGCACTACATAACCAGAGAGAATCGGCGTTCTTCATCGCGGAAGAAAATAAGAGGTAGCTATATATATTTTCGAGAATTTTAAGACGTTTCCAAAAACAAGATTGCCGAGCTTGTTTTTATATTGTAAAGGAAAGGATTAATTTTGCATTGAAATGCAAAATGTTCTTTTTCCTTTTTGTTTAATATACCTTTTTTAAATCTGCCACGTCCTACGGTTACCTTAATTGAAGTATCTTGTTAACCGTGATCCCGAGCGTAAAAGGATGTTCGCGAATATTTCAAGCAGGTAATCGCATTATCCGCCTTGCGGCACCCGGAGCGCGCATTATCCGTGTGTCGAGTAATTTTACAGGGAATTCTAAGGATGCCGATGCAGCGGCGAAGGATCCGGGAATTCGAGCGATCCCCCTACCTGAAATTTCTACGGTACGTTAGAAACGCGAGGTGGATTGCGCGTCGGAAGAATTTTTCGCGCACGAGCGCGTGCCTCGAGCGCGGGCGCGCGTGGACGGTGTTTCTTATTCGAGGAGAAAACGTTATTGAGCAAAGAGAGAAACGTAGTCGGGAGAGAAATCTCCTTGAGAGAAAGAGAGGTACTTCATTAGCATCGATCGGCGATCGTGCGGCGTGGGAGAGATTGTTTATCTTGTTGCGCGCCGAGGATATTCCGACGGAGCACCGCGCGATATATTCCTGAATCTCAACGCGGGTTTACCGCCGTCGTAACTTGCCGAGGTTTAGGTATCGTCCGAGGTCTCCGTCGCGCCACAACTATCGCCGTTATCCATCGAGAGACTTTTTTTTGGTCCCATCCGTACTTCTCTACCGCGACGTCCAGGTCTCCTTATCTCGTTTCACGCTCGCGTCCACGGTACGCCCATGGTCGCGGCTCACCCGTGGTAACGACCGTATGTATGTTTTGTGGTAGTAATATTGAGTCGTCAGGAGACACCCACGCGGGACGCTCCGCCGACGGAGGGAGCCGGAAGGGGCTGCAACGATGACGAGGTGAAGCGGGCGTAGGAGACTCGCGCGCGCTCGCGCCTCGTGGAAAATGTGTGTACGCCCGATAAATCTTCTTTCGCACGACGTATAATTAACTCTCCGGCTCGCTTTCCCTTCCCTCGCGCGTTCTCTCTCACTTTCGGACGTTCCCGCCGTTCTTTTTTTTATCCGTCTCGCGCGTTTTCGAGAGATTCGCGCCGCAGCAAAAGGACCCCGAGAAACGCGGTCAGGAAGAGATGGAAGGCCTCCTCCTGTCGGAGGAAAAAAAACTTATTATCGAGTTTTTTGCGGAGAGAAAATTAAATGGATGTACAGCGAGGCTCCGCTAACAAAGTGTAATTTATTCAGTTTAAAGAAGAATGAAGGTGATAAAGGAGAATTAATATTCGATAATTAATAAAATAATACATACAGCCTTGGCTTTTATAAGTACAAAGCGCCCTCAATTTCTTGGAAAAGACGGTAATAAAAATCAAAGGAGAATTAAAAAAGATTAAAATTGTTACAAAAATAATTATTGTTTTTTAATCAAACTGCCCTTTAATTTATTTTTTAGATGAAGAATGTTTATCTCAATTTATCAAAAATGTATACCTTCTATAAATATACTGACAAAAAAATGATTGCAATTATTATAATTTAATGAAAATTTATTATCATTTTCGCGATGTCAATTATATATTTTTTAGTAAAACTATAAATATAATTATTATTACTAATACACAACACTAATAACATAAAAATAAATCATAAATATTGTATAATAATTTTACCTTATATTATTTTATCACAATATTATATAGATTATAATCACAAATACCAAATACTTTTCAGTACAATATCGAAATGATTTCGAAATGTCTTAAATAAAATTAGACCTAACCACCTTTCTCCTTGTACATCCACGGAGTTATTATACTTAACAAGCCAATTTCTTGAAAAGATCAAATTCATGATGCAAGCGACGAATTGGAATGGGGAATAACTTACTCCGATATATCGGCTGATCTAAACAGTCGGAGGCCCCACGGCCTCCGAGAAACATAAGCACCAATGTTTACCCTCGCTGGTATGCTGGACGCGCCGATTGAGCTGTCAAGTTCTAGATTACTTTTGTCATAAGCCATAACCGTTTCTCGTGTCTTAATCTATGATCGGCCGTGCTCGAAGTACGACGGCATAGAGTGCGGTTACGTTTATCTGACACTCGGCACTTGTCTCATGAATGGGGTTCACACGAGACTCTAGATTGATCGTTTCGCTCGTTTAATCGTTTAAACGTGTATCATAGAGACACCGCGGCGTCGTATTAATTTTCCCAACAAAATAAATCCCTATAATCTATCTCCCTCGTTAATCTAAATATATGTACGTTAATGCCTCAATGCGATTTTTAACGCTTCGATACGGCGCATATAAATTAAGCAAGTAGATTGAGCCTTGCCGCGGCCTTGATGGAAAGTTTGCGCAAGTCTTTAGAGAGAATATATCTCGTCGCGTCGAGAAAAATCTATCTTTAAAAATTGGAGTAACGGATTCTAATGAGTCAAAATTAAGCATCAAAATAATTCGAAGGATAAACCGCTGAGGGCATTGCGGTGTACAGATTTGGGACATTACTGGGTATTACTGGGCGTTACTTGAGAGAGTAGGGTATTATAATAATTAAGCAGTACGAGGTTATGGATTACTAGCGTATTAATGGGTATTACTAGAGCATTAATGGGCATTAATAGGGTATTAATGGGCATTATTAGGGTATTAATGGGCGTTATTAGAGAATCAGTGGGCATAAAAATTGAGCATTACTTAGGCATTACTTGGGCATTACTAGGCATTAGTATTAGGTATTGTGTACACAATTTTAGTCAACGTTTATGTCCTGAGATAATCGTAAGAAATCAATTTAAAAATTTATTTGCCAAGAATATTAAATTAAATCAAAGCTCCATTTTAAAGAGTGAATTCACTTAATCTTTAAGAAGAAAACTATTTTTTATCTGGACACGACGCTCGTATTGCGTTGACTTTTAACCTACTCGCGAGTTGAAGATTAATTTTTTGAACATCTACCTGTCTATTCTATTCGACGCGCAAACAAATCATATTAAATTACAAAATGTCAAGTGTCAGTCAGATGAATTGTTGACGTCGCGTCGTGTCAAGAGCGACGGATAGTACGATTTGATAACCGACGAGTGGAAGAAATGGTGTCGCAATAGCATCTGTCAATATCACGATACAAGTGCGCCGCATTATTGCAGTAACATCGCAAACGTGTCGTTCGTCCCGATAGAAATTAGCCGCGCAATCTTAGACTTTATTATGCCGATCGTGTCGATTGGGGTCTCAATTTAAATTGCCACAGTCGCCCTTTAGATCCCGCAGGATCGCAGCGCGTGTCTTAATCATCACCGTGACACTATTGTACTTGCAAACCCGCTTGCACTTCCGCAGATAGCTATTAATCGTCAACGATGATTAATGATTTGGTGGCGTGAACTCGATTTTCGACGCCAACGACTCAATACATGATCGATATGAGTAGGTATAGTTCATCGCCGAAGGAAAACGATTAAAAAGAAGATGCTTGACGAAAAAAGGAACGTTATTCATTAGCGACTGATTGCATCTAAAGTACCAATATCACAAGAGAGTAAAACTATTCATAGAACTTTTCATGAGCGTACCTACAGTTCCAATCGGGGGAGAGAGGCGAAAATTTATGTTCACATAAAACTAATTAACCTTTAGATAACGGGAGTCTATTTTTAAAATCTTCAGCTTTTTCTTAAGATTTGTTATAATTCATTATTTCATTGTATTCCTTGCCTCAAACATTTGACACTGTTTCAACGGGAAAATGGCTTTCCCATCTTGTAAAGATCAAAATACTTGTATTAAATATTAATCCTTAACCTACAAGAGTACAATTTGATGCCTCATCCATACAAACGGGGGCACTAGAATCCGTCCGTTTTTTCACCTATTCAGAATAATTAAAAAAATTTCTAAAAATTCACCAACATACTTTCAACTTTCTAGAATAAATATTGGAACTTTATTTTGGAAAATAATAAAATCTAGTATAATTTATAATTACCGAAAGACTCAAGGAAACTTGTTCGAACAGGAATCGTTTGAGTCACTAATGACCCGTCTTGTAGAATAAGGGTTAAAATACTTATATCAGATAAAACTAGTCTTCGGGAATCTAAGGTCGGTATTCATAGTCAGATCTTATATTCAAGACCGTCTTAAGTACGGTCTTAAGAAGTCACGAACCAATCAGAGAGCCGTATTAGTGTCTTAAGACATTACTTAACAGTTTTGAAATAAGAATGGATTATGAATATCGTCCTAAATTTTTTTAATACTTGAGAAAACAAAACTTTCTTATTGTTAGTACTTAATATTAATTGGGAATAATGTGTGAGCTACATTGGCCAATAAGCGTTTAACTCTTCGTCGTATTATACAAATAATTTTCATAATTTAATTGTTTCTTCTTGTCAAAATTGAGGGGGGAGGAGTAACGACCTTTTTTCTCCCCTTGCTTATGTCAATGGGATTTTTCCTGATTTCGTAACTATTACAAGATAAAACAATCAAGAAAGTAATTACAATCTATACTCCTTGTATTCCACGTGTAGTTCATTTCTTCTACGCGAAATAATTTCTCCCAACGAAGAGTTATTCGCTATAAAATATCTCGCGGGATAGCTTGACCCGTGAAAAAACTGAAGAATTAAGCATCGGTCGACGTGCAACTGCGCGGAACGACGCCGAGACGATCATTACCAAAGAGAATCGATTCGCTCGCCGCGTGGAAGAAATGAAGTTATAGCCCCGGAGATTCTTCCGAGTCGTAAAACACGTTACTCACGGGACGATCGATGAAAATCGAATGCAGGTATTGCGAGAGACAGAGGCCAGACACCGCGGCTGCAACCGCCGCCGTTTATACGAGAACACATCGAATGACATTCCGGACGTCTCGCATAAATCCGTGGAAACGCGTGCGACGTATCTCGCCCACGTTATGCCCATAATCGCGACGAAACGACCAATCGGCGCGATAAGTCTCTGGAGGCCATCTTGTGGAAACGAAAAGTGCGCGAGAAGAAAAAAAGACTGTGGAAAAAAAAGAAGAGGAAGAAAGAGAAGGGGAGCGCAAACGGAATCCACTTTCCAGCGGTCGATCGACCGCCCACGGCACCCTCCTTCATCTCGTCGTAATCATCGATAAACTGTAGCACCGCGTCATTAGTCGAGCATTCCGGAGCTGAATATTAATGCGAGTACAAGCGATTTCGTATGTAATCCGGCTGTGTCGGCTGCGTAGATCCGCTTTGAATTAATCACCGTATTACATCAAAGTGCGCAACACGGATGTGTTTCCTACGCGATTACAGTTCGTATTCAGGTGTCAAATGTATTTTAACGAAGTGAAATAGATCAACAAGGTTTTACTGCTATAATTCATAGAAATTATTAGAGATTTTAATTAAAAGAAAGTGACTTCAGGTTGGGACAAATTTGCCATAAAAATATGACTAAAATTCTCAAATACCTTATATATACAAATATTTAGTATTTAACAGTTTGATTTTTACAGAAATAAATGAGATAATTCTTCAAGCAATAATTCTTTCTCTCTCGACATCTCGGAAGAAGCTTCTAGTCTTTAGATAAACGAGCGGATAAGCAACAGTTCTGTGAGTTATTTTAAGAACAATACCCAAGATACCTCACGTTGCACTGTAACTACTTAAAGAATAGACACACGTTTACTCAACATGTTATAAAATAACAGAGAAAAAATAATTTAAACCAGCTTATTTTGGAGATACACTACGCTTATCTTACGTCACGAAGTGTATAAAATTCTCTGTGATTAAGTACGTAAAAAAAGGAAAAAATAAAATAATCAACATCGATTTATCTGTCAGACACATGATGTAACGAGTTTCACGAAAAGCATTCCGTCGCGCATGCCGACGCGTTTGGATCAACAGAGCCGACGAAGTGTCCTCTTTATAATTTACGCGAAACGGATGGGGGAGTTGCACGCCGAGAATCCGTAGTAAATTCGAAAAGGTCATTTTCGCGCCCGAGCCGTCGAACGGTGGCAAATTACCGTCGAACGATTTCACGGCGGCGGCCGCTTAAATGTCGGGCGCCGACTGACAGCCTAACGATCACGTGGCCGAATTGATGACTACCGTTACCTTAATCACAGGTCGGCAGTCCCGGCTAACAAGTTAAGGATCGGGCCCGCGTATAGTCACGCGTTGCAACTACACGGGCCATCGATCAGAAGTGCCCGGGACGTTCTCGGCGTTCTCGCGACCGCGGATGCTGTCATGCCGATTTCTGCGTGTATCCGACGCTCCGCAATCCCGCGCCGCCAAAATATCCGACAACAAACCCGAAAATAATCCACGTCAAGAAAATATTCTGGTTTAACAAAAAGATTTAATTAGAATGATATTTGGCTTAGGCCGAACAACATTTCTGGTTATCAAACCATTTTCTAGTTGTGACCTCTCCAAAATATCATTCCGATTGGACCTTCTTGTTGATTTAACTAAAACATTTTTCTCTATAGAGGTGTTAAAAGCGGGAATTTTTGTTCCAGGCTCTGAATTAAGATACTATTTTTTTTTAATCTAATTAGCTACTTAATTGAAAAACGAAATTGCTATCAATTCAGACTAAGTTCTATTCGTCATTACTGAGAAAAAAATGTTCGTATTTGTGATCATAATTGCATGGTAAAATAATTATGGTTAGAAGCTCAATTTTTATAGTTATTTTTGTAAAAATGTTAATAATAATTATATTCATAATTCAACAAAAAATGTATAGTTTGTACTGAAAATAATCGTAAATTAAATTTGCAATCATTCCCTTCTCTCAGCGTATAATTCGTTGGAAATTTCTATTTTCAAAATGTTTATTATTAAACCTTCGCATGAAATATCACTCAAGTTCATGCGGAAAACTAGAAATGTCCTGTATATTTCTAAACGCACCTGTAATGTCTTTTATACAATTACGGTTTACGTAGGTCTCTCATGTGATCGTTTCTTCTCGGAGAGATCATATCTCGGGATCAAGCAGACACGACTCTCTGTAAATCGGACTCTCGTTGCGTCGCTAATGTTGTCGTTAACGTGTCGCGTTTCGAAAGATTGCGCACACACGGCTAGTTGCGGAGCTCACGCAGCATCCGCGCATTACGCTCGGCGGCGTTTGTCCGACGTGATCGGCGCAAACGAGGAGATACGTTCTCGTCCGCTCGCCGGTTTATCTGCGATCTACCGATCATTCGTAAAGGCGCGTCTTTGTACGACTTGGAGGATTCGATCGCATCCTTCTCCTCGCCGCCCCGCGTGTTCACTTCTACATAACATTGCGCACGACTGACGTCGTTTGCCATCATAGTTTCGACGCTTGTTGACGATGTCGAAGCCGTGTTATTCTACAGAGCGGAACACGCCGCCGTTTTTTGTATGTCTGTTCCCTTTCTTCATTGTTTTGCAATTGCAAATAACGTCACGAGGGTGAAGTTGAAAACGGAACTTCCTTATACATATGTCTTACAATTTTTTTAAATGTCTGTGACATTAGACACAGGATTCCTTTACTCGAACATTCTAGAAATTATCCATAATTCTTTCCTTAAATGTGACTGCTTCGTATTAATTCGTACACCGAGAGAAAAGTGTTTGATATTTGTAACTATAATTGCATGATAAAATAATCACGGAAATAGAGCTCCATTTTTATAATTATAATAAAAAAAAATTTATTAAATTTTAATACATGTTTTGAATAGTACTAAGTAAACACTCACAGTGGATAAATATTTACTCAAAAAATTATAATTAAACCAAAGTAATGGTTTTTGTATCAAATAAATTATGTTTACGTTTAATAAATATTTACTTAGAACTATCAAACAAATATTTATTAAAATTTAGTACTTTTTTTCAGTGTATAGTTATTATAGTAACATAAATATAATAACTATTTTAATTATCATAGTTATTACTACGTAGTGTATAGTTATTACTATAAATATGAAATTATAGTTATTACTATAAGAAATAACTATAAAAATGAAGCTCTTACTCATAAAATTTTACCATGTAATTACAGTCACAAATACCAAATACTCTGCTCTTAAAAAGTATATTTATGTTATTCTTGTATCCTGCGAGATTTAGATCCCACGTGAATGGGAACTTGAATGTTGATCGAGAGACGGATCCTAATGTGAAACTGCACTTAAAGATCGGCGTTTGCTTCGAGAGATCGGATAATTAAATCCGCTGTTGCGGGTGCGCGAGGACGCTGCCGCAGATTCCGTGGATGCTTCGGGTAATCCCCCTCCCCCCCTCTCTCTCTTTCGTGTTGATCGCGCGGCGACGTTGGTTGCACAATAGCGCGAGCTACGAAAGCTCGACTACGAAAACGACGCGAGGAGATCCATCAATCCGAGGCCGGTCAGCGTGTATCTCTCCCCGATGGACGGGAGAGTATCGATCGTATCGATCCCGCTTGTCGAGGTGCGCGTAGGTACGCGCGAGTCCGACGAAAGTATCGGGATTCCTGTCTGCTCGCTTGACCACCAGAGGCGATTCCCGCGTCTCTCCCTCTTCTCTTCCCGCTTCGCCGTCGCTTCCTCTCTCCCTGATCCAGCTCTCCGTTCGCGGATACGTACGAAGCCATCGAGATCACAGGCGGGCGGCGACTTTCCCACGACCTTCTCGCCTAGGTTTTCATCAATCCTGATAAGAACCGTTCTATCTAACAGTTAATTCGATCACTTGTATTACACTAGATTAGTATAAAAGCTAAAAGCTGCTATATATGAAATTAATAAAGCAAAATGTAAAAGCTTGTAAATATTAAAAATGGTTAAATATCCAATAATAGTACTTAGGACATACCTACATGTATTACTTCATTGTGCCATTGTCATAGTTGATTATATTATGCCATTGTCAAAGTTGATATATTATGCCATTTGGTTACTTTCTATAGTAGCCTTTAATCTAGTGTAGTGCGAGTGATTGAATTCACCTGAATAAAGCCTGAAACACAATTGAAGAGCACAGGCAATAGAAATAGAGAATAATAGATTTCAGCTATCAGAAACTGTGTATTTTGGTATACGTTATTGAAACCCGTTATCCCTTGTTTCTGTTGCTTGTGCTTTTCAATTATATCTCGGGCTTCTCTTTGACGCGTGTTTCAACACAGTTCTGTCCAGCGATACAGCGATAAGTCTAATTGTCCGACTGTTTCGATAAAACTGGTCCCTTCGCCTAGGGCTACCTGTTAGCAATTGGATTTATTCGATTCGTCAGCAACGCGCCACGATTAATTATCGATAGAATGCCATACAATAGAAAAAAAAAAATCCTGCCTCTTGTATTTATTGTACGTCATCCATCATGCGTTTATCGCAAGTGCTCGGACGTAGCCGCACTCCGCACGAATATGAAGCTATAGATTATACGCGACGTGGTCCATCGAACCGCGTTTTTTATCTCGATCGACGCTCTTTCGTATCCCCCGGATATGCGATACCTCCTCGCCGGACCTCTCGTGAGTGTGTCCCTCTGAGAATCGCGCGGCGATATTAACCCATTAACGTTTATAAATCGTCGCCGAGCGGCGCGTGAGTTGCCTGCGGAGTGCGTTTCGCGACATGCATTTTCAATGCCGAATATCACGTGGGCTTCTGTATCGATCTTGATCAGGGGCGGGCAATATTCATCAGGAAAATAGAAAGTAAAAAACCTGATGGATCGGCGTTATAAAGTATGTAATTACATTTTTTGTTGTATACGTTACTTTGTTGAATCAATAAATATAATTAATGTACATAATTTTGCAGTGATATCTCTAGAATGATGTGTATAAAAAACCGTATTCTATTTTATAAATACAAAAATAAATAAAATGTGTAAATAAAAAAGAAGGGTACAACTTTCATTTTTTCGTAATCGTTCGGAGAACATTTTATTTCTACATTTTCTTGTGTATTTCTCTTCATAAAAATAAAAAATTATCATAATAATAACACTATATAGTCAAGAAAAAAGTTGATGCATTGAAGTAAAGAATGAAATCCTTATTTAAATCGTTACGAAATCGCTGTTAGTTATTGTTGCTCCAACTCTTGAATTAGTTTTGAAATAATTAAAACATAACTGACCACGATTTTGTAACTATGTGAATAAGGATTTTATTAATTTTATTTCAACACACACAGGCATATATAATAATATACTAATTTTTTCCTTGAATGTAGCGTCATTATTATGATAATTTTCAAGAAGAAAAGTACATAAGAAAACGTAGAAATAAAACAATTCACATAGAACAATCGCGACAAAAGTTGTATTCTTTCTTATAGAAAAGGATATAATATCATTAAAAAAGGAATAAATTTCCTTTTTCATAAAATACTTCTAGAATAAAAAAAAAATTACATATGAATTTTAAGCAAAGTAATTTTTCCAGCGAATCCGTACCTGCTGCCCAACAACATAGAGGATGGCGAGGGGAGGACAGAGAAAAAGGAATGACGCACGAGCACGTCAGAAGGTGGAAGAGACCGTGTCACGTCTGCGGAACCACTGCGGAAATGCCTGCTCGTGACTCGTCGAATGTCACGTGTCGCGTGGTATCGTGCTTCGCGACAGACGATTATTTCCCTTTCGTCTTCTTATTAGCCCACGTCTCAATGGTCCCCGAATAAAGGTGTCTGAAATTACGAGGACTCCGTCGCGCCAAGGTAATGGCGTACGTAAAAATAACGTATTTGCAATCGCGTACCCGTGCCACGCGTACACGCTGCGGAATATCGCTTCCTTTAATCGGCTTCCTTCTCGAAGCTTATACCGTTATGGTGCACGTTACGTTCGTCGTCAACAACCACGTTGTCGAAGATAATACGCTGCAACGAGGACGAGACGTCGCGCGTTTGACGTTAAAAACATCTCCGGGCGGGAGGCCCCGTCGTAATTAATACGTTGCCGGAAAATACGCTCTTACTTCACTTGCGTCGGATAAAATGAATTATCACCGACAATTATTATCGAGTGAAATACGACAGGAAGGGTCAGACGCGAGGTGAGGCGCGTGACAGCCGACAATTATTCCTAATGCGCGCCTTCTAAGCGGCCGGCCGAAAGGAGAGGAAGAGACGCGTGTAACGAACGGGAAGGGAGAGAGAATGATCGTAATTATAATCCTCAAGCGGGTTTTCAATCGGGAAATTATTCGGCGAAAGACATTCTTCGCAGGCGACCGTGCCGAATCAAAAGTCGAAGACCCCATATATAAGCGAGCCCTTCTCTTCTATATAATAATACCGATAATAATAGAACCGATCGAACGACAGATGACGAAATTTCCGATGAGAACGACGTGATTAATCATTATCCGCCGTCCGCGAGCGGATTAATTAGTGGATTCGTCGAGAGACGGTACGTCGAATGCCAAGAAGACATCCACGACGAGGAGCTCTAGCTGTACACCGGGATGTTATTAATTGATCACAGACAGGTACTAATTGCGCCTCAATCGTGTCGGAAAACAAGCCAGCGCACGTACATTGTAAAGTCAAGTTTACTGATTTACGAGTTCCTCAATTCCCGTGACGCTAAATGATCCGCGAGTCGCACCTTTCCGTCATTCCGGCTGCTACAGATCGCTCTCAGTTTAATTCCTGTGTTATCAACCACAAGTAATGCTCGAAACTTGTGGTGAATGGACGGAAAGTATTTAAACTCAAATCTTTCCCACCTTTTATACCAGAGAGGAAACTATAAGTTTTGTTTCTTATATACAGGATGTTAAAAAAAAACCATTCAGCATTTATAAATCGTACACGCCATACTGAGTAAAAAAGCCTTAGTGAACGTAGGTCAAAAGCTCAACCGGTTCTGAGATATAAACTATTTTGTATGTTAGTATCATAACTGACTTATTATCTCTTATTCGTGTTGCATACGATATGAAAAGAGAGAAATTGAGAAGTGACACTGATAGCCTATTTTTGAAAGAATTACAATGAGGTAATCTTTTATAATATCTATCCAATCATAATGATTAGTTGATGTCAACTTACTGATTCCCGTTGAAATTTTTCATTATAAAGTGTGTGGAAATTAAATTAGAACATTCAAATCGCGGTTTAAATACTGAGGGATTGGATATGAGAGAAGTTCAAATTTCAGTTGTCTTAGAAGTTTAGGGAGTGATGTATACATGGCTTTGAGGGCAACCAAAAATCTTTGCAGACGTAATCTGAAGATTTTGTGGACCGTTACACAAAATATATTGTAAAGCTGGATGATTGTATTGGGAAATAACATTGAGAAATAATATATTTTAAAGAGTCAACTTATTCAGATTTAAACTATTGTTTTAAGAACGTGGAACGGATATGAAATGACAGGTCTTCTAAAAAAAAATCTGCGATTTTTTTCTCAATCGATACGATTAAGACGCGAATGAGAGATCATACTGTCAAAGACATCTCGAGTAACATTTGGCGAAGATGATCCCGGCCGTTTGCTTGGAAGGAGTTCGCCGATAACGTCAGTTAAATTACAAAATAACGAAGAAGTTCCATTCGACGTGTATAATGGGCTGGCGGCGTGGCCGATCGTAACGGCGAGTGCATAACGCTGCTCTTAAACATAATGAGCGGTGTGATTGATCGTAAAGGTAATGGCCATCGAAGTTCAGCCGGCGGTTGGTGCGGGCCGCGTGTGAAAAAAGGCGAGCTTGCTTTGCCGATTTCGAAAACTCCGCGGGAGGCGACGCGTCGCTCCATTTCATCGACGTCGCCGCGCTGTCCGTAAAGATTACGGACCGTACGATAACACTTTTACGCGTGTTTTTCATTTCGACTGAAGAAACGAGAGGAGAAGAGAGACAGAGAGAGGGACGGAGAGAAAGAGAAAGACGATATATTCGGTAACGTGGTCACTAAACTTACCTGGAAAACCTTGGCGCTCGACAAAGTTATTCGTGAATGTTGAGAGAAGGAATATGTACTGAGAAAGAGAAACGCCCACGCACATCACTATTTCTTTCAACAGGAAAGGCTCTGTTTAGAACACTTACCGTTTACATAGATTAAATTAATTTCGAGACGGATGGCATTCTAAGTGGCGATAATGAGTGACGACGGCAGGAAGATACGTGCGACATTTCATCGTCAGGTTCACCAGTCGATTAGACGGATAAAAAACGTGCGGCTCCTTTGAAGATCACGGGCACTCAAGTTAACAGACGTTATTTGTCACGCGACGCGGATTATTAAATACCGCGATTACGTAAGCTGTACAGTTTTCTCGTCTCCAGTATCTGGAGCGGCGATCAAGATCGATGGAAGGTGGAGGAATTAATGTACTAATCGGAACTAATGTATTCTACTACTCAGCTCGCCGTTCCTAATTCACTCTTTTTCTAAACTCGACGATAAAAAAGGAAATACGAAGCTAAAAAATGAAATGGTTTCTCGCATATAAATGCAGGTCCGCAGAACCCTCATTATCATTAGATGCATCGCCTTCACGCCGCAGGAAATTAAATCCTGCTGCAAATAAAAATGTGAAATCGAAGATATTCATATGAAACCATTTCTGGGATGAATTATTAGAACAGAGATTAAATTCTTCGCGAGTAATTTGTTACAGTATCAAGCAAGATAGTGTAAAAGAAAACATAGGTTTAAATCGGTAGGAGCACTTTCTAATTAAGTAATCATTAAATAATGTCTACTATTATTATTAATCAAACGTTTACAAGAGAGAAACAGCCATACTATTTTTTGTAATATAATATAATTTTAAGTAAATGTTTCACGTTAAAATATATTTCCCAATAAAATATGTTTTAAATAAAAGTCCGACAAAATTGATAGAAGTCTTTAGAATAATTCTATATAAATCTATTAGAATAAATCTATTTGATACAAAATCAATGTAAAGTGTTCTCGGTTTATATACAGATGATAAGTAGAAAACGTATGTTAAATTATAAAATAATATTGAAATTGATATAGCGGCTCCCTTCATATAATTCACACAAGTATGTATCCAATTGAATACACATGGCAGTTAATAATATATTTTTCAGATTCGACGTTAACTTAATTACTACGAAGTATATAACTTTCAAATCGCGATCGTTAAATTATTATTTAGTTTTTATGAAATAATGCTCAATAATAAAATTGACTTACGCATATATCAATTTAGGTATTTCATGTACAATAGAAAATGGTAACTTATTCAATTAGTGACCATTAACGTAATACATGTAATCTAGCTGGACAACCCATTATCTGCTTGAGTAGAGGTACAGAAAGACAGCTCTCCCGCGAAAAGGCGAAAGTTCTTTTCTAATCCTGGAATCGGATCGGAAGCCAGCAGATGCATAGTTAGGGGTTGCTCCGGAGCGCAAGGGAGGATAAGTAGAAGGCAGCGTCTGCTGACTGTAACGTAGGTGATTTCAGCAGAATTCATGGTTGCTTGATTACGAGTAATAAACCGAGCGTTAAGACAAGATTTATGAGCATCTCCGGGCACCTATAGTCCCTGATCGCCACCCCGGGGCCCCATTTCGTTGTCCGTTCTTTCATTGCTTGCGATCCGCACCACGGGGTCTTACCCCCATTTGCCAACGGCTTTAAAAGCAAATCGAAAGCGCACAAAATCTGTGAGAATTTTGAAAAAAATCTTAATTTACTTATCACTTATAATCTGTAATATATTTCATGCTCCATGCCAGTAAATTTAATTCAGATTGACGATAATGTAACAGATTTTTTTTTATATTCAGGTGTTGAAAAAAAAACCAGTATTTTAATATCTATTTATATAAAAAAACGCATAAAAAATAGATTGATTTGAAAAAATAATTAGCTAATTAGAACTTAATTAACCAATACATTTTAAAATACATGGGTGTGGATTTAACGTCGTACAGTGTTTATATAATTTCTATTATCTTGATATAAACATCAATACCGTGAGAATTACATAAATCTCGCATGATATCAAATCCACATCCATACACTGAAAGAAAAAATTGGTTGCTACAATGTCAGTATATGATTTCGATAGACTAATGCAACTAAAAATTTGCTGGTATAACCAAAAATTGGTTGCAGCCGATTAAAAATGCTATGCCATATTTTACTATTTAAATTGTTGCAGCAACCAATTTTTTCTTTCAGTGTATCTTATAGAGTCTAGAAAATTGGAAAAGTATATATACTTTTCGAAACTTTAGGCTTTGCACGGATTTACCTTCGGTTTGTCCTCATCGTTCAATCTGGCGGACCCTATCAAGAGATCTTCCTAACATAGCGATAGCGATTATTCTTCGAGGCGTCTAGCTTCATTGCAATATCTCTGACACCTAACGTTATTTAAGTCAAGAAACTGGTTATGTGTATACGTGCTCTCGTTAGTAATAAAGAGACCGATATATTACCTAACCACCTTGTAAGAAGAATCTCGCAGCCCCTTCTCTCTTCCCATGAGAATTTCGGCGCGGACGAGTTTTCTGACCGCGGAAATTAACTCGCCCGCACTATTTGTTTTATGCAAACGACTCGACACGCAATACCCCTCTCCGTCGAAGTACTGTCGTTAAACCGCGTATTCACTTACGGGGATAATAACCACTCGCCGAAGAAACTTGAGCCGAATATTTTTAGGTACCTCTCGGAATCGCGTAACGGCTTTCAAGTTCACTGGGTGGTCAAGAGCCGGGATGAATCGGTGAACACGTGGAAATGCGATTTTGCGTCGGTAATGCATACGCGCATATAAATTATCGATTAATTGAGAAATAACTGTTTAACCGAGATGATGCGCACGTGACTTTCGAGTTCGAGCTCTATTCGAATTGCACGTTTACATGGCGAATGATCACGGGCGGGAGGCTCGAAGAAACGTGAGGTGCATTTTTAGACGATCAATTACCACAAGGAAGTTCGTTCCCTTGGGTGGTCGTGAAATCACCGCTGATAAACGGTTGAATCCTTTGCGGTGAACAGAGTTTGCGCCTCTAGGGACGGATCTGTATGAAAGCTAACGAAGTTTATATTCCTTTCGAACCCTAAGTCTCTCACTAACAAGAGTTCAGTGAAATAATTTTGCTCAGAGAGAGGTACGCACCGATTTCTTTTTAAATCATATATTCCGTATGGTAAAAAACATATATCCTTTCAATATCTTTTTGGCTTTATTATGCATTTAATTTCTTAACATTGATTATCTGAGTATTTCTTATTTTAATTCGCTACAGGCTATTAACTGTCTTTTACTTACTTGATTGTATTGTGCACTTCTACACGGAAAGGACGGTTTTTACTGAAACATCTAAATAGATACAAATCTGATATAATTATGTTGGACCATCAAAATAATTATGCAAGATGTTTAAACGTTAAAATTTTGTGTAGCATTGCTCATCATGTTTGAGATTCCTATGTAATTTTTATGTAATTATTTCGTCAAACAAAATTATTTTTACCGAAAAAAGAATTTAGTAATAACTATTAAATATTGAGTAACATAATTTGAATCAAATATTCGGTTAATATAATAAAAAATAATTTTACTTTAGTAAATATTATCAAATATAATAATATAATTAATCGTTTGCGCTAATACTTACTATATTAAATATTTAGAAAAGTAAAATTTAATTATATTAACCAAATATTTGACTGAAATTATTTCTCTTCTCTCTCTCTCGTTCAATATTTAGTATAGCTATTACCAAACGTTTCTTCAATGCAAATCTGTTATTTAGCTAAATGTTTTTTAAGCACTTCAGCAAACTTGTTCTTCCCGTGTATATGTTGAAAGAGATTATTTATAGAAAAGAACAAACGTCATTTCTCTTTTCCCTATCTCTCACCCACAGACCCTAAAAATTATTAACTTCACGCCTCGAAAAATCAATGTCCGTCCCTACAGGTCGAGTTCGGTGAAGGTCTTTCGTTTAATCTCATTACCAACGATTATATGTTATTTTTTCTCTGGTCGGCGTATCTTCTTCAGACTGGCCCGATCGAATTACTCTTGCCGTTCGCGTAGCTCTCGAAATCTCACGGAACCCGTATCCAAAGCGGAGGCGTGAGACTTGGAATTTCTATTCTTGTGTGCGTGAGTGCGTATACGCCTTAAACTTCACGGACAGGATTTATCTCAAGGAATATTATCAGACGTCGGAGAGTTTTCTTGTCGTAAACTTCGGAATCCAAACTTTCCTGTCGCCAAAGTAATCTTCGTTAAAGAGATTATTTTTGAGAAAACTTTTATGCACAGCGGAGAAAGTACATTTTTTTACAAGAATCTTTTCTTTCCGGTGTTTCAAGATTTAACATGGAAAATTATATATGCAAAATTATATATGCATGAAAGAAGTATGTTTTCGCGTGGCAAAATAAGAGGCTCGCAAAAGAAGGGCGATGTAAAACTTCGTGCTACGCGGACCGTCATAAAAATCAGTTACAAAACCCGATGCAAACATGTATACCTTGTGCGAAATTATAGCCTGTTTAAATAAAGTAAAAAGCGCGGTCATCGAACAACGATTGCTGTTCGTAGCGCGATGCGTGATTTCGAAAGGAGCTGAATTGCAAATTCGCACCTACTAGCTAGCACGAAAAAAACGAGAGTCTAAAAAGTAAACGCCGATGGTAATCTCGTCTCGCATTTATGCTGTAAGACAGCGATTGTTTTGTGAGCGCGCAAATCACTATCCTTCTCTGAGAGACCGACGAGGACGGCGATCGCCACCACCTTGGAACATCATGCTCTTTGAAAGCGAGCCTTGCATAAAGAGATTCCTCTCTCGCGTTGGGTGTACCACAAAGAAAATATATTCTCGGGTTTATCACTGCGTACGTCCTCTTTCGTGCGAGTAACGCTGCAACATTCGTTACATCACTCCTCATTCTCGCGATAATAGTGCGGTAAAATTTTATGTTTAGCATATTTACAAGCAAAAAACTTGCACGAAAACTATGTGATTTAAAAACTAATATAATTTAAATATAATTTTTTTCATGAACCTCGAAAGATCTTAGAAAAGGATTCTCGAGGCAAAGAATTATTCTCACCATCGCTTTCAGTTATCTTCTAAATAACGATAATAGTAAAATAAAATTTGAAATTTAATAGTGATTTACAAGTACAGAATTTGCATGAAAACTCGAGAGTTTCAAAATTAAATTTCTCGAGATGATAATGTATTTCGCCGATAAATAAAAATAATTTTTTCGTACGCGTTGAGAAGTTCTTAGGAAAGAATTTTTGAGACGAAATATATTTCTCCCATGAATGTCGCTTCGATTATCTTCCAAATAACGATAATAGTAAGATAAAATTTGAAATTTAACAGCAATTTACAAAAAAAAGTAAAGAATTTGCAAAAACTCGTGTGATTCTCAAAATTAAGTTTCTCAGGATGATAATATATTTCCTTGATAAATTAAAAACAATTTTTTGGTGCATCTTAAAAAGTTCTTAGAAAAGAATTTTCGAAACGAAGCATTTCTCTCACGATTGCCTTCGATTATCTCTTAAATAATGATGTGGTAAAAATAAAATTTCAAATTTAACAGTAATTTACAAGAAAAAAATTTGCACAAAAATTCATGATCTTCAAAATTAAATTTCTCGAGACGATAATATATTTCTTCGATAAATTAAAAATAATTTTTTGATTCGCCTTAAGAGATCCTTAGGAAAGAATTCTCAAGATGAAGCACTCACGATCGCCTCCTAATCTCTCGAGCAATGACGGTAAAGATAAAATTTTCATATTTGGTAGCAATTTACAAGTAAAAAATATGCATGATAACTCGTGTGATTTTCAAAATTAAATTTCTCGAAACGATAATATATTTCCTCGATAAATTAAAGATCATTTTTGGGGAGAACCCGAAGAAAAAATTCTCAAGGCACTACTCTCGCGATCGCCTGCGATTATCTCACGAATAACGCCTTAAGAATTTCTCTCGATACTTGTATCGCACGGATTAAAGCTTTCGCAGTAAATTAAGAGCGCGCGAGCGAGCCTCCTTTAGTTCCGTCGATCCGTGATAAATTGGATAACGTGGCGTTGTAGCGCGATATCTCGCACGGGGCGCGTCGGCGCGTCTTCGGCGCGCGAAGGGTGCCGGCCAGCGCAGCGCAGCGCAGCGCCGAGCGCGTATACATATTGCGCAACGCTGGCGCCAGGCCGCAATGCCGCGGGGCCAGAGTGACTCACCGAGACGAACAACGCCGGCCAAGAAGAGACGTGGCCGAGAGGTTGACCCACCTATCGCGCAACCGAGGACCCGTCCAAGGTGCTTCGGAGACAGTTCGTGAGAGTGACTCTCTCGTCCTCCCGTCTCTCAGGACGACTCCTCGCTTCGCCAGTTGACCCATTTTTTTACGACGACGATCGAACAATACGCGCGGCGCAACTATTCGAACGACAAGAGCCATTCGCTCCTCGGTATTCAAATTTATTCAGAGGCTATCGTTAAACGTTATGTTTTGATATTAATGCTTGCGTACGTGAGAGAAAAAATATGGTTACAATTACATTATAATTAATTTACAGTCATTTTCATCTCAACTATATATATATTTTTGTATAAATATAATTGTTATTATTGGCATTATAGAGTAGTAATTATAAAAGTGGAGCTCTTAATCATAATTATTTACCATGCAATTATAATCATAAATATATACTAAACACTTTTCTCTCAGTGCAACGGTGTCTAACAAAATACCGTCAGAGAATTCTATAAAAATTCTGAAAAGACAAATAGAGTTATAACCATTCGATGCTTTGTGCGTTTAAAAAATGTCACGATTGCTTCGCATTAACCCACATTGTACATGTGAGTTGCACATGCTGTTTACAATTTATAATTACGATTTATAATTGGACATTGATTGCATTATATGTCTTGTAAGCAGGAGAACAGATCGGAATTTTTAGCAAGAGCCTGCGAGATTCCACCTCGGTAGAGGATTAATCGCGTGAATGTTAAGGTGGCGAGTGTACGTTGTATTTTCTCTTAACAAGAGGATGTAAAGTACTCGAACAGCGCGATGCGGCGCGTCAATGCGATTTCGCATAAAATCCGCCCACGAGGTTCCCGAGAGACGTGAGTAACTGCGAGGTGGATTTTACGAAATTTGTCGCTCGCGCTCGCTCGCCGTCAGACTGTCGCCGATGCAAGTTTGGGGAAAGTCCTGCGTGTTAACCTTCGCGTGCGAACGTATCGTTACATGACAAGATTCTTGACCTGAGACACTCGTGGCCGAAAGATATTTCACTCCGATACAGTGTAGCGGTCGTGTGTGCACGTGCGATGTGTTAAGTAATTACAGAAATCCGCTTCGAGGCAGCAAGCAATGAGCCAGCACATGCGTGGCTCATGCAGTTGTTCCATCTATTATTCAAATTGAATTTCGCAAAAGCTTCTGCGAAATTCAGGAGTGAAACCAGAAATTTTGGCATAAGAATTAATTCATACACCGATCGTGAGAGAACATTAATTAACACTTTGATTATCGCACAGATTTTTGTAATCGGTTCCTTAACGCCACATTCATTTTATGCCTAATTTTATATAAAACAAATTAATATAATATGACTTAGAATTTAATATTTTTTTTAATATTTATGGATGTTTGGCTCGTGTGCATAAAAGATACACGTACCGTAGGGATAATATATATCATTCCTGTGCGTGCGACATGTATATAAATGTATATATATATATATATATATATAAGTAGGTTTTCCAATAAAATATATTTTTTAAATAAAAATCCTTAGCTAAATTAATAGCCTTCTTTTCTAAGACCCAGTTCCACAACTCAAGGTTGACTCTTAACCGAGGTTTAACTTATTCATTATCTGTTTCCAATTCTAGAATTGGAAAGAGATGAGAAAAAAGTTGAAATAGTAATAATGTAATCTTCTTACTGACTCTCCCAAATTCAACAATCAAAAATCCCAAAAAATAGGGCGAATGAGAGTCAACGTGGTAATTAATACGCAATCTTCAATTTTCAATCCAGAAAATAGAATCTTTATTCCAAAAAATATAAAAGTACGTTTTAGTTCACTTTGGAATCATCCTCAGTAATACAAATTCAAAATATCTATCTTTTCATGTCCAAGAACAAGTTGAACCTCGGTTAAGAATTAACCGTGAGTTGTGGAACTGGACCTAAAACTTTTAAAGTGAACCCTCACTCTGAAATTTCACTCTTAAAGATTGAAAATTGAGACTCTCTAAATGTGTGTGTGGAAAATTTCATTCCAAATTACGAAAGTTGAGTCACTCTTTTTGACTGACTCAATTTTCGTTATGTAGAATGAAATTTTCCACTTCAAAGAACTTGGAGAGTCTGCAGAATTCACAATATATCTACTGCATAAAATGAATACAAAAGTTCTTGCCTTTGCCAAGAACGTTCTTGGTTCATATATAAATAATAATAAGTAGGAAATGGATATATTCAAATTGATACATGCAGCATCCTGGACTCACACAGGTGTATCCAATTGAATACGCATGGCAGTCAAAATATTAATACATTCATTTTCACTCAAGTAACTAATCGTTAAGTCAACAATTAAATTTATTCAATCTTTCAACACAAAACAAGTATCAACTTACATAAAAATTCTGTGATGCCCCATCACGAGTATTACTCGTAATTTAACGGTGCATTACTTGGTATGTTATTGGTGATAATTAGTGTTTAAATTTCGAAATAAAATTTTATGTCACAGCGTTTCTCGCTTCTCTTCGTTGAAATTCTGTCGATTATATTAAAGAACCGTCAAAACAAATCGGAAATTAATGTAAAGACATCCGTAAAATAAATGTGAATTGATCCGACCGATAAAAGAAACGGTGATGGGCCGGGGAGAGGAGAAGGAGAGAGGATCGGGGAGGACAGGTCGTAGCGCACAGAAGCCGAAATGCCGACGAAGGGTTTTATTGCATCGGGCAGGATATAAAAGTTCGGGTTACAAGCGTGCACACTCGCGAAACCGCCCGGAGCTGGTCACCTCTACTTGCCGTGCGCGTCCACCGGTTTGCTCTTGCTCTTGCTCTCGCACGGTTCACGACCGAATGAACGAACTCGCCGCTTGTTTTTTTTTTCTTCTCGGTCCACGAAAAAGCACGCTCGAGACATCACGAAGTAGTTGACCTAAATGATCGCACCTACGGCCGTCGGAGGTACGCTCTTGTCGCCGAATTACGCATGCCGGTGACCGCGCGCGAGCTCCGTGATCTTTAAGGGGTCGACCTTTTCTCTCCCCTCGTCTTGCTCGCTTTTAAATCTTACGTGCACTCGCAAAGTTGCGCTTGTCGGAGAAAGTGGATCGGCGATGTAAATTCGCGAGCTCGAATTGCGAGAGTGAGAATACGATGTGTAGAGACGGGAGTTGTTTCGCGGAAGCGAGAGCGTATCGAGCTGTTAATCTTCGCGGATTTATCTGGGCAGTTTATTCGCACGCAGAAACTTAAGAGATATCCGCAAATAAATCCGTATCGTCTAGACGAATCAAGGATCACGATTTTCCACGCAGCAAC
This sequence comes from Trachymyrmex cornetzi, assembly GCF_001594075.2. Classification (NCBI taxonomy): domain Eukaryota; kingdom Metazoa; phylum Arthropoda; class Insecta; order Hymenoptera; family Formicidae; genus Trachymyrmex; species Trachymyrmex cornetzi. The sequence continues at coordinate 4,402,142 of NW_017296059.1, forward strand.
ACGCACAGAGGCGCGAAAGTGGAGGGATACAAGACGGCACGGCGGTTTGATCGCCGGGAAGCGCCTCGCGGCGATAGATTAAGTGGGCGAGGTAGTATTAATCACGGTTTCCTCGCGAGGGGGGG
>NW_017296059.1:4402321-4458532 GCF_001594075.2 Trachymyrmex cornetzi
CCCATCGGCTGATAGCGTCGCTATCGATCATCCTACACGTCCGCGATGCCGTTGTCGTGTATGACTAATTGCCGCAACGACCGCACCGCGCACTGCGTTTGCCAATTGTAATTAACCGTCGCCTCAAGAGAAAGAGAGAGAGAAGAGTGGGAAAGAGAGAAAGAGAGAGAGGGGGAGAGAGAGAGAGAGAGAGATCTTCGTAAATTCTCCTCCGGGCGACAGCCTGGAGATCGAGCGCGATACAAGTCCGAATACGCATTAAAAGCTCCATCATGTCTCTCAGAATATATATTAATATATTAGCAAATATATACTTTTATAAAGATTATTTAGTGTTCTTCTAGAAGGAATCAATGCTTTTCAAAATTTAAAGCCCTATTATTTAAGATTATCAATGACAGCGTAACTGACAACAAGTTAGAAGATCATAAAGACAACGATTTCTACACTCGTACTTTAAAAGATATGTGGGTGTGGATTTAATATCATATGGTGTCTATATTCTCACCGTGTTGGTATTAATACTAACATCAATATAATATGGATTTAAAATTCATGATGTTATTATAGAAACACGCATGTTAAATCCACGCCCATATTTTTTAGACCTTTTTTTTTAATTTGGATTATGTCTCTATCAATAATGTCACATCGTAAACAATTTTTTGACAAAAATCAAATAGAAAACAGGAAATATAAGAGTTTAACAAGTTTACAAAGAATGTTTTTACTAAGGGAAATTTGTAATATAAAAAGTGAAAAAATATTGCTTTATACTTTTAATTACCTTTTTTACGTTCATTATACTTATTATTAATGTTACAAAAAATAAAAATGTAAAATATTATGGGATAAGTAGGTAATAAAATTTCCGTAAACAAAATAATAAAATCAAAAGCTAAATTGTTCTTATACTTATTATATACGCGAAGAAAAATTTACACATATATAAAATAAATGATTGAAAGAGAAGTTCTTTTATTTCCTGGACTTGTTTGATTTTTAATTCTAAAAACGTTGAATTTCTTGATAATTGCGACTAAACTTTAAATCATCACTAGTGACATATGAAAATAAGAAAATTAATATTGCAACAATTAATAATGCATGTGTGTGTATCTATGATTAAAACGATTATTCTGACACAATACTATTCTAATGATGTAACATATATTATTATATATGCAGAGTATGTGATCATAATTAAAAATAAACTAACCACAATGACATTTCAATAAAAAAAATTTAAGCGAGCAATAAATCCTCAGGATCGATATTCTAGAGAAGAATTTCCTGAGAATACAAGGCAAGAGAGAATGCTCGTCTCTAGGGATGTGCGTGTTAGTGGTACTGGAAGCTCAGAAAGCGGCGGACACGGAAAATTATAAAAATCGATGATTGCCAGGGCTGAGACCGCAGTGAGCAACTACGGTGATCGTTGCCCGTCGTTGGGTAGGCGGGCAAAAACTAACAAACGAGTTCCCCCCGTGATACTCGACCGTCTCCTTGTCTTCCTCTTCGGCTGCCTCCTCCACGAGAACTCGAGGAGCCAAGCGGCGCGAGCTTCAAGCTTGGTAGACCCCAACGAGGCGATTCGTAAACGATCCTCGTACTGGCCGTCCGTCGCCGGCGGGACTGATCGACTCGAAAATGCGCTCTTGAGAAGAACGATCGATGTACGATCAAAGAAGCCCTCGCTATTTTTTTTTCCCGACTAAAAAAATATGTATGAACGAAGTACAACATACACTTTCATAAGAAATAGAAGTATCGCGATGAAGTAATCTTATTTTCAATTCCCACATGTATCTTTCAAAATCTCAATTCTCCAAGCGCAACTGGTTTCGCAATCCTACATCTCGCCGATCAATTGCATTTCAGTTTCATGGAAGAAAGGGAGACGTTAAGTATTTTTAATTATAAATAGAGAAAAAGTATTATAAAAAGAAATCGCTTGCGCTGATTGAAAATGAAGATAATTCAATCACGTAATACTTTTTAAAATCAAAATTCTTTTCCCATGACGTTTTTTGTCGGTGGTATCATCATTGTTGCTGTGCGTACCGTAACAAATGAAAAATACGCTTGCTGTCGGTGCGAACGTCATATAAACTCGTTTCGGCCGACCTTCCCTATCGTGTCTTCCGGGATTCCACCTTTCCAAGAGACGATGGAGCGGAGATGGTGTACACGAGTCGATAAGAATCTGCCACGGTGGCCAATGTCCGTGGAATGTGTGCCAAGCAGCGGTAGTACGTCACGCGTTTCTCGGTGCGACTCGCGACAAAATAAAATGACGATTGATATTCCACGTACCCCTTCGCTCGTGGTGTTTTTAGCTACGATGGAATTTGGACGCGTTAAAAATTTGGCAAAGTTCCTAATACGCACAAGATGATCGATTTGCTCAGTCTCGTGCACCCAACTAAGAAGTTCTAATACGAAAAAGTATAAAAAACTTTAAAAAAGTATAAAAAATTTTAGATTTATAATAAAAAATTTTATGTATGTCCCATACATAAATATGAAAAAATATTCTTGAGGAAGAAGTAGATGTAATTCAGTTTTTACTTTAGAAATATGTCTTTAAAATTAACGGTGATAAATAAGTGATAATGTATTGAAGCAGTAAAGCAATTTGTAGAACAATAAACAACATCGAGAGAAAAATGTTTGGTATTTATAATTGTAATTGCATAGTAAGATAATTATTAGGAACACTATTTTTATAGTCACTGAACTTTTGAAATATTTGAAGCATGCGGTTATTATTTACAGTATGTATTTTTTGTATGCGGTTCTATACATAAAAATATATATAATTTGCAACAAAAATGATTATAAATTATAGAACAAATATTATAGCAATAACAATTATAAAAATAGAGTACTTAACTATAATTATTTTATCATGCAATTACAAATTCCCAAACACTTTTCTCTCATTGTTGAACATAAATTTATTCTATCAAGAACCGTGTCATAGGACACTTGCCTAATTTTCCACATTAATTGCAAAGACAGAAAGAATATTCGTCGCGAAATCGAACAATTGTTGAGATAACTTTCGTAATTGTCTCTCGTTTCTTTTATCTCCTGTCGAAGGAGTCGATAGTAAATCGCGTGCCCCTCGCTTTTTTCTTTGGATCTCACGAATGCATTCACTGACGAAGGCATTACAAAAAAGACTGTCGACAGAGTATACACGCTGCGCGAAATTGCCGTCAAAAGCAAAACTATCATTCATTGAAATAAAAATCTTAAATGGTAGTAAACTTTCGTGTCGCATGGCAAATATATAAATTGGTCGGCATCGCGGTTTTTGATCCGTTCTCCAACTGCGTGTATTTAGTATCGAATGTAATCGCCTATGTCGTATTAAACGCGACTTCACGGTGCTGCGATAAGGCTCGGGATCGAATGATCGTATTTACAATTAGCGTTAAATGCGCGGTGAAAAATGCGGCCTCGCGCAGCGACTTATGATCTCGAAGAGGGATAGTCAGCGGGACACAGCCCTTCGGCGCGTCGTCACCCACGGGGAGATCCATCAAAAGCTTGGTTCGAGTAGCTCACGAGGCAGTAAAGCATCCGTTACAAACGTGAAACGTCGGCCCCGATGTACGAGTCCGTAGGCAGCAGCATAACGAACGTCAGATAAAACACGGAGAGGAACTCCCTTGAAACACGATAGCGTGCCTCGACCGCGGTGAACGAACGCGGGGGTTCGGGCTCGGCAGAGTCGCGAGTTTAGGAATTGATTTGCAAGTAAAACCCGATTACGGCTCGCCCTCGTCATCGTTCGTCGCGAGCAACGTTTTCTCTCCCGGAGAAAAAAAAAAGGACTCGCTACTCCTCTCCCTCGCATACCCCAGGTGCCCCCGGCATGGCAACGCTTCTGAATTTACGATCCGGGAGACTGCGAGAGGATCGACGACCGATACACGTCGAGATCCCATCTAACGGGTGTCGTAAACGAAAGTGACTTACGAACTGATGCGACAACTGACGAGGTAGTGCCTACTCTGAGAGCTGCTCTCTTTCTCTCCTTTTTTTTTTTGCGACGCTGGGAATGATCAAGTTGAGGATCTAAGTAACGACGTCGTATATTATGCGGGAACATCTCTTCTGAGAACGACGGTTAGACTACTTTCTGCGTTTGATCGTCTTATGTTTTATGGGAATCGTTCCGAATCTTGGAGGCCATGCCGAAGTGCAGGACATTGATCGGAGGAAAAGACACGTCGTCAGATTGGCCATGCAAAAAGCGATGCTATAAAGTGTAACCCAGTTCAATGAGTCGTGTGTCGCGAACGTTCGTTCGGATCAACCTGGCCACACCCCGTCACGCCCTGCGTTTATTCTTTTGTCAGACATACCGGTATTATATTATAATTCGTATATCGGTCGACACGTCTTGCGATCAGATCTTCGTCTCGATGAGAGTAGTAGAACACGGAAAAAAAAGATTTACCACAACTAAAAATTAGGTATGGCAGTTAAATTCAGTAGTATTATATGGACACCTAATGTCGTGCCTGCGAGGTCTAATTTTCATTAGCTGTGGGACCTAAATATTATCATTGTAACAAACAAGCATTTTGCTATTATGTCGATGTATTGATCATTGCAGCAAACATTTTCTGTGTAGCAGACAATTTGGTAGCAAGTACAGTTTCAGCAAACCATATTGTGGTAAAGACAATTTTTTTACACGGACATCCAATAACTATGAATTTCGTATTGCTAAATACTCTTTAAATCTGAATCAGTGAATAGTCAGTAATTACCCTGTGACATACTTGACACTGATAATCAGTGAAGTTCAACTAAAAAAGGAAGAATGTTTGAGCATTATATAACTAAAATACTGATATTTGCACGTTAATTTCAATCTTTCAATATCATATAATCAGTGATTATCCACTAATTCAGATTTAGAGAGTAAATTGATCTGTAACAGACATGCATACTTTGCTATCACGTCCTTATATTAGCTACAGCAGCAAATCCTTTGTATGTATTAGCAAATTTCATAGCTATAGTAACTAATGCAATTTCAGCTATTCAGAATTAGCTGTAGCCAGAAACATTTTTTTTCTGTGAATGCTCGCGCGAATGAGCATTAGGCTGTCGTTTTCGATATCGTCGGTTAAGAATATGTGTCAGATCATAATGCGAAATTCGTTTAGTGAAGAACAGATCTTGCACGTGGAAGCGATTACATATTAGTGTGCAACGCGAGAGATAAAAGTCGCGTAAATCATGATCGCGCGGTTGACTAACGTGTCATCGCAAATGCGCAATTAAGTGCAGATAACACATCGGAGATTCATCGATTCGATAACGCATTGCATAATATCGCCATCGGCGTGTCCTCGTATCGCGAGGACGTACTTCAAAATAAGATCTCTCCGACGGCAACATATTCGTAGGAGAAAGTCGAAAAGTTACTCCACTTATGCGCGTTAAGTACCTATTTAAAACCACTATACACTTCTTTTATAATCATACTTGATAATAAAAAGCATTTTATGTGTATTAATTTAACATAACGTGGTTTTATGTTATTTAACTATTTTATATTAAATTGATATTTAATATTTCTTAATGTTAAAATAACACAGTTTATAAGTAAGTAAACAAATAATATTAAAAACTGTAATTTTAAAATCAATTCTAAGATAAATAAATAAAAAATGTAAATGTTAATTTACCATATTATAAATATTAATTTGACTAAAGAAATATACTTGTATAATTTGTTTCCAAATTGTATTGCTAAATTTTTGGTAATCTTTTATTGCTTTGCAGTCATAATAATTCAAACAATGAAATTCGTGTAAGAGATAAACGGGATAAAACTGAATTCAGGCGCCAGTAGCGATACCTGCGAACCGTGCGAAAGGCACGCGAGCCCTCTGATCGTTTCTTTCTCTCCCCATTCCAGCGTAAAGCGTACACAAGTCAGTGAGGCGAATGACGAAGAATTCGTGCCGTGAAGGCAGCTCTTCGTGCCGTTCTAGTACAATTATCATCCATTTACCGGCCATCAGGCAGTTAGGAGCGATTACAGCTATCATAGCTGGTTTCGTCAGCGACAACGAGGAGCAAACGAGGGTGACAGACAGACCTGCGTGTACCGTAATGGCGTCGCGCCGTGCGGAGACCATCAAACGATTAGCGGATCCACCTGTCATCGTAGATCCTAACCGCTCCCAGTAACGCAGACCTATTATCATCGCATCAAGGCGCCCTAATGCCGCGTATCCGTTTTCAGACCGTCGTTGATTGCTCCTCGCCGATTCTCCCTCCTTCGAATCGCTCGTAACGCGGGCCTTACGAAATCGTTTCACGATCTGGGACGCACTTTCGTCACGAAATATCACGGGATGTCAAGTGTCAGACGTCGGGGATGACACTGATTCGTTTTTACGCGGTAACAAGGAGCGAGATCGTTTGTCAAACCTTAGAACAACCATCGTCTTGAAAGAACTTTCTTATGGCGCGAACGATGAGATGGTAAAAGTATCAGATAAAAGTAGAAAGATGTTCATCATGCTTTGTGACAACCATTAGAAGAAGATGAATACCTCCACCTGCGATATTTTATACAAACTCTTCTCGTAAACTTTAAATTGATGATACTAGTTGTGTAAATGTTTGTTCTTTTAGTTGGACAATTAGCAAGACAATCGTAAAAAAATCTAAATTAATTGTTGTAACTAATATTTGAAGAAATATATAATATGTATATGTTACATAATTATAAGAAACATTCATTATATTTTGTGAAATTAAAAATTTGTCTATTAGATTATAATTTAATTGAATAAAATATAACGAATATTATTTATATATTAATACATAATTTTGATTCTTCCTTTACAAAATAACTTTGCGATGTAAAGTGAATCCAGGGCTTTCTCATCCCACGTCGATACCAACGTCGTCAACGTGTCAGGAGCGTCGCTGCGACGAAGATCCTGAGATCGTCAGTCTGACACGGAGTTGGTCGTATCAGAAGTTCCCGTGGTTACGGGAATATCATTAGTTTTGACAGGCACGTTCGCGTGCTGCGCTCGATGAGAATATTTACTGCGCCGGCTGATCTGTCAGCTGATTGTACCAGCGTAGTCTTGCCCGGCTTCTTGCCGGCGCGACGCAACACGACGTGGAGAAGCTGCTACCGTATGCGAACTCGCTACCGAAGGGAATCGAAGGCAGGAGAGGAGGTTTTGTGTAGACGAACGACGACTCTTCGCAAAGAGTCTTCTTCTCTCGGCGTTCCTCCTCTCCTTCTTTCTTTCTCCCTTTCGTCCGTTCTTTCTGTTCGTCGTCCTCCGGCCTTTCCTCTTTCTCCGTCCGTGGCCAATGAATGCCGATCCGCTGATGCGCGCCGATCCGGCTGGTTTGACGAGGCCTGATGGATGCTCCTGGAATCTCGGGACTTTGCTCGGCTCGGGACGTGCAACGAGAAAAATCGCAGTTTAAATCGGCAACGCGAGCGCGCGGTTAGATATTCCCGACGACGACGACGACGACGACGATGAAGAGGAGACCCAGACCTTCGATACAAACGATCGCCGCCCTATTGTATCGGAGGCACCTAACAGTTTCGATATAGCTGGAAATACCGGCCCGGGCCCCCGAATAGCACTCCACTCCAACGATCAGCCGAGACCGGGATTCTTGTCAGGACTGGTTCCTCGGCGCGGAGAATGCTGCCTGCAATTGCAGTCGGCGACACCGACACTCCGCCGCGAGATGTATTTAACGCATACCGAGAATAATCGAGAGCGATTTGTTTGACCGTATCTAATCCTCTCAGGTTTCAGATCGATGTCAATTTGTTCTGGGCCGGTATATATTGAATATATATTTGCCGAAGAGTTATTTCGTGTTTCACAAACTGAATCGTTGAAATTTATCGCCCGTAAATATTATTAATAATACAAATCAAATTAATAAATAGGATGAGATCTTCGAGTTCGAAGGGCTCTACCGCACCTTCGGGGTCTTAAGGTCGACAAATCAGTAATCTTGAGAATTCGTTTCTTGTCGAGTTGCTAATCACCATCCTAACGCTCCAATCGGTTCGACCCATCGATTCACTGCAAGCCTATAATTATCACGCAAAATTGATGGCTACTATGCGCTAATCAACACCAATGGAATATATTTTCGAAATCTCTGGCTCGTTCGACGTAGATACAATTAAAAGATTATGAAAAGTAATAACATATAAAAATCAATTAAAAATTTAACGAAATTAATATACAATTCAAATATTCTATTCTAAACTTTTTATATTCGTGCATAAAAATATAAAAATTATTTAAACTTTATATCAATCTAGAAAAATAAATAAAACTCCTCTTTTACTGTCTTATATCATTATCTCGCCCAACGACTCAATTAACGACGCAGATCGTTATCTGCTCATGTTTCCAACTTGCATCATATTACCGTCGGAATCTTTTTCTCTCCCTTTATCTCTCTTCTTCTCTCGCTCGGCTCGTAATCGGCTCGCAACTAACATCGTAAACCCGCGTAAAAATGTACTCGAAGAGTGTCGCGTTCGATCTCCCAGGCGTTTTATTGCGAAAGCTCGTTCGGCGAGAACTCAAATCGACATCGATAAAGAAGAAGAAGAAGATGAAGAACAGGTGGACGCGACGGCCGTTACCTCCGCTCTTCGTTTCCGGGAATTCGGAATGCACACTCCCGGGAGCACCTATGATGGGACTTAAATCCCGTGGTAGTGATCCGCCTCCTACTACTAGTTACCGCGGCACTGCGTCAATGGTAGCGCAAACCGAAACGATCGACCGACCGACCAACCGACGATATAACCCCCTGTATATGTTCCCGATGTGAAAAAGGGGGATAAGCGGGTAGGAAGTACGATCTTCCACGTTTCCAAGTCGCGTTATTATCGCTGATCACGTAGCTACTTAGAAGCGGCTCCTCTTGGCTCTCTTCGCTCTTCTGTACCATAGATATCTCTCCTATACGCGGCAAGGTAGCCGGGTGAGAGCGAGTCAGCCTGGTTTTACTCGTTCTTCACCGTCTCTCTCTCCTTCTCTTTCTCCGTTCCGTTTCGCCTTCATCATCTCCACTGCCATCTCCATCTCCTCCGTTTCTCACCCTCTCTGTACCCGCTGCGGCATCTTCGCGAGCTTATTTGTGCCTCGGTAGGTACAGACGAGCGGGTCCCGGCTCGACCAGACAGCGCTGCGCCTCCGCGAGCTTCTCAGAACTCGCGCGAGTGCGTGCTCGCGCGCGAAGCGAAAAGATGCAACGACAAGAGGAACGGAGGAAGAGGAGGAGAGAAACGGTGGCAGAAGGAGTCCCCTTTTCCCCCTTGTGTGAGGAGAGCACCCGGATGACTAGACGGTGGGAACTGTTCCCGACTACGGAGGTGAACCTCGCATCGCATCAGCCGGTCTTGTTTTGACGCCGCGCCACGCCGTGCCGCGCCGACCGAGTGCACGGGAGAAGTGCATCGACCTCTAAGGTCGTTGCGCTATCCTCGACCTACGGTCATCGTGCGCCGCGGCCGGGGGCGAGGGAAACGCTTTTCCCTCCCCCTCTCCATCCGAGGTGGGTAACAACACACCTGGGACTCTGGGAAAACGCGATTAACGGCCCCGATGTGCTCGACTAACCACGATCGGAGAATAATATCGCGAAATTATTAGGAGAGGCTTTATCATTTCAATGAAAGCATGAACTGCTCAATAAAATTTTCAGTGTTATCTTAACAGCTTCGAAATTGTTAAAGACCTGGAAATATTCATAATCCTCTGCAGAGCACCAATCCCTCCCCTTGCCAATTTTCCTGACAATAAGAAGACGGAAACTGTGGATTACAATAATTATTTCAACGAAAGCGTGAATTGCTTATGAAATTTTCAGCATTGTTCCAGCAACTTCGAAATTATTAAAGACTGCGGAATATTCATAATCCTCTTTAGAGCATCATAAACCCCTTCCTCGTCAATTCTTCTAACAATGAGGAGATACAAACTGCAGATTACAATGACAATTATTTCAACGAAAGCGTGAATAGCTTGTAAAATTTTCGGCATTGTCCCGGTAACTTCGAAATTATTAAAGACTCGGGAATATTCGTTATTCTCTAGAGAGTGTCAACCCCTCCCTTGCCAATTCTTCAGAGGAAAGACACAACTGGACTACATTAACCATCTAGCTGTGCTTATTGTCTTTCCTTCAGGAGGACGCCGGCCAGGGTCGCGAGGCGGTTCCTATTGTTGAAGACGTACGCGTGTACGTCCGGCAATACGCAGTCGCCTTCTCTCTCGCCGCTTAAGATCTATCGTTGGAATTTGCGTATGTAGATTAACCCCCTTGCAGGAGCAGCTATTGTTCCTGAAGGGGGCGAGGACCAAGGCATTCGGCAGAATGTATACAGATGCTCGTTAGAAGATAGATCCCTATGACGAAGCATGCACGTTAAGTAACCCGTCTGATAGCTTCCGAAAGTCGTTGCGATAATCGGATTAAAATATGTAATAGCAAACTTATAATATTCAGTGAAATTTAAAACAAAATAATTGTTTTAATAAATTTTGCTTTTCAAATAATTATTTCATAATTAGATCTAATGTTATTTTTTTCTTCTATTGGATTCGATAAACACACTTTTAACATTATTATTTTAGATTAATCTGTAACTGGAATTCGGAAAGGACGCTTTTGCTAAAGTATCTAAAAATTTAATTAAATACAGAACTGAAAATAATTGTTTTTTTTTCCGAAATAAAAAGGCTCTTTTTTTATATCCTATAGACTATTATTTTTATCTAAGATACAATAGTTCAAATTTTTGTATTTTCTGCTATTTTAAATTATTTCATTAATCATTGTCATTTTTAATGTCGCGATGATATTTGATAAATACAAAGTCAGTAATACAGATCGAAACGCAATCGAAAGCGTGGAATCGCAACCTGTGAAATTCGATGTGAAGGAATTCTCCTTCGAGTAATTCCTTCAAGCACGCGGCGTGTCTCGTCTTTACGTACACGCTCGTGTGCGTGAGCGCCTGCGTGCGTGTCCGGATTCGTAATAAAAAAATTGACGACATCGCCACCGCGCCGGCGACACAACGACTCCCCGCCGACCGATAGCTATTGATCAGCTGCTCTCCTCTTGTGCCTGAGCCGGCTCTGGAAAGTGAGCCTCGAACCGATCTCGGTACGGAGACTTAACGGGGACGACAAGGAGATGCTTTATTCTTTCCGAGGACTTTCGAATTCGGGCGGAGTACAAGACCCGATTCATTAGTCCTTTTAATGGCACATCCATCCTTCAATAATATCGTCATCGATAATCAATAAGATCGATCCCGATCTCTTTCCCGACTACGCAAATATTTTTTCGTGCGATTGATAATAATGGAATCCGTGCCCTCCAAAATAATGCAGCGGAGACTCGAGATTATACGGTAATTGTAGTTAGAAAAATTCGTTAAGTACCATTAATTATTTGTCAATCTGCAACGTACATTTGTCAATGCAATGCAACTTTTTTCCGTGTACAATATAAATAGATAGTAATTTATACACTGAGAAAATACATATTAAATTTTAATAAATATTGGTTTGAATAATACTAACTTATTTTTATTTACTTACTTAAATAAATATCTGCTAAATAAAACAAAATTAATAGTTAAAGTAATGATTTTTGTACCAAATGAATATATGTGTACATTTAGTAAATATTCAGCTGGTATTATAGAAATAAATATTTATTAAAATTTAGTATATTTAGGGCCTGAGCACAATAGAGGAACAGGAATTAGATATTAAGATTGTAACCTATCAGAAACTGATTACATCGGTATACACGGTTTCTGATAGGTTGAAATATTAATATCTAATTCTTGTTCCTCTATTGTGCGCAGGCCCTTAGTCTTATTTATAGTTATTCACTAATATCAAAATTTAATTTTTGATATAATATTATATCACAGTTTAAGATTGCATTTCAAGACTGAACATATTCCAGGACGTAGATTACAGAACTGGATATGTATATATTCACCTATATATGTATGTATAAATTAATGTATTTATGTATGTATAAATTTATCAAAATATTATTTAGGCACTAAGATCCAACTCAGACTGATAAGGACTTCTCATTACTTAGTTGTTTATTCACATTTAATGTCATTTATTGTGTGTGAAATAAAATTAGATCAGTTACCAGGTCTCACAAACTAATGTATCAATTTTAATTAATATATACGATTATAATTCGAATGTGTATTACGGCTACGAACAATTTAAACCAAGATGAATGAGACATTTCCACATGGCCGGACGTGTTTTACTACTGGGAGAGTCGTAGGTCAATACAGGTGGCGATAGGTGCGTTCGAATCGCTCGTACGTTATTCTTAACGTTGTTATACGTCATTTACCGGTGGTAACTGGCTCGATTACTGTCCGAGAAATCGCCGACTCCAAGGTGGGTCCCGGCAAGCACCATCGCGCATTGCGGTGAGTTCGAAGTACACGACGATGCTTTGATCTTCGAAGAACGCCCGTTCTTTTTGCCGCGACGTCAGCGAGCCCTTCGACACGGCACCGTTACTCTTGTCAAGCGTGGAATTGTCTTTTTTACGAAATACAACACGACCGCGTCGTAAAGTCAACTTCGATTCGCCGCCGAAACATCGAAAAGATTTCTTCCTCGTTAACTCCAGCAATCATCATGGTTATTGCACGCGTGGGATTTCTTTATAGGGTTTCTTTAACTTTGTGCGGAACTCTGAGATGTAATTTAAAAATTGTTTAACGTCAGATATTTAAGATAAACGATATTAAAAATAAACGATTATCTATTCAAGACAAACATTTTACATAAGATAAAAAACAATGTTTTAACGTTTTAACTGAACTTATAAAATTTAAACTTGTAGAATTTATCAAATATCTTCATAAAATTAAACACTAATGCCTAAATTCTAAGCAGACTCACAAGGCTCGTAACATATTCTTGTAAGACTAGTAAGAATTTTTAAGTGCTTATACCTTTATACAATATTTTTACAAATTCTTACCAACCATAAAATTTATAAGAAATAGATATTTACGAATAATCGTACGTCTTATGTGATACATACGCATAATATTAGAATACTAGTCATAAGTTCTTACAAGTTTTACGAGAACACATTACGATTCTGCTTAGAATTGATCCATAAATACTATCATTTTACGATTTAGTAAAAATTTTACTAAGTAATAAATTTTCACTAAATAATTGCTGTAGAGTTCTCTCTGTAAAGACAAAGAGATCTAGTCTCGATAATTCCCTGCCAGGAATTATCGAGGGTCGGTTTCCAATTACGCTGACACAAAGAGATTACAGTTCTGACGTGGGAACAGGCGAAACAATTTATTGTTTCCGTTTTCGTAAGCAAACATTTACGCACAATTAGGAACCGTTTCACCAGCCGAAATTAGAAACCCCAAGTGTTTGAACGACGAACCAAATCACCGATAATTTCACCGCTAACACGTGCAATCGAGTTTATATTTGACGTTCTCGGTTTGCGAGATCGATCCAATACCGGTCCAACGACATCGATAGTAAATGACGTCCGGACGAAGTACGACGATAAGGCTAGTCGTTCTAATTGAACAGACGACGTTATCGATGAGATTATGCCTCCCACTAGCAATGTCGTTAATTAATAGGCACGCAATATGTTGTGCGTGATGCTAATCGAAGCGAGGTTAAACTGAGGAAATGATGCGTAGATGAAGATACGATAAAACGCGTTTAACCACTTAAAAGAGTTATTTATTCATTGTGATGCTAAAGCGCAACAGAGCACGTCCCGTATTTCATTCGTAGAATTCCCGTTAGAGTAATGATCAATTATTGATGAATGAAAATGTCGCTTCTTAAATACATTCGCGACAGAATCGTGTACGAGAGATTTCCCCGCGATAGGTCGAAGATGTTATTCAATCGATTGGCAAATACGTTAAGAAAGTGTAAGGTAAAATGGTCACTGAAATCCAGGTAAGTAGAATAGCGCGGTTTCTTCCGGTGACAAAATTAATAGTTGCCTCACTTTTGGAATGATTTCATGACTAAACTAAAGGACTGTTAATACTCATCGTCATTAATGCCTTGAATTTAAGATTTAAGATACTGCATTGGCACATTTGCTCGATAAATTGGCTGCGTTCAGCAGAAAAAGCAGCTTTGCAACTGTTGTAAGTTTCTTCAATTGCTTATAACGATTGGTTTATACATTTAGATCCAGTGAGGAACTAAGGGCAAGAACCAATTACATTAAAGAATCTTATAACAGTTATAAAGCTGTTTTTTCTGTGCTGAATGTAACCGTTCATTTATTTCGCTTCATCTTAAATAAATGCGACACAAATCTTTTCTAAATGTATTTATAGGATAACGGCAAACGTCAAGCTCGTACATAATGCGGCATATACGGCATATAGAATAGACGAATGCGCCGCACGCGAACGCGCGAGTCTGCACGGAATGAGCGTGAAAGAAGAGCGACGTGAGACACGCGAGAAGATGCGCGTATGCGTGGGAACGCATTTCCATTAAATCACTCGACTTTTTGCGCTACCGCGACGACAACGATCCTCGACGTCGGAAACGTCGAAGCCAGCCATAAAGCACACCGGACGATTTTCTCGGTTAGGATGTCGTAGACTTTCTAAGGTGTCTCCTAAAGAGACTCTTGACCGTTTAGCAGTTTAGCAAATAGGTTATTATCTAAACTCAGGAATCTATACAATTTTAGTCGACTGTCATGATATATAATCATCGCAAATTGCGTCACTGGAAAATTAACGACGGCTCGATTATTTCAATTGGTATCTAACATACATTTTCACATTTATAACATGGAAAATTAAATACAATTAGCTAATTTGTCAACTATACGCTGCAAAAAAATTTTATGTAAAGTACAATTACAGTGGACAATTTTGAAACCCACTATTAAAGGTACATATTTATACGTGAGTAAAATTACGATTTATAAATTATTCTTTTTTATAGTAATTAAATAATTTAGAAAAGTAAATTTAATTAAAGTTTAAAGAAATATTTACGTAATATATCTAATTTGCCAATGAATTTTTCTTCAGCTATCAATACATATATAAAAATGCAAATATTACCATTATACTATATAATATTACACAAATTTATAAATTCCATGAAAACTATAAAATATACTACTGTTATTGTGTGTAATTTTTCGTCTAATAAAAAGATATATTTATACAATTAGGAACAAAAGTACTATTTTTTATAAAAACGCACAATTGTAATTTGTATACATTTCCACTATAAATTGTGTAATTTTTGTACATATTATTTATGTAATATTACATATTATTTTATGTCCAGATGTAACTGAAGAAATCAAAGGCAAAAAATCAAAATATGTGGAAGCTTAGAAAACAGTACGTTACCTAAACTTCGATATCTATAATTTCAGTTGATTGTCAGGATATAATAATGATCGCAAATTACATCACTAGAAAATTAAATAATGGTTTGAACATTCCAGTAAATTTAACATATCATACCTTTCTATGACATGGAAAATTTTACACTTTGCTAATTTGCTAATTATATCGAGACCGACCTAACTAAAGAAATCGAAAGTGAAAAATTAAAATACATGAGTGAAGATTAATGCGAAGATGAATCTTGTCAACGATTTCCTCGAACAGCTCCGAAAACGTATCGCGACCTCATCGTCGAGGACGACACGTTTTCACGTCCGTTTAGCGCGAAGAGCCTTCGATCTAGCATGCACTCGTCCCGATCCTCTTACCGATCTCCTTTGGCAGATCGACCAGCTGTGACCGATGACTAAGATAATCGTGCCATCAACCGATTGTAATTGGCTCATGTAAAACCCATCTGCGCGTGCCGCTAAACGCGGTAAATCAGCACCGGGTTAAGAATCGCTTATAAATAACCAATTAGAGACACCTGCGTGCGAGACACTGGAGTAGCTAAGCTAGACTCGACCTTATCCTGTCGGAATGCAGATGCGCGATTCGCTTTGATCTTTGTTCTTTGCGATTTCTTTGTATCGACGCGCCTGCCGTGACATTTGAGAGTTAATGATTTTTAAAAATGCAATATCGATTAATTTCTTCATTGTGTTATCTCATGTGTAATATTTCTTTCTGTAAAGAACTTACCTACGCTGAAAGAAAAGATTGGTTGCTGCAACAATTTAGATAGTAAAATATGGCATAGCATTTTTGATCGGTTGCAACCAGTTTTTGGTTGCAGCAACAAATTTTTAGTTGCGTTAGCCTATCGAAATCATTACTGACATTGCGGATAGGCTAACGCAACTAAAAATTTGCTACAACCAAAAACTGATTGCTGCAGCAGATTAAAAATGCTATGCCATATTTTACTATCTAAATTGTTGCAGCAACCGATCTTTTCTTTTAGTGTAGAAAAAGTATTTTACAAAAAAATTAATAAAATGTCTTTCTTTTTGCACGAAATTCTTCTTCAATCTATTTTTCTAATTTATTCTCAGAACATAGAAATTAAATTAGAAATTAACTTTAAATTTATCAAAAATTATTAACACCTCAAAAAATTGAATCCAACTTTTTACGTTCTTTACTTTTACATTAACGATCTTAGACGTGTTAAGATGTGTTGCCATTCATGAAGAAACTATATTTCAAAGGATTCTAGAATACGTTGCTTCTTGAATCGATTGTTGTACCTAGAAGAAATAGGATGGACGATCGCAACGAGAATCATCGTGTTCGCGTGTCGTTTGTCGATGCCGCGACGTAAAGCAGCGGAGAGAACGCATCTGCGGTTGCGTGGGAAAATCGCGTTCCTATTCCGCGAATGCGGCGAAACCCCGCGAGAGCAAGTTTCCCGATTTATGCTAAATCGGCGATACGTCTGACATCCGTTACAAGATGAACGCGTGAAGCGAAACGGAGATGAACTGATCCTCGCCACGCATTCAAATTTCCGGGATGATGCGACGTGCATCGTTCTCTCAACATCGCGCACGACCGAAACCTTTGTTCACGAGTGTATGCGAGGGAAATAACGAGGCTTGCTTGTAGAAATGTGAAATGTCATGAAACGTCAGGAAATGCTCCAATATTGCGAATGTATGTCAAACACCCATAGTGTGTCTATGAATATAATTTATTTAAATGTAGCAATGTAAGATTTAGAATAATAATTATTAATTTTTTACACGTATATAGAAAGGACGGTTTTCAATCTAAAAAATTAAGCTGGATACAGATCTGAAAATAATTTTGTTGGACAAGATAATTATGTAAGACGTTCAAGCATGCAGATGAGCAAGGCTGCAAAAAATGTTGACATTCTAGTAATCAACTTGAGCATCCTCTATAATTATTTTCAGATCATTCTTTTTGTAATTATTCTTTTTGAAATGTGTATACGAAAAGAACGAGTTTGCTGAAGTAACAATTTAACCAGATACAGATCTGAAAATAATTCTGTTGGGTCATCAAAATAATTTTGTAAGAATCTCAAGTACGATGAGCAATGCTGTAAAATGTTTCGACATTTTAGCAACCAGTTTGAACGTCTTACATAATTATTTTGATGATCCAAGAAAATTATTTTTAGATTTATATCTAGCTAAAATTTTAGATACTCCAGCAAAACTATATTTCTATCTTGTGTACCTACGTCTAAAAAACATATATTTACATGCATATGTACACACACACACACACACACACGCGCGCGCGCGCGCGCGTAGTTCCGAGGATATCGTTAAAGATCATTAATCTAGATTATGAACATTATACAAGTGCCATTCTTTCGTCGATCGAGTCTAAGAAACCATCGACGCTCATGAATTTCTCACTTCTTTCATCCGAGAAGCAACGTTGTCTCACCTACTGCCTACTAATTGAATTAACCACAGCTCGTATTTCTCGCTTTAATCTCTCTCCGCCGCAGCCGTCTCGGCAACAGCTTGTAACGCCGATACAATTTGTCCGAAGCGCATTTTATTTATCACGACCACGCCATGCTTCCGAGAACGCGCGGGGGCTCGGCATCCCGCTCGATAAGTCACTTAAAAAAATGAACAAAAGAAAAAGAAAAAAAGGGGGGGGAGAAAGAAAGGAGATACGACCAGACGGTGGTGAAGCATCTCGCGCGAGGGTAAGGCGGTCGCTTTAATTTACGCCGTCCATGATTTATCCCGCAGGAACGTCGCTTCCGTCTCCGATCCTCTTTACGCTACTCCCGCGTACCACAACTCCCTCTTTCGTTTCATAGCATTGCCCCCTTTCTTCTCTACCTCGCGGTACCCTGACTACCTTCCTGCCTCTCTTCCCCGTCTTTGCCTCGCAAAGAGAGTTTTCGGGAGAGTCGCGCTTTTTGATTTACGACCGTCCGTTGCGTCGAGCACCGGGCACGGCGGAGTGTGCTCGCATATACAAACGGAGGCGAGAAGGAGGAAACGGAAAGGAGAGGACAGGGGGTGGAAAGCGGAGTTCCTTCTGTCGTTTATTTCGAGTCACTTTCGACGGTCGCCTCGTTACCAGCCTGAATTTACGACGTATCGAATATATCGCTCTGACGATACCTATACACCTCGCACGAATGGTTATCGGGACGCCAAAGAGAGAGCTTTCGAGGGGAGGGAGGTTAGAACTGGTAGAAGAGAGAGAGGGAGGCTGACTTTTTAATGCTCGCTGTCCCGGTTCGGCGCGGCGGTTTCGGCGTCGCGAAATTTCGAGTTTGCACATAATGATACAAAGTCGACAAGCGATCGCGGGAGAAATCAGTCGTGGCGCGTTATTGCGATATCGGGACCGACGTATCGAGAAGGAAGGCAAGCCTGACGCGCAGGAACGACGTATGGTGGCCGCCGCGGCATGCAACGGCCCACGAAAATGCCACGAAGATTGACTTTATCTCGTCTCACAACGAGCCCCGGTCCCCGGGGTTTTTGATTGCCGAGTAGCAACCAGGAGCAGTATCTCGTTGTGCGCGCACCGGCTGGGCCCCTGCACCGGCGGTTCCTTTAAATCCGACAGGAATTACCTGCGCGGGACACAATATGTCGGGATCCATTAAAATTCGGACGGTGCAAATTAAACTTTCGCTACGGCCGATGTCTGACAGGGAATATCTGCCCGGTTGCGAATTGCCTCACGTCTACTCACGGCCGCGATGTGACAGCAGAATGAGGAGAACGCATCCGCATAATTGAAGGTTCGAATAAAATTAATGGGACAGCCGCGCGAATTCATCATTCTTGCGGATATTTGCGTTTTCGCGATACGCAATCGCGGGCACTCTGGCGTCGCCAGGTAGGCCGCCAGGTTTATCATCTCCCGCCGTCGGGACGAATGTGTGGACAGGGAGGCTTAAAGGAATATTCGCATATATGGGATAATGACAATGGCGCATACGCCGAATTCTTCGAAGGAAAGTGCAACACGCTTTTGCAACACCCGTGCGTTTCGATCGACGCGACGTTCTGCAGAGGCGATCGCTTGCATAAAGCACTCTTTTTCGCGCGAAATCGAAACTCTGTTCATCATGCAAACCGTATCATTAAGCTGTTACCTTAGCGAAATAGAATGTGGCTTTCAGTCTTTCATTATGGGTGACCATTTCTTTCCCACAAATGCTTACCTGTAACAGATAAATAAATCATTACTTACATGTAAAAATGTGATATTGTTTTCTGTCTTAATAATTTTATAGTAATTATTTGATATCAACTTTAATTTTTGAGATGTAAAAGATACACGAAAAGGACGATTTTGTTAAAAAAATTTAAAATTCAGCTGGGTACAGATTTAAAAATAATTTTGTTGAAAGCCTAAACTGATTGCTAAAATACAACATTTTTTGCAGCAATGTTTATTATTTTTTAAATTTTCATTGTAATCATTTTGATGGTTAAACAAAATTATTTTAAAATCTGAATCCAGCAAAGTTTCAAGTTTCTTTTCTAACAAAATTGTTTATTGTTTTCGTGATTGTCGTTAAATATCTCTCAAATATGTCTCGCCGTGTCATAAACTGATAATCACAATTCACAAGATATTAGAAATTAATTGTTGCTTCAATTCGCTCGTTTAACATATTGCGGGACCACGAAAGGTTCAACTGCGACTTTCCCCGTTTTTACGAGACATTACGCAAATATGCGATTATCGTGCGTAAGGAACGATAGACGCCGCCGATCAATTTGCACTTCGTCCCGCCCGCGTTGCCGAAGGAATTCGCGCGCGGCCGCCGCAAAAGAAACCGCTTCTCGGCCCATTTATTTCTTTGACGAATGATTCTGAATAGGCGACAGCGCGGTTTCGAATTCAATTACAATTTGCAGAATTACCCGTGCAAATGAGAGGAGTCGGCCGCCCGCTACCATCGCGCGTACAATTCGGGCCGCTCGCTCGCTCGCTCGCGCGCGCGCGCGCGCACGTGACGCGCACTCTCGCGTTTTACTCCACGTGGTCCCTTAATTAATTTCACCCGAGATTTACGATCTCATCCGTTACGTTAAATTGCACCGTATCAATATTCATGCGGCGGATAGAATAAAACAAACGGCGACATCAATAACAAGAGGCTGCAACGTGCGGGAATGAGAGAGAGAAAGAGGGGGGTAGAGAGTAGCGAAGGTAGCAATATTTGTACACGAATTTAAATTAAATGCGATCGCCACGGCGATCGCGTGATCGGACCTAATTAAAAGAAAGGCGAGATCGCGGTTTATCGAGCTCCCGGACATTCGTGCCAATTCCACGTAAAGGTTACCTTTGGGGTGGAGGAATCACGACGCGGGAATTCGATGGAATTTATCTAACGAGTCGATCGAATCAGCATTTCATTTCTAACGTGAAATTGCCTTAACCGGTTATTTATATTTCAAGAATATACGTATAGGTGTACGTGCGCGTTTAAAGGAGACGATCAAAATTCCACTTCCTAGCTCGTTACAGGAGTTCCATTCGATGTCTCGCGCGTGCGTCGTCGGTTTTATTTTTATAAGGTATACGCGAGTAATCCGCAGCGATTAGCATCGCGATTTATATGCAGATGTATCTGGCCTTTTCTTTTTATAACGAGAAAAACGGCGGCTGCATATGATCGGTGATTATCCGACGGCGACTACTCCGGTTCCGACGTTTAAATTTAATACCTCGAAATAAGACCATCCCACGACTTGTAAATGAAACGACTGTTTCACGTGTCTCCTCATCTTTGTATCTTTAATATTAAAGAACGATATTGGATGTACTCGAGCCAAGGTTTAATGTGTATTAAACTGCAGGGAACAAATGTATGCAATAGCAGCCTCTACCAATGTTCCCCGAAACGTCTCGATTCCGGCGAGAAATTACAGCGCGCTATACCATTTCAGAGTCTGGGACCGTCGGCCACGTGGCAAGCGGTTGCTAATGATTTAACGACTCCATGGCACGCGATGGGCGTGGATTACGGGCAGGAGATTCGAAAATTAAGATGTAACCCGACACGAATACCTCCCGAGCCTTCTATCTTTCGCGGAATCTGCCTTAATGAGAGTCACGGAAACAGTCCAGATCAATTTCGATTCCGCAGTTCAAATCCGCGCGAGCTTCCAATTTACCATCCTAATGAACTTTTCGCGAATAATTTCCCCTCACGTTGCAAATTTATGGTTAACCAAATAAATGAAGAAACGCCAGAGGCTAAATCTCTTGATACTTATAAATAATGTTTCCTATCTAAACTTTAAAATTTTTTACAGTTCTTCAAACTGCGCGCCAAACACAGCTGATCTTGAAAACACGAGTTCTATATACACAGAAAGAACGATTTTGCTGAAAGATCTAAAATTTTGATAGATATATATACTCAAACTGGTTGCCAGAATATCAAAATTTTTTTGCAGTGTTATTCGTTATTTTTTAGCTTTCAACATAATTATTTTCAGAGATTTACATCCATTAGATCTTTCAATTCTTTTCGTAAACTAAAGCTGGAACAGTAATATCACAAATTAAATTGATCGTCATCAGTCTAATAATAATGATGCTAATGAGCTAAGCTTAAATCACTGCAAAGAATTTATTGCAAAAAAATATGGATAACACCATATCATATCATATTCCATTAATAAATCCAGCTTATTATGTAAATTAAACGTAGCAGCGTGCTATACGTAAACATCGAAAAGTAAGTATCGAATGTATTAGCATAAATGCATAAAATTTACAGAAAAATGGTCGTTAAGAAGCGAGATTGTAGAACGTTGTCGTATTCGATAAGGAGCAAAATTGTACAAGCTGCACGGTTTACGAGAGCACGCTCGTAGAAACAACGTCGATCAGCCGCGAACGTAAATCATAAGCGACATTAACGGTCGATAAAGCTGAGAGGGTTCTTTCTCCATGCGTCCCGATCGTATCTCTAAACGCAGCTACCGAGTATCATAGGTCCGGCGTGCGTATACGCACGTATCCGGTGAGGCTGAAAAATCTCGGGCGCCTAGATCTACCTTAATTTCGAAAGGCGCGTGTTACAGAAGCCGTCGTCTTAGATCGAAGCCAAAGCCGATAGGAGGGTTATACCTCGTCACCTTGAAGCGATCGGCCGTAGGTTGGGTGTAGGCAGCGACGACATTCCCCACCGCTCGAAACGTTCGACCGATCGATCCTCCCTATTGGACGATCCTTTCTCAGCCGCCTTGTTTCCTCTCGTCTCCGCCGCGCGTCCGCTCCTTTCCGATTTCAGACTTTTCTCGATTTTTGCCTCGCTGCTCGCCGAGCAAAGCCGCCGCGAGTTTCTCCTTATTCGACGTTGCACTCCGACGCATTTGGATTATATTATCGGGACTATTCCACCCGCGAGTGACCGGTCCTTTAAGCGTGATTTATCGCGAATTACCGTGGCTGATGCGCGGCCAATCGCAGATTTTAACCAACGGAATCCCTGAGGTTCCGTCGATATGCATGCGTCTTATCGTCGCAAACACACTCTTCCCTCTATCTTTCTCTCTTTTCTCCCCGCGGACTCGAGAATGGCACTTAACACTGCCGATCGGCGTCGATCGCGTGGTACTTCCCGCGAGGTATCGCGCTCAATTCTTCCGAAGCTGGGAAGGGCAGAGACTGCCTCTGCGACGACCCACGCGACGAGTTCTGCCTCCGCGCCTACCTCCGCCGATTGACTGCCTCCGCAATTTGCGTCTAACGGATGGCCGCAATGAAGTGGACTAGATACAATTAAACATGAACCGTACGAGATGCTTTGACTATCCGTATCATCCTTGGATATTTTATTCGTAATTTTCAATGGAATAATATTTCGTTTAAGTTAAACACGCAAATTTTTAATTAAGACAGTCTCATCTATCAGTTACTCGTTAATTGACAGATTTTAATCTCGATATTTTGCTCCATTGAATTTTATTAATAAAATTCCGTTAGCGTGTATTTTTCATTAATGACCGGAAGAGATAAAAAAGCGTCCGATTAATACTTTCCATTCACCCGTTAGACGTTAGCAAAATATTTTCACGGCACAAGGATACCTGTTTATAAGGCGGCAAATTATGGCTACGCCGTCGACCGCGGAACGGACTCGTACACGCCGACGCATTCACCTGTATGACGTAGTCCACCAGATCGGATAGGATCGGACGCGTGGACTGCCACTAGGACTGCCGCCGATTAGCGATCGTGGGCGATCAGTACTCACGGAGGTGGAAAGGCGCCGTAGAAAAAAAATGAACCGACAGCACGGTGTAAAACTAGTCGATGACGTCGTACACTTGAGAGTTCTCTTTTGTCGGAGGCGTCTAGTCAAAATGTCGAAGCTGGTGCATAAACGCGACAATTAATAATTTTTATCATATCTCTCACGCCTTTTGAATTTGCTTGACATACCGAAAGATAAAGTCTTACACATTCCGTAGGAATAACTAGTATATCAGTGCATGAATTCTTTTCGCTTCTTGATATTATATATTTTCTCACTTCATTTCTCTTGTTAACTATACAGAGAGAAAAATTTTGATATTTGAAACTATAATTGTATACACTGAAAAAAAAAGATTGGCTGCTGCAGCAAATTAGATGGTGAAATATGGTATAACATTTTTAATTGGTTGCAGCAGCAAATTTTTGGTTGTGTTAGCCTATCGAAGTCCTATACTGACATTGCGGATAGCCTAAGTCCGGATCTACAATAGGTGTTTTATGCCTTATGCCATAAGAAACTGACCAATTGCAGTCGAATCCGAGAAGAATAAGCGACTGTGATTCGCCCATTTCTTATGGCTTAAGGCTTAAAACCCTATTGTAGATCCGGGCCAACGCAATCAAAAATTGGCTGCTAATTAAAAATGCTATGCCATATTTTATCATCTACTGTAATTTGCTACAGCAGCCAATCTTTTTTTTCAATGTAGTAAAATGGTTAGAGTTAGTAGCTCTATTTTTATAGTTGTATTCTTTTGACACATAAAACTATAAGTATAATTATTACTAATAGTATAAGTGTAAGAAAATGAAACTTTTAACCACATATCATATTATATTATATCATGTTCAATATGAATGACTTATTAAAGTGCGCAGTGAATTGAATTTAAAAAAAATGTTTTACAATGGTTCAAATAAAATCAGGTTTGAAGGGGTTAATTACGATGATAAATTCTCCTTTTAGCTGGAGTGTATTTTGAAAGATGTACCACTACGACCTATAATCAGAGGAGAAAAGCGAACGATGCATGCACCTCACAATATCGCACACAAAGTTGTGCCGAGGAGTGCCGAAATTCGAGCGGGCGGGACGAGTATCGAGAGCGCGTGTATTAATTTACGGCTTCTCCTCGGCGGTGGCAGTGATTTATTTCGGAATTCAGATGTCGGTGCGCGATAGCGTGGAAGCTGGAGCTGCGGGAAACGCGCGCGTATCCACGCGTGTCCAGCACGCGTATCGAGAGGAGCGCCGTTCCGCGTTGCGATCGGTCGCTCGTCGTCCGGTCGCGACCACGTTATCGGCGAAAAAGTCAGAAGGACTCGCGCGAACCGGCCCGCAATTTATCTCGACCGGTCACACGCCCAGTCGAGCATGAACACGCCGAAAGGGACAAAAGGGGGAGAGAAAGAGAGGCGAGAGCAATGAGACACGGACGAAACTCGCACGAGTTAAACACGTGTAACTGGAGCACTTTGATTTTACTGTCTGTATAGTACACGCACACCTGTGAACTTCCTTCCTTTAATAAAATAAACCTCGCAATATGAACGGACCCCGTAATAGGCCCCGCAACAACACGAGATGCGCGTAACGCGCGTTTGCGACTGTTTTATCGTCAATATCTCTTGCAACGTTGTAAGGAACTGTGTGCCCTGCCTTAAGTCCACGCCGCAATAAAATCCGCGATATTTACGATCCGCCCGGTCCCTGGGAGATCTCGGAAACGTTTCCCAGGGGCTGTCCCGCGAGATTCTCCGGGTGGCTCTTTTATTTGCCGACAATGGAGGGCATCGCGTTCGGAGGAAATAATTTGCCGCTGTACAAAGTGCCCGGGCATCATCGTATTTTTCGTAAGAGAAAAGATCCGCGAGAGATCTGTCCTCGAAGAACCGGTCGTCGAGCTTTATGGCATGAAAATATCGTATATTGTGTTATACAATGCATTTCGTCTGTCGCGATAAAAGAAAACGCTACGATGAACGGTCCCGTCGCGGAATTAATCCCGTCTCGTGTTCGTTCCTCTCGCTTGTTTCTGCACTGAAAGAAGATTGGCTTAATATCGCATAGCATTTTTAATTGGTTGCAGCAGCCAATTTTTGGTTGCGTTAGCTTATCGAAATCCTGTGCTGACATTATGGATACACGGAAAAAAAATGTTTCTGGCTACAGCTAATTCTGATTAGCTGAAATTGCATTGGCTACTATAGCTATGAAATTAGCTAATACATACAGAGGATTTGCTGCTGTAGCTAATATAAGGACGTGATACCAAAGTATGCATGTCTGTTACATATGTCAATTTATTTAGCAACATGAAGTTAGTTGTCATAGTTATCGGATATGTCCGTATAAAAGAAAATTGTCTCTACCACAGCTAAATATGGTTTGCTGAAACTGTACTTGCTACCAAATCAAATTGTTTGCTAATACACAGAAAACATTTGCTGCAATGATCAATATATCGACATAATAGCAAAATGCTTGTCTGTTACAATGATAATATTTAGGCCTCACAGCTAATGGAAATTAGACCTTGCAGACACGACGTTAGGTGTCCATATAATGTTATTGAATTAGCTGCCAAACTTAATTTTTAGCTGTGGCTTTTTTTCCGTGTAGATTAACGCAATCAAAAATTGGCTGCTGCAACCAAAAATGGGCTGCTGCAGCCAATTAAAAATGCTATGTCATATTGTACCATCTAATTTGCTGCGGCAGCCAATCTTTTCTTTCAGTGCACAATCACGCAAGTGCGCAATGGTCCGAGAGCGACTCATCGGTTTCCAAGAAAGTTTTGTCATCGTCCAGCAGAGCACGAGCCTTCTCGTTTTTTTTTCTTTCGACTAATTTCCCAATCTTTTTTGCCCGTACAAGCTTTTATTCGAGAAGTCGCCGCCAACCATGAGATTCGACGATGCGAATTTTCTCGATCCAATGTAACTACGTGTCTGATGCAACCATGCAACAGCTGGCGGTGAAAATGCACGTTCTAGGAACGTTTAATCGTCATTA
Organism: Trachymyrmex cornetzi; assembly: GCF_001594075.2. Lineage (NCBI taxonomy): Eukaryota > Metazoa > Arthropoda > Insecta > Hymenoptera > Formicidae > Trachymyrmex > Trachymyrmex cornetzi. Next base: position 4,429,129 of record NW_017296059.1, read on the forward strand.
TGTTGCAGATCTTGTGTTAAATGCTGTGAAGTATTTTCCGGTCGTAAGTTATTTACAATCAAAGTAGCAAATTAACTCTTTTACTAAACAATAAATGGATGATAAATAATGGATGAATGATAAATGGATAATGTGGACATTCGCATTTCTCCTAAATATTATATATAATTTATCTCTCGTACAGTTAAATAAATAAAATCAATCATCGCTATTAATCAGCACGGAACACAGAAACGCGTCTGAGGTACATGACAATATCTGCTTTTATATCTACTGTTTTCATAGAAAACAATCATTACTCACATTACCTCAACAACGTCTTGTAAGACTAAAAGTATGTGCATCAAAGGGTTAAGGCCTAATGCGACGAACTGTTTACTTAGAGAGCCTACCTCATTCTGTATATATTATCGCGTTCTACGAAATCGCAGTCGTGTCGACACGGTCCGCACGATTTCTGTCGCGAGATCGACTCGATCGATTCGACGCACGTACAACCCCTCCGTTCCAATTTCCAGGTAAAAACGCCGCGCAACCGTGCTGCGGGTCGAGAGCAGCACTTTCGTCGCACGGAATTAATCGCTGATTAAGGCAGGCAAGGTTAATCGTCAGATGATTCAGCCGTGAGTAAGGCGTCCATTGGTATCGGGCTCTTCGATGTGCGAGAGAAGTTGCATGAAGAAATGTGGTCGATTAAAAAAGAACAGTCGCTAAAAGGCATGGGAGATAAAACGAGAATTAAGATACTGCTCGGTATTACTTCGATACTTTTCAACAATTTATGATTACACACTGTATGTATATTTTAGAAGCAAAATTAAAAATCGGAGTTTAATTTTTATTTTAACACATGGGTTTAATGGATCCACTATACAGTTGATTGCTTAGATAACAAAGATTCTGATGAGTAAAAATAATTCAGCTTTCTCTGTGAACGTTAAGATAAAAAATATGTACATTATTATACTTGAATTTACTTAGTATTCATTCTTTTTATACGTTAAGTCACGTCATTTTGGTTCCTTGAAATTAATTGGTGCCTTTTAATCAACATACCATATATTAACTGAGTCCCAATGTCAATAACTGCATGTGTTTCAGGTTTTGGTGTCCATTCTAGAGAGTTAATAACTTTTTATATAAACTAAATATAATTTCTAAATAATGGAAATTTTGTTTTTCACATTTACTCTTTCATACACTGAAAGAAAAGATTAATTGCTGCAACAATTTAGATAGTAAAATGTGGCATAGCATTTGTATATGGTTGCAGCAACCAGTTTTTGGTTGCTGCAGCCAATTGTTGGTTGTGTTAGCCTATCCGCAATGTCAGTATATGATTTCGATAGGCTAATGCAACTAAAAATTTGCTGCTACAACCAAAAACTGGTTGTTGCAACCATATAAAAATGCTATGCCACATTTTACTATCTAAATTGTTGCAGCAACCAATCTTTTTTTTCAGTGTACTTATAGCCCAAGACAAAATCTCTAGAATTAGATAGATGACTATTACCCTTACAGAAATCTAATACTAACCAATATACTGAAACACAGTAATTAATTACTCATTTTAAATATTAAAAGTACTGTTGTTCAATACTTTTAGTACTTTAAATAAGTAATTACTATCTTTCAATAATAAATTGGCTAATATTAAATTAACCAATATTTGATTTCTGTATAAGAGTACATTGTATAACCATCGCAAGTATCAAGAAGATCGGTTTTTTCAAACTATACATGTGATCGTACCTCGATGCAGTTTCGAAAATATTTGACCCGCCATACGGCGCGGTGCGGTGTGGCGAGTCACTGCGATTGCGAAAGCAATCCTCGAGAGCACCGAAAGAGTATTTGCTCTAATTAAGCGCACTCAATTGCGCGAGCGCGATTTACGGGGCGGCGTGAGTGTTGAAAATTCGCGAATTTCGCTTTAACGAAACGCGCTTAATTTAGGCCGGTCGTTTCGCCACCAGTAATAAAGCGAAGTGGACCGATAAAGGAGAGGCTGGGGAGGTGTCCGTTTGACTGTCCATCGTGGCCGTGCTCTGTAATAAAGGCGGCTTCCTCCTTTGCCCTGCCCCATTGTCTTTACCTTCCTCGTCTTTCTGCCTGCGCGACCGACTCGTTATCCGGCCGCGCCGCGCCGTCTCTCTACGTTTCTCTCTTTTCTCTGCTGGCGAAGACGGTTCCTGCGTCCTGCGTGGGCTCTCCGCCACGTAAGAAACGTTATACCGACACTGTTAAGGGTCATTTTGCTCCACAGAGTCGCCGTTCGTAAAACGGCACAGATCGCCTCTCCTGACCGTAAAAATGGCATTTAGGACTGTAATACTGCTGAGACTTGCGTAGCCATTTAACTTCGTGCACGCGTATATAAGCTGCGTTGTTTCAAAGTCTTCGGCAGCTTCGTCTGTGCGAACCAATTCGACGGAGCATGAAGCGATAATGTTCAAGAAACTGGAAAGCTATAGGAAATCTCAACTATTTCTCGAATAAAAAAGTTTCTTGAGAATTACACGCGTATATCCTCAAACCATTATTTCGGGATTTAAATTGTATTTGTTATATTTCGGTACTATTCGTATTCGAGAATTTTCATTTATAATTCAATTGCGTTGTTCTAAATTGCATTTGACAACGATATTTCGAATAATCGAAAATAAAGACACTATCGCAAGTTATATCCGCAATTTCTCCTCACCGCCAATTAACGTGGAATGTAATTCACGGAGCAATTATTTTTGATACCCGTTACGCGGCGACGTGTCGACAGCCGTGCGACGGTTGGCGTGTAATCACTTTCCTGTTTTACGAAAGAATTGCATTTTCTCAAAGCGGGCGACGTTCCTAAATACGAGTATATATAACTCTCAAATAGTTTCCAATTAAAAACACATCGCTGTAAAATATATAACATTCTATTTCTTTAAAATTACTAGTCTATTTTCAGGATTTCGATACAATTACAATTTCCATTTTTTAGAAAAATCTTTACAATTAATTATAAAAAAGAAAATCGTAGAATATGAATACCTTTTGCATTTTCGAAAATTAATTGTAACTTTTTTATTTCAATCAGAATTTATCTGAATCGCAATGCTTCTCGATATACTGAGAAAAAAGTGTGGCATTTGTGATTATAATTGCATAATAAAATAATTATGGTTAGGAGCTCCATTCTGATATGCATACAGTTATCACTGCTTACAATATTAGTAACAATAATTATACATATGTAACAGTAGTAAAAAATATACAGCTATCACCGAAAATAATTATATAAATTATAGTTAAATTATGACAATTGCTATTTTTTCTCTCAGTGTAGAACTCTCTTGAGGCGCTATCTCCAGATCCAAACATCAAATTTTCAACTGAAATTTCGCCTGGTACGACATTAAATCATTAGTTCTTTTTGAAACGTATCAGAATTCCAAAGTTTTTGGCGGAAGAGCTCTATAAATTATAGCGAAATTCCGCAAACGGGACGCTAACTTTACAGAGATTGTTCTTCTTCCTTTTAACCATCGTCATCCATCCGAGAATCCGGCTGAGTGCATTTGGCGACGGTGCCGGGACTCGTTGCGGTTCTGGTTTCTGGTACTGGATTCTGGACCACTGCCGCCACCGCCACCGCCACCGCCGCCGCCGTTGGACGGGGCCCCGATTAAAATGGAAACAAATGAAGTTGGACGTAATGAGGTCCTGCGGTGAGGGAGAACCCGTTCTTTAATTTATTCCCCCTCCCTCCCATCGCGTTACGGTCTTGCTCTCTTTATCTTTCTTTTTCTTCTCGGCAATCTCTTTTCTCCGTCGTCCTAACCCGCCCTCTCTTTCGTTCTCCCCCTTTTCTCTCCAACATCCGTGTTCGCGGAGAACTTCTACTTCTTCGTGCGTTCGCTTGAGGGACGATCCAGTTTTCCCGAGCATGAACGTATTCGCAATGAATGCCTTTCGTCAATTCTCCGCTCAATTTGGCATATTTGTCTCTTGTCAACTGTCTGCTTAAAATTTCATGTACTTATATTTCTGACAAAGTTATCGAGTCGAAATTAAATTTAAAGGAGTAGAAACTCACGAATTTTTTTTTTGCAAATTAAATCTCAATAAATAATAAATGGTATTAATACTTAAATCATATACGTACGTTGATAATAAAAAGTAAAATAAAAATGATAATAAATGCTAATAAAAAACTTAAAACCTTCACGTATAAGTCCTTGAAGCTAGTAAATTTTAATCTGAAGGAATTTAGATTTGAGATTCAGATGGAGAATTAGCTGCGCGCACGTGGGTACACGAACATGAAATTTACATGCCCATGCCATCCGGAGGAGGCTGCTACCGATTACTTCTTATACGTTTAAGATCGAAACCGATTCTCCCGATCCTGCGACAATGGATTCTGACCGCGTCGGGCCGGTTGACATTATAAATCGCAATCAGCGAACGCGCTGCCACAGAAAAAGAATGAGAATGGAGAGAGTCGAGGGAACGCGAGAGGATAAGTGAGAAAGAGGTGGAGAAAAGAAGATTCATTGTGTAAGCTCGGAAATATTTGTGATGCGAAAAGCGAATTTATAGATGCGTTTAAGAAAAAAAAAAATGAGGAATGGGATAAGATTCGCGATTGCCGGAACTTGAAGGCGTTTCTAATGTTCTATGATGTTGTTCTCAAAACGACACAACTCTTTTCTCGTGCTCGAAAATATATATTTATAAAATATATTTTTACAAGATAAAGAGAAACTGTCGCTCTCTTACTTCGAAAGGGACACAACTCAAAAAACATGATTTTCAAGTTATTACCACGAATGAGTTCAGTAAATATCACCACTTCAATCTCATCAGAAGTGAACTAATTTAACTTTACAAAAAATCGTGACAACAAAAATGTTGATTTTCTTTTTAAGAATTGTGAAGAAAAATGACAAAAGTGACATTTGATCATGTTAAAAATATATTATATTTTCATCAATATTATATATGATTACTTAATAATATTCTGCTTTAAAAGCATTTACAGCATCAAGTGAACGTAATCCAAGAATTTTTTGATAGAATGGTCTCCACTCGTTTGTGATTAATTTTTTGAGTGTGTTTTTGAAGCAAGGGAGCGATGCGTTCGTAACAGTGATCGTTTCGCTTTGCTTAGAAAATGACAAAGTATAATAGAAATGACGTTAGAGGCGGGTTTCTCTGATGAGAGAGTGCGCAGTTAAAAATACGTGCGGTTAAAAAAGTCTTTTAGGCGTCCGTGTGCTCTCACAAGATTACCCATCGGAATTCCACTGTATGATATTGCGCCGGTGCAGCAATCTCGTCTGTCCGTGCCAGTGCAGTGGGATGAACCTAACCTCGGCGTTACGCGCCGAGGTGAGACGCGTGTAGGAAAGCCTGTACCAAATCCTCTTACGTGCACTCATAAATAGGTATATTGATATAGCGAACGAAAATACGACGCCACAGATGCGAACCAATCTCGATCCTGTGAGTAAATAAAACAAGTCGTTACTGCCTATCGTCGAGGTGAATTGTTACCGACGCGATTCGCTGCTTATGCAATATATATTCTTTTTGCGAATACATCGATCACATTACCGTATATTCCTAACATCATTTTAAACAATAAAAGAACAAATTAAAAGACGAATGAGAGTCTAACGGCGATAATGGTAAGTACGTATAAATTTTTAGAAACTATATATCTACTTCATGACCGATACTTATATAGTCGATTCTTATATATTCACAGCCTTGGCCAAAAATATTAAGTACCTTATTAGTCATCATTTAAAATTTTAACTCAAAAATTTATAACATTTGCTATAAATTATCCTTTGCTTCAAGAATCTTTGAATTCATGTATAATGCCAGTAATTAAAATAACTGTCTATTATTCTATTTTATTTTACGTGATGGAATAAACTATCTGTCGTACTACGATTCACGTCAAGCTATAAGAAATTTTTTAGTGATGACTTTCGGGGGGAAAAAACGGTCCGGGATAAATCGTTTTCCCTGTTCGCGATTCCTATACAACGCACGAGAGAACGGCGAGAGAGAGACGGTGATCAATTACGAGGGGGAATGGCGGTCTTGCGAGGCGAAATTCAATTGCGTTAGAAAAACAGGCTGATCCGCTCGTCACAAACGCGACATGGCTGTCCGCTGGCGCAATCAGGAACGTTGCTACCAAGTTCGGGTTATGCTTCCTCGTGTTCGGAGCTCAAGGCACCGGCGGCAGCGGTCGAAGTTTCATACGAATCTCAAGGCGGTGCCCAGGCAAGCGACCGAACGCAAGAAAAGGCATAGTAATGTAGACAAAGCGGCAAAATAGATTCAGGTTCGCCGCGTAAGTAGAAGAACCACCTTTGTCGGTTGATACAAACGGATGTGATCATTCACATGCGTAAAAGCAAGCCACTGTCCGATCGAGCGAGTAATAGGCTCACGATAACTAGTGATCTGGCAGGAATAGTTGCGTAAGCGTGATAATTATATTTATTAGACACACGCGGAGAGAGAAGTCGTTAAATCAAAGCCCGTTCGTTAAAACGCTGCAAGAAGTTTGCTAATATTGTTCGCTTAATGAAAATACGTTTAGCTCGCGAAACATCCCGTTGAGAAACTAACAATAAACGAAAAAATAATCATTGCAACAATGTCAATTTATTCTATATAAATTGAATGAAAGAGATTGCTGTATATTTAGCATCTCTTGTAAAGATAACTGTCGAATTTCTAATTATTAGCATCATTAACCAATTATGAAAAAAAGAAAATATATAAGTATATATACATATATATATATATTGTACATATTTGCATATTTTATAGATATATACAAATATACATATATATACATTTTTTCTTTTTCAGTATATATTGCCTCATTACTGCGCTAAGAATTCGCGAATCGGAAATTATCGCAATTTTCGCGCTCGAGATCTCTCATCGCGAGTTGTTTCTCGGTATTGTTAATGTAACTGTTACGATCCTAAGACCCAATGTCCATCCTCTTACGCAACGGAACGCAATACACGCAGAACACGCGTATACACGCACGTGAAGGCGCGTCGAAGATTCAACAGGTTCGACGCAGATGGCACGTATTGCGATCGATAGTAACGAACGAGTGAATTTTCCACCTTAAATAGGCAAGACGATACGTCCCGCTATGGTGAAAAATGAAAGGCGTAACCTTCGGGCGATCACTCTTCTTTTTCCTCCGCGCTTTAAGCGAGAAGAAAAAAAATTTAACAAATCTCTAATAAACTTGTTTTCGGAGTCGCGAATGTGCTGTGGAGCAAAACCGCAACAAGTGTTCTCCATGTTTTGAGAGATAAAAATATAAATTTGCGCGATTATTTAATACATGACGCAATATATATTATCGTACTATAATTTCGTACCGTACAAATTTTGAGTCTACATAAAATGAATGATTTTGCTGAAGTATCTAAAAGTTTAGATGCAAATATGAAAATAATTTTATTGAATCAAAATAATTATGTAAATCGTTCAAGCATAGTGCTGCAAAAAGTTTTGACATTTTAGTAACCAACTTGAGCGTCCTACATAATTATTTTCAGATCTGTGTCTAAATTTTTAGATACTTTTGCAAAACCATTTTTCCCATGTGTTTAAAGAAAAAAAAAAATATAAATTTATCTAAATACAAATTTGAAAATAATTTTGTTAGACTATTAAAATAATTACGTAGGACGTTCAAGCACAATGAGCAATACTGCAAAAATTTGACATCATCCAAAAGCAACAATTTCTTCAAGTTTAGTTTTTTACTCGGTTTTTTAGTAGGTATAATAAATTTTTGCTGTTAAATTGTTAATAACACAAATAACGCGATTTAAGTGATCGATATAATATACCTATATTTACGTTTCTAGTATCATTCATATTTTGACATAGTACATTTTTTCGGACGTTATTACGAATCCTGTCACCGGAACGAGTTGTCACAACGATCACTATGCTCGCCTAACTATCTTTTCGATTTATACCTAGATAAATCTCACTTTCTCTACGCTTATATCCGCATATCCACTTGGAGCGGACACGTTTCGTAGAATCATGCTAATGAAGGATGATTATGCCAAAACACGCGTTATCAACATCTTCGATCTGACAACGTGAAATCGGTGATCGACTGCTGGTCATGACGAATCATTGACGTTTACACTTAACCGTTACGATGCTATTATACAGCGTACAAGAGAATATAATTTTTGCATCGTTCGTTATGATATCGATATCGAGGATCTAATGCGAGAAATCTATTTTTGATGCGATTAACGAGAGATGAAGGACGCGAGGCAGGGAATTTGAAAGTATTTTGATTATTTTGTCACCGCGCCTCGTTAGGCCGAATTAATTACGAACCGCTCCACTAATGGCTACCATTTTCAACGCCTCTCTTTCGCGTTTAACGTGCATGTCTCTCTTATATTCTCCCTCTACCGTACTAACGAGAGCTCGAAAGTAAAGAGTACGTGTGCATCGAGCTACCGTCGGTGGCCTCGATTTGTCAACCCATTAGACAAATCCCAAGTAGGAACTAGAAGTGTCAGGGCTTACGTCGGATCGGTAAGCCGTCGTCTATCTCGCAAGGAGACAACTTTCATTATCGTCATAAATACCTTCGCGTTACCGGGAGAGCGCTTTTCGAAAAATTCATGTCTAGATATCCATCATAAATCATCGGCCACCATAAAGAAATAGATGACATGTATTAGCAGTAACTGCGAGAACCGGCGTTTGACACGTGTCACATCTTAAATACAAAACCGAGGGATAAATAAGGATTACTCTGCGTCAAATATAAAGAAACAGCGCGAAATAGGTTCACGTCTCTTTAACTCTGACAGATGGGATCATCCGTCTTGAGCTGTAATATGTGTGTCAAGTGATATCGAAAATTAATTGCATAGTATCCTGGAACGATACCGATACAAATATATACGTCGTATTTTTATACGCGATGGCATTTATGACACCCGGAGTATGTATCCGTAATAACATGTCGATTCCGGTTTTATAACGCGACCGTGTATATTACTTAGCGAATTTGACAGCGCATATACCGCGTCCGGCCTGCTTTTCCTCGAGGTAATCGATCGATCGTGACACACACACGCACGGTCCACCTTCGACGATATCTTAATTGCACCGAAGAAATTAATTCGCCGTTGCTCCACCGAGATATTGCCGTCAGATTAATCCCCCGATGTCTCCCCTCCCTCCACCCCTTCGAAGGTCCCGCCCGTCCGTCTCCGATAGCGGTTTCGTAATTATTTTTTCAAGCTCGGGAATTGGTTAGGTACCCTTAATCTGTTTATTACGACGAAGCGCCGAGGCGTGCTGCACGTCCGTTAATCCAGTTCTCAAGCGCAGTCGCCCTGATTACTTCGGTTAATGAAGGTTTAACATGAAAAAACGGATGCTGCGTGAGATCGCGTTCGCCTTTGCGGAGCACAAAATTCGCAGATCTGCATTCACCAGCGAGAATTATGCCGAGCCGATTCTACCGTCCAATTAGCTGTCAATTAACATTACAAAGGTACAAGCTGCCCCTTCAATTTGGAAGTTGCCGCGATATGACAACGAGAGGAATCGGGGCGTACGCTCGCCGTAAACTACAAGATACGATAAAGAACTGAGAGAGAGAGAGAGAGAGAGAGAGAGAGATTGGGATCAAAACATGCGCCGGAAAAGAGCGGAGGGTGGGATCGGCAAAAAGAAAGGAGGGATAAAGCAAGACGAGACGCGAGAGAGTGCGGGGACGAAAAGAAAGAGCCGCGGACAGGTGGTTTGCATACGCGTGCTCGACGCAACGTGCGTGCAACACGCGGGCTGAATTTTAATTTTCACTCAGCCGCGGCTGGGATATATTAAAGCCCGCGGTGTTTACGCTCTTCCGCCTCCTCGACGTGCGCTCCCTCGTGAAAATTCAATTCGCACAGCGAGAAACGAGAAGTAAGAGGGCGGACGGCATATGCGTGAGCGCCTTGGGCTCATAACCGCGCAATCGCTCGGCTCGATCAATCGACGTATGGAGCGCGTGGTCGCGGTTACGCATCGACTACCAGGCCGCTATCAATGGACGCGCCCACGCGTCTTCTCGAGAGATCGACATGTCCCTCTTTCCCTCTCGAAGCGGCCCGCAGTCCAGTCGCACGCAAGGTCGTTTAATTCTTATGCGCTTTCAGAAAATGTAATATATAGATTTCGCGAATGCAAATGAAAGAACGCTGCTTTCGCTTTCTCTCTCTCTCTCTCTTTCTGTCTTTCTCTTTCTCCTTCCCTCTATGCGATCAAAACGAACAGCGGGTGGCAATCGAGTTTCACAATATAAAATATGTATGTATCGATACTCGGTCCGTGGAAAAAGATAAAAGAATACGCGAGCGAGCAGAAATTTCAATCGTCAAAATATGATTTTTCATCTTTGCAGAAAATAGATTCGTGAATGCAAATGAAAGAACGCCAGTCCGATCTCTCTTTCCTTTTTCTCTCCTTTACGCAACCAAAATGAACAGCGGGTGGCAATTGAGATTCATAATATAAGATATATATGTATCAATATTCTGCTTGTGTAAGAAGGTAAAAGGATACGCGAGCGAGCAGAAATTTCAATCGTCAAAATACGATTTTTCATTTTTTTTCAGAGAATAGATTTCGCGAATGCAAATGAAAGAACGCCAGTTCGCTTTTGCTCTCCTTCTTTCTTCCTTTACGCGACCGAAGTGAATAGCACGTGGTAATTCAGATTCATATAATACAGGCTATATACATGTATCAATATTCTATATGTATAAGAAGGTAAAAGGATATGCGAGCGAGCAGAAATTTCAAACGCCAAAATATGATTTTTCATTTTTGCAGAAAATAGATTTCGCAAATGTAAATGGAAGAACGTCAATTCGCTCTCTCACTCTCTTTTTCTTTCTTTCTCCCTCTATGCGACCGAAGTGAACAGCACATGGCAATTTGAATTCATAGTACAGGATATATACATGTATCAATATTTTATTTATGTAAGAAAGTAAAAGAATATGAGACGATCAGTAACTTCAACCTACAAAATTTAATTTTTTATTTTTTCAGAGAAATATCAGAATATGCTGGTACATAAATATACGCGACCGAAGTGAACCGTGCGTGGCGCAATTTAAATTCATAATACAGAATATACGCATATATGTATCAATATTTTGTATAAGAAAATAAAAAGATATGAAACGAGCAGAAATTTCAACCGTCAAAATGATTTTTTATTTTTTCAGAGAAATATAAGAATACGATGGTAGTATATAAACATAATTTGTATTCATATCACCAGAATCCCTATTTCCTATCGCGATGTGTTCCCCGAGGTTTAATCTTATAAGTTACATCCCTACGTATGAGAACAGTCGAGATGAAAAAAGGACTCGTAACGAGTATCCCTATCCCCTAGTTGTGCACGTGATGTGTATATCCAGTTAATATCTTCGAGAGTTGGAAATCGACGCCGCATCGCGCGTGGTGTTGCGTTTAGTCGCGCTCAAACGTCAACTGTCGGATTATCAATGAGCACGCCCACGCACACTTCTCTCTCTCTCTCTCTCTCTCTCTCTCTCTCTCTCTCTCTCTCTCTCTCTCCAAAGTTGGAAATCGACGCCGCATCGCGCGTGGTGTTGCGTTTAGTCGCGCTCAAACGTCAGCTGTCGGATTATCAATGAGCACGCCCACGCACACTTCTCTCTCTCTCTCTCTCTCCTCTCTTTCATCTCCTCAAGACGAGTTTTTTTTCTAGATGTCGACATATGCTCGCCCAATCGATTCGCAATTACGCGCGAATCGCTTCGTAAGCGCAAACTCGTAAACTCGGCCGAAGAAAGAGCCAGCGCGTCGGGAAAGCTTCCTTCGTTCGCCTACGCGTGGAAATTATTCCGAGGTCGATAACCCTTCACCAGGAAAAGAAAGAAAAAGCGATTTCTCTCTATAAGCTGCACAATGATGATTCTGTTTTCATTCACAGGCTCTTTCAGGCATTGCAAAACTTCTTTAGCACATTATGTCCATTCTAGTAATGCCTTTTGAAAATTTCCTTTATAAATCCGTCATATTGGAAATAATTAAAATAACAAATACGAGGAAATAATAATGAGCAGATTATGAGTCTCTATAATTAAGACTATAATTTAAATATATATAATTTAGAGTATATGAAAAGAATGATTTTGCTGAAATATCTAAAAATTTAGCTGGATACAGATCTGAAAATAATTTTGTTACGACTTTATGAAAATAATTATGTAGGACTCTCAAGCATAATGAGCAACGTTGGAAAAAAGTTTTGACATTTTAGCAATCAGCTTGTACGCCCACATAATTATTTTAATGATATAGGACAAAATTAAATTCAAATTTATATCTGTGTTTAACCAAATTTTTAGATACTAGCGTTTCTCTGTGTAAAATAAGAGAAATATTAAGTTTCTCTTAATATGTCGTATAATTATGTCAAACAACTACTTTTAAAATCATTTTATATGTAAAAATGTTTATCTAAAATTTTTCAATTATTGATTAAAATAGGTATTATACGAAAAAAGTCATTGAGTGACTTTATCATGATGAACGAAAATATTCACATCAATATTCACGATGAGATAGAAAGGGAAAGATGCGACAGGCAATTAGATTTTCAACGAGCATAATTACCAATTGCAAGTACGGACGTTAAACAGCAAGTGCCGGACGATCGTGTAAAAAAGGGTCGTAAACGCCCCGCCGGAAGTACGCTAAATGATATTGCCGACACACTCCCGCGGCGCGGCCAATGTCCTGACGCATAATTAATTCTGCAATCCCGCTTGTGTAAACTGCGCAGTGACGAGTCGCTTTCGCGAAGGTAAGTCGGGTGCGTTTCTCATTCCGCGCAGTCTGGCGCCGCGCGCCGACGTCCGTTCTTTAAGAGACAATCGCGCAGTTGCTGGAGTCGATTTCACGCCTAGGCAAACCGGGAGAATGACGGTACAAACAAGCAAAACCGATACTGTCAACAACCAGTCCCACAACATTTCTTTATGCTAATTTCCGATTACAGCGTTATTTTTTTCAACGAGATAAGAGGTAGACAGCTTGTGAATTTTTGACGCTGCCTCATGCACCGCCTCGACTTTTCGCAAATTTGCGATTAACGAAAGTCGTCTAATAGCATCATCTCGAAGAGAAAAATATCGATTACGACAGCCTGCCCGTGGCTGCCAGGCCACGGCAAACGGGTGTTTGTCATTAACGCTCGAGATCACCGGCGTGAATTAATATAAATGGCCACCACCTCTCGAGTCGAGGAGCGATCACGACTGATTTTGTCGGGGTAATTGAATACGCGTTGATCCGTCGGGGCCGGACCGGAGCTGAGCTGAGAAAAGGAGAGGAGACGAGAGGAAGGTTAACGAGAGGAAGAAGGATAAAGAGAGCGAGATCGATCCCTGGCCCGGTTTTCTCGGCGGCCAGGCCCGAAGAGAAGAGGGACCGGTATAACGCATCGTGTCTCGTAGCCCCGGCCGAATTATTACTGCGGCATGCAGATGAGGGCACGATCGAGATATCGCGTGTACGCGCGGTCGTATGTATGTACGCGGTTCCAGATAAGATCGGCGTTCCGTACGCCGGCTCGAGCTTCGTGGAGGAGACCGAGGAGGGATTGCCACTATCGTCGAAACGAGACCGCGTGATATATCCTGTTTTTCGCGTTTCAGGGACGTTTTATCGTCTAAGTCCACGAGGTCACTGTGGCCCGAAAATTTACGATGGTAGCTATACAGAAAACAATGGTTTCGCTGAAGTGTCTAAAAATTCAGCAAAATACAAATCTAAAAAAAAATAATTTTGTTCTACTATTAACAATTTTATGTAGGACACTAAAGTCGATTGCTCAAAACTTTTCGCAGCATTGCTCATGTTTGAGTTTTTAAAAAAATTATTTTGAGATCTGTATCTTAAATTTGTAGATACTTCGGTAAAATCGTTCTTTCTGTATATGAATTGTAAAACTTGCCTAATTTATTTCTTTTAAAAAATCGTTCTTTCCGTGTAAAAATTACGAAACTTATCCAATTTATTTCTTGAAACAAAGATTTCTTAAATCACGAGAGTGAGATATATGATAACTAAGTAGATTTACTTAGCTTCTGTGTGCGTTAAAAGTTGGCACATAATAAATTACCGTAACGATTTATTGTGGAAAAGGGAACGCGAGGATGACGATTTTGTAGTGTGTGCTCAAACTTGATAATAAAATCCTAGTAAGCGACAGATTGGACCAGGTGTGAAAAATCGCAGCGTGCCTAACAGGTCCATTTATAAAGTTAATTAAACGTTCGAGCGAAATCCGTACTTTCAATCTGAACATCATTTTTCAATTACTCGACATCGTCCGTCACTCAAAGTGACGGTCGCTAAATTATTTCGCCAGTCCAATTATTTGACGACGCGACGCGTCCTGATTAATGCAAATTGATTAATTAAAATCGGACGGACCGTGACAAGTGTTTATCGCTTCGGTTATACACTCTTTGTATACACTCTTCGCATCAATATCCGTAAACATCGCGTCTCGCTTCGCGCGAGATCTGTTTACAAAAGAAAGAAAGAAAGAAATCAATTCTTTTATATCGTTATCACATTCATCGTTCATAATTGCATTTAATATACATACATACAATTGCATTAATAAAATATATATATACATATATTAAATACATATAGTACGAATGACACCCCGTGTATTATCTGGATGCAGGTCTCGGCACAATTGCACTGCTTGCTGCATCAGGCCGGCCCTGCTTCCTCTCAAGCGGTGAATCAGCCGTGCTCGCTCGCTGCGGAGTTACGTAATCGGCGAACACGGTGTGCACACACAATATCTCCGTCGGATATCACTTTGTAGTCCGACCGCGGGGCCGAGGTGGCCTATCTGATCTCTGCTCCGATGCCTTTGAGAGCGCGAAAGGGAGGAAGCCTTTCCTTGAGTTCCTTTTGCCCTCCTGCATGCAGCTTGCGAACAACGACCGGTCGTCCTTCTTTCTCTTTCTCTCTTACGTCGAGAGAATGTAACATACGCGAATCGATCCGAGGAACATGATCCTCGGAATGATTGAGCACTACAGATAACGAATTTCGCGGAAGGAAAGGTATCGGTGCCTCGTTTTCAATCGGGAGAGTTACTTCCGAATCGATGAATCAATTCGCCTTCGTAACAACCCATCAAAGAAAAGTTATCTTTTTATTCTGAACTGTATCGGGCACAGATGCATTAGTGAATGAGTGGTTGTGAAATATTCCTGTATAATTTAAAACTTCTTTAAACTAGATAAATATATAAATCTAAGCGTATCATACAAGATCTGTACTTTTTAGCTAAACTTCTTGTACCGTTCATCTCGTTCCTCTATTTCTCTCCACTTGGAAAGAAAAACAGGAAAGAGATGAATGGTGCAAAAAATTCAGCTAAAAAGACCAGACCTATAGTTAAGATAAATAATGGAAAAAGAAAGATAATCAGCAGTATTTTATTTATGAATTTCTTTAAGAAATAAATAAGTAAATTCAAGTAAAAAAGTTTAAGATATAAATAAATAAATAAATGAATAAAAATTCGTCAATTTTTATAGTTGTAAATAAAAAAATAAAACAATAATAAGATAATTTAAATCATACTATATAAAAAAAATCAAGTAAGGAAATAACTAATATGACCGAGACTAGATCTTGGTGCTCAATAATATTTTTATATTGTATGTAAATTCTAAATGCATCGTTTAACCATATAAACTGCGCACCGTTCGCTATCGAACTTGGAACTACAATTGTAAACTGCAAAAGCTAAAATAATATTACAATTATATTGATCGTCATAATGATGCTACTACTATCTTAAAACACACTATAAACATTATAAATTTTATTAGAAAATATCCAATATAAATAATTTCAATAATCTATGACTGTTCTTTGATCTATTAAATTAAATAACAAGGTATTCCTCTTTTTCAAACGTCGTTACTTTTAATCGTGATAGCAAATACCACGCGAAACGTTTACAAGCCGCCGAGAACGAAATCGCGAAGGCAGAGCAGCGTACACGTATCTCGGAACGGTAGCAAGATTCTCGCGATTATGATATCTCAGGCGAAAATATTACCCCATGTTCACGGATTCGCTGGTGCGTAAAACACGGAGTACGCTCGATTTCCTCATAAATCAAAGTCGTCGCGCGCTTAAACGGTACAACGTTGTCCTCGCGATGGAGCGCGAGAGGAGAACAACGGCAGGACGTGAGAGAGGAAAAGGAAAACGAGTGGTGCGAAGAATCACTCGACTGCATTTATCGCGCGAGCATTAACCAGCTCACTCGAAACTATACGCAAACACCGCAAACACTCGTCGGACCTGAAGAGATGACTGACAAACATTGGCTCCCCGAGCGACGAAGCGACGTTTGGCGTGCATACACCGTGAGCGATGCGTATGCAGTGTATGCACATTACTTTGTATCCTATTCCGAAGGATAGGATACAAAGTAATGACTACTCGGGAAAATATAAACAACAGTTATTCTTTGAACAGCGATGCACATGAGTTGATATTTCATCTCAATGTGATAATTGCAACTTTCCAACTGTAAAAATGGGAGGGGACATTACTTGTCTCCTTATTTGATTAATCAATATTGACACACTGAGAGAAAAATATAGTTCTATAATAATATTACCATAATTTAATTACTAGTTAAATAGTAATTAAAAACTCCATTTTTATAGTTTGTATTGTTATAATGTTAGTAATAATAATTATATTCATATTATATTTATTGTACACATATGTATTGTTTATAATAATGTGCAATAATAGTGATTACGAATCTAGACTACAATTATGAAAAATATTATGGATAATCAGGACAGAATCCAGAGATCAAGAATTGAGTAATCTTCGTCTATGGTGAGATTTCAGCGCTGTTGAGTACATCGCTACTCTCGCGAGTATGTAGGAGTCGCATGACGTCATTTAACCAGCTGTTGCATTAGCAAAGAAAATAAAAAACGATACTAGACATCGCAATACCTTGCGGGATGATATTATTAATGGCAACAAGCGCGTAGCCTCTTTGAGCGACGAGCGCCACTAGACTTCCAGTTACCGAGGAATATTTTAACTGATGAGTTTTGTCACACGATTTTATATCGCGCGATTCATTAACATAACAAAGCCTAACTGTTTATTAAGCAAAATGAGAAATCGAACAGAAAGTTTCGACTTGAAAGAGGTCAAAATTCTGTCATTCTTGAATTAACTTAAACCTTATAGAAGTAATGAAATAAAAGTATAAAAAGATATATAAAAGAAAGAATAAAATTGACGAAAAACAGTTAATTAATTATCAGTAATTAATAAATTACTAAAAAATTATAAATCATAGTTAAATAAATTTTCTTGAAATCGATCAGCAGAATATATGCATAATATTGTAATAAGTATCGAAAGTAGAAGAAAAAAGCGAGCGATCCATTATAGAAATCTAATGTGACCAATTTAATCCTGGCCAATTTATTACTGAAAGACAGTAATTAATTACTTATTTGGAGTATTAAAAGCACCGAACGTGTTTTTATTACTGAAAATAAGTAATTAATTACTGTCTTTCAGTATTAAATTGGCCAGGATTAAATTTCTGTAAGAGAAATGCAATAACACATCGAATCTCAATGGGAAATCAAAGAGAAAAATAAATCGAAAAGCGATAATATACATAATATAACGAAGGATCAGCATGAACGAATCACTTTTCTCCGGCGCACTCAATTGCGTTTGCAGAACGATAACATAATGGAGCAAGGATGCGAAATGCGAACAGCACGACCGAGCAGTCGGTGTCGTAAATGAGACGCAGTTGCACGCGAAAGGATCGTCTCTAGGTCACTGCCCAACGAAAGTTACGTCAGGTTTGGATATGGTAATACCGCATTCCAGTACCGACACCTTCGCCAAGCCAGCCAGCCAGCCAGCCAGCCTCGCACGAAACCCTCGCTTTCGTCGCTCCTTCTCCCTTGCGCTCGCTGTAATCGTCGCGAGTCGCTTAGAGTGTGTGCGATTATCTCGAAAACCCACTATTACATCAGCCGCGAGCGCGCGCGCCCGGTACCTCATTAATAACGTCCCTTTAATAACGGTATTTCGTAGATAATCTCTTGCTGCCGCTACAACGCTCGCGCGCGCTTCCGGTACACTCGTAAATTATTTACACATAAATCGGTAACGACGGCAAAGAAACACGTCATGTATTAGTCGCGGCGAGTTAATGCCACGTGATGGCGCGTGGCGCATATTAAGTCGCGAATCATTACTCTGCTGCAGCAACATGAAGGAAATACAGAATATAAAAGAAATTTTATAATTTTTATAAAAAGGTTTTTTTGGAACAAGTCTATCGAAAAATACGTTCCAACTTCTTATTTGTCCGGTTACGATTGGAATCTCATGTATTGAATTAACAAAAAAAATGTTTAATCTCTCTGATAGAAATTTTATGCATTTTCTATGCAGTTATTAGACGGTTGTATTAATTATATCTAGTAACTAGTATCTAGGAAGAAGTAAAACTACACAGGGTTTCAATCAAGACGTAACACTGCCTGCGCACAAAAGATGAGCAAAATCTGAATATATTTACTGAATAAAAACAGGGCAATATTAGGTAATAAACTTAATTCCCGTCGTTTTTTGGTCTCCAAAATTGATCTGTTTCGAAGGGAAACTGAGTAAATACCTTAATCAAAGTAATTTCCTCCATTTTCTATTACTTTTTTCGATCTCTCCAGCAACAGAGCAATCCCACGACGGTAGAACACGGTGTTTTTCTAGGTGATCCATTCATCCACCCATTTCTTGACTCCTTCGTAACTGGACAAGTTAAGTTATCTGTGATGAAAGTCAAGAAACATGTTGTATCGACCGGAAGAGATGGTAATCCGATGATGTCAAGTCTGGAGAGTACGCTGGATGCGGAAGAACTTCCCATTAAAGCTCAAAAAGTGTCTGCTTCACGCATATTACAATACACGCGTGAAGCAGACACTTTTAGAGCTTCAATGGCCGAGCGTTATCATGCAAAAAAAAATAACTCTGCATCGATTGTTGGCTACGGATGGTTTTTTTACATCAATTCGTTACTCGATCGGCATAATTACTGTTGTTGGTAGCGATTAGCTGTAACATTTCATTTGGACGAAAAAGCTTGTAATACAGCACACCCTCTTGGTCCCACCAAACGCAGAGCAAAATCTTATTCCTCTTCGGCGTTGAAGTAGATGGTTGGCCGGGGTCCACACATGATTTCCTCCGCTTGGGATTATCAAAATAAATCCATTTTTCATCGCCAGTCACGATACGCCACAAAAAACTCTTTTCTTTTTGCCTGACAAGCAAAAAAGTCGCAATAGACGATCGATTCAAAATGGCAACTTCTGACAACTGTGGTTGTCATATCCCTTCCTTATGAATTTTTCCCATGGCATGCAAGCGTTTTGAAACAGCCATTGGAGTGAATATTTAACGACAACTCTAAAAGCGTTTGAGCTGGATTCTCATCGAGCAATTCTTGCAGCTCGACAGCTTCAAATTTTTTCGATTGTCCGGGTTCTTTATCTTTCACGTCAAAATCACTTTTCGAAAGCGTTCAAATCAAACTCTACATGTTCTTTCTGATGGAGTTTCATCACCATACACTTCGGATAATAATCGATGCGTTTCAGCTGTGGTTTTCTTGAAGTCGAAGTAGTGAAGAAGCACATGTCGGAAAAACAGCTTATTGAGGTTCATTTTCAATCGATTGGAAAATCTCTTTAGTGTCGAGAAATCTAACCTGTGAAGACTGAATCACTTTCAGCAATGTCTAAACTACAAAAGACACGCGACTTTATTGCCGAAACTCGCCAGTGTTGGAGCCGGTACTCTAGTAAGTTTATCACCTAATGAATGTAGGTACAATAAATGGAACAAAATTCAATCTTTGAGAATAGCATGTTCCAGTATAATTGCTGGAACTCGACTCAGGAGTTTTTTCAACAAACGAAAAGTCTATTAATAATTTTTTACGAGATGATTTCACACGACTGCGCGCGTATAGATAATCACGAGACGTTTGGAACGAGCACCATCAGGAAATCGAACACCACCTTTTTGCAATGGAAATAAACGTCGATCTTGAGCAAGGTAGATAAAGATCACGATTCGAGTGAGGCGAGTATCGCTGGCAATAAGCAAATGTCCCAAACTTTCGTAAGTCATACTAGTCGCAGCTATTAAATTTTACGGTTGCGTTGTCCTATCTTTTATAGACCTCTAAATTATTTTTCCTCTTTCTCTCGCAACTGTCCGTTCCCTGTTGTCGGCGGCCAGTTTGCCGGTGACGGACGTCCGTCGTACGCGTGAGGTTCTCGATGAAACCACATCTCGCTCCCTTTTTTTTCCAGAATCACACCGGATGCTGGACGGACAAACAAACATAAAATGTAATCAGAGGCTCGATGATAAATCACTCGCGAGTATACGTTTTCGAAAGTACGGCTCACGGGCGGCCTTCGTGTGACTCGTAAAGAGCAATCGATAAGGCCGGTAACTAATTGCAAGCCAGAGTTACATCAGCTTTATATCTCAAATTAAACTAATAACTGGCGAAAGCGACCTCGCCAAAAATGGTGCGAAAACGAAAGCGCGCCGACAAAAGAACTTCGGTGCGAGATTTCGGGCTCGCATCGCGCTTGAGGGACTGCACAAGAGATGGAAGGAAAAAGGAAAGCATCAGAAGAAACAACCATGGTTTTTCGTGATGGCAAATTGTCCAACGCGACGGATCGATCTATACGCAACACGTGAGATTGACGGATCGTTGAACGAAATCAGCGATTCTCGCATGAGTGTTTTCGACACGTTTCGCCAAATATTTCCCATTGTATTTGTCTAAATTTGTAACTGAATTTGTATATACATTCAAATACTCTAACATGTTGTCTTTTATAGTACCGCTAATATCTGTTTTCACCAATGTGGATTAATTTTAATCTCGATTATTCCAACCAAATTTTGATTAGAACAACGCAATTTTTTAGTGAAAAAATAAAAAAGAATTTTTATTAATCACAACAACCGAGATATCAACAAAATAAATAATTATACCAAACATCTCTCTCAGTGTATGCTTAAATTAACCCGAGATTGAAGTTAATTTACATTGATGGAAACGGGCATAAATAAATCTGTTATGTGTGTGTACAGACGTTTTGGACTTGGACACACGGAAAGACATTTATAAAGCATGTGTACGAATCGAGATACATGCTGCCAAAGTATCTTCCGACAACAAGGTTGTGCTACAATATCTTGATTACCATATTAACATAATTCTGAGAAATATTACAGGAAAAAATCTTAAAATTTTATCTTGTGCTACATAATTACACATTACATATACAACTTGTTATTGCTGATATACATCGCTATTTCTTCAACTACAGGACAGCTGACGATCCAGTGTATTATGTTGCGAGAGTAGAACGTGCCGGGGTTCGTGTAAATCGTCTGGAAAATAACGCGCGTCGAAATTCGAGCTCGTTAAAACGTCACAGTTACTGCACGTAGTATTTTTATACTACGTCGCGTAGTACGGCAGCGTGGCCGGCTAATTCTTAAAATGGGCGTGACCGTGAATCTCGACAAAACTTATAAACGATCTCCACCTTCTCTCATACCTCGCGGATGAACAGATCGATCTGCGCGCAATGTTAATTATTTTTCGACGGGAACGACGAGGCATAAATCAACACTTATCTTCTCTCGCATTGCTGCGACAAGGAGGTCGTGCAGCAGGCGGGGACGCGGAATTTTAACAATAACGAGTGCGCGGGCGAAAAAGCGAAGGAGCGCCTTTAAACGATAATTGAGTTGCCGGTAATGGCTTTTACTTGGCATACTCTGAGCTCGTTGTTTAGAGCACGGCGAGATCCGTTGGGATAAGACACTCGCTTGTAAATAACGTAATCTTTCGCGGGGCGTGTGGGTAATTCGCCGTGAACAGAAAGGAGAAGGCTCGTTCGCGGGAGTAAACTCACCCGGGAGTGGCATTTCGCGGATTGGAGCATGCGGTAATAACGCGCAGCATCCTGCTGGTGCCATTAACACGTTTATGCTGGCGTTATCAGATCCACGCCGGATACAAGTACGCGGGGGATCGCGCTGGTATCGCACGGAAAGCGAACGTGAGGAGAGGCGTCGTGGGCGGAAGTGACGAGCGCCTGATAAATGAAGGCGCCGCAGGGAACAAAACTAGTTGTACGTAGGCATCTTATAATTGTAATTACGATAGTCTAAGAGTTCCGTGCTGAAAATAATTTACTCGTTGGATTTAAAAGAAAAAATATATAAATATATCACTCTATGCAAAGGTGATACAAAAGATCAACTTTCTCGGAAAAGGAGCAAAATTCTTTCTCAATTTAATGATCAAATAATATTGGCAAAGAAAAGAATACATTCTCAACAAGATCAAATGTCATTTTTATCATTTTCATTTCACAACCTTAAAAAAAAACATTTTTTTTAATTATGACAATTTGGACGATTTGTTATGAAGTTAAATTAGTTCATTAATTTACTTTTTAACGATTGATCTAGTAATGTTTACTTAACAAATTCATGGTAATAATTCGAAAATCAAATTTTTTTAGTTGTCTCATTTATTAAATAAAGGATAGATGTTCTATGTAGAGAAAGATTATTTGTGTTTATTTAAATTTATCCCTCATGTCTAAATAACATTGTCTTTGGTATTCGTATTGTTATCATCAGTATTATTGATTATTTTGAATTAAAATGTAATACAGGTTGTGTAAGAAAAAAGAATTTGATACATTCATTTTCTAAACTGGCTTTGATTGGAATAACGATTGAAATAATGATGGGAGAGCATGGTTCGATCGCAAATGATTAAACGCTACATAAAATTCAGCCAATAATGCGGCGTGATAAGAACACGAATTCGCAGATCGAAAAGTGCGAGACGATATCGAAACGCAGGTTCGGGTACTATATTGTCGATTAAACGGCACTTTTGTCGGCGCGATAAAACTCGTTACGGTACACCTACCATGGTAGCGAATTAAGCGGAATAATGAACGGCGGAGGAGCCGTTCGTACACGGTCGAGTTTTGATTAATCGAGACCAGGCCACCATCGATTGGGCGCCAATTTGTCTTGTCGAGGCTCGAAAAATTCGTACATTATTAATGGCGTAAGCCATGCGCGGCCGCCGAATGATGGTAGGGCTGGAAAAGGCAGAAAGGAGTCGTTGCTCGATCGGATTTTCGAGTATGTTCTCGTGTGCGCGGCGATTTCTTTTTGCGCCCATCATTTTTCAAAACGATGCGCATTTTAGATCGAGGGAGGAAGGATGAAAAAGGTAGAGAGAAAGAGGACATGCATCCAACGAGAGATCCCACGATAACGGAACATTCGACGTTCTCATGCGACTTCCATTGCGCGATTACTACGTGGGGGTTCTCGGCCGACAAGGACGTATAGTAAAATAGTAAAATATCACCGCCGGGTCTTTTTATCGTCGTTTTATGACTCTTAAAAGTTCTCAGCTCCGAAGCAAAATCGATAGTGCGGGCCGATCTCGCGCAGACATTTAAATCGTGACAAACGTCACCACCCACGCGCACGAGATATCCGACCGACTCTATATTATTATACTCGGCAATTTAGGAACGCGAATAAACTCCTCGTATTTACAATCGCGCCGATAAAACATAAATTGCGACGCTTTTTCTCGCGAAAGCGGCTGCGAGGAAAGTAAAAAAAAAAGTGCCGCGGCTTGTGGAGGCGTTTTCGAGCCTTTCTTTCTCGCTTTGTCGTTTAAATCTTATCAGAGATAGGTATAATTAATTAAGACAAATAAGAAGGCAAATATTCGGTCAAAGCAGATCTTGGTGCCTAACGATATTTTTACGCAAATCTTAAAATTTCTAGTTATACAAATAAACGGTGCATTGATTATTTGTTGATCTTAAAACACATCGGTCCTAAAATCGAAGCTGCAATACACTGAGAGAAATGTTTGCTACAAATAATCATTTATTTGGTTGATATTGACTAACAAAAATTTTCTTACTTGTTAATTAAAAATTGTGCTATTCTAACTGAACTTGTTCAAATTGGGTTACTCTAATATGGTGTTAAATCTACACCGAAACTTTTAGAATGAATACGGCCTTCTTTGCTTACTTGTGTTAATTATTTCTTGATCAATTGTCACTTACTATTGTTTATAATTAATTAGATATTACAACGATGAACAAGACTAGACGGTTAACGGATAATTCACAAGTCGATGAATCTGATCAGGCAAAAGGCGCGGCGTTAACGATTAGTCAAGTACTTCCTTTGGCCCGCCGGCGATAATTGGCTTCACGATGATCAATGTCAGACGATTACTAATTATTGTTAATTAAGCGAATGCTTTCGGCTCCTCGTTCGCTATCGCCTCTGGGGTTATACCGGCGCCACGACTTCGCGAGCCCACGCTTCCTACCTACGCGTGATTACATTAGCCATCCTTAAGGACGATGATCTCATGCGTGGTAATACACAAAGCACTTTGTTATCGGTTGTCGCCTGTCAAAAATGTGCGCTATTACTAAACGTCTATAAAGCAAATATTAACTTTCTAATCGATACTGAGCTTCCTCCTGCTTTGTTTAAATTAAATTCCTTACGAGCCACCGCGAAACGGAAAATTCGCGAATTTTTCGTGTTAAACCGTTAGCTCTTAATAAAACGTATCGCCAATTACAATCTCAATTGCACAAACCAGATCGAGATCGTCGAGTAACAAATGCTCGCCTTTTATTCGAGAACCGCTGGTACGGCCCTCAGGACGGTTAAAAATGAAGCGATGGAATCTTGTCCCGAATCTATAACGACGACCGGTCGTACAAATTTCCTCGCTTCGCGGTGTCGGGTGCAAAAAAAGGACGCGGAAAGATCATTATCAAGACCGGGAACATCGGAACATAAAATCGAACAGAATTTCTATGCACCACAAATTATGTACCACTGCAAATCGTTTCAACAAATTATCGATGCTTTACATTATTAGCTCATATTTAAAGTACCGCGCGATCTGATTCATATCTTATGTCAACCCTCTAACGGTTCTACACAGCAGAAACATTCCGAATATATTATACAAATATCTTGCAGATATTTTTAGGCTGTCGTTGTAATATAATTTGGACATATATTTGTTGTATGGGATACGATGAATTTTCAGAACGTATCCAGGAAGATGTTTCATTCATACTTTATTTATTCAATGTACAAAATAGTTATAAAAAGTAAATAATAAAAAATGAAACTCTCTCTTTTCTATTTATACGAAAAAAATAAAATAAAGTTTAAACAAGAAATGACATTAGATCAATACACGACTAATTAGAAAAATGTCTTTTTCGGAATCAATTAAATTTGGTTAATGCTTAATAATAACGTTTATTAATAATAAAAAGTTTATTGACTCTAAATAATTACAGTAAAACAAAAAATGTTTTGACTGACAAAGTCACAAGTCATGCCTGACTCCGATTCCATCCTAATAAGAGCAATTTTTATTCTACACAGAAAGAAGTTTTGCTGAAATACCTCAAAATTTAGCCAAATACAGATCTACAAATAATTTTGTTGAACTATCAAAATAGTAAGTTTTTGCAGCATTACTTATCATGCTTGAGTTTCCTACATAATTATTTTAATGGTCCAACAAAATTATTTTCAGATTAGTATCATAGTATCTACCAAAATTTTTAGATACTTTAACAAAATCTTTCCGTATAAAACAAGCTCCTAAGTTTGTTTAGCTGCAAGAGTAGATATACGGCGTTCTCGTATCACGATAACATCTTATTTAGACAGAGTGCAATATTATTTGATAACAGCTGATTTAAATTTAACCGAAAAGGTCAGCGCGTGTATTTGTCGGTCTAAATTTCGTGAAGGGAAGAGGAACGCTCATTGCTCATTGCCACAGCTGCTATTGCAGGCACATGGCGAAAGGGGGTTGTTATCTTGGCGGCGACGACGACAGTGGCGGCGGCGGCAGCGGCGGCATAAGGACAGGGCTTAAATCTCGGCGGTATCTCCTCCTCGTGGCGGTAACAAGTTTCAATTCCTACCAATTCCACGGCCATACATCACTCCCCGGTAGATACAATAGTGACTTCGGAGGACTCGGGCCACGGCCTCAGCCCCATCCAACGCGAACGATAAATATCTTATTGTGTGCGAGAAAGAAGTACGCTGGACACCCGTGGAAGCCGCGAGCTGCATTGATGGCGATATCTCGAGCTTCGACCCAACGAGCGACGATCTCGCTTCACTACCTTACGCTAAAATCGCTTGACCCTATCGTTCGCAACGTTCAATGCAACAGCGCGGAAGAGTTAAACTGTGATCTGATAAATCGCGCTTAATCCCTTCAATGCGAGTCTTTATCTCTTGAGGGAAAAAGATCAAGATTTTTTATTTCTTATTTCTACATACGTAAATCAAGAAATTTTTTAAGTACTTTCAAATAAATCAGTTACGAGATCTGGACTGTCTTGACTATGTATGCTGTGTGAGAGCAATATTTCTCTCAGCGCCGCGCCAACTTCGTTGCACTTTGCGACCGGAAAATGTAGCTCGCGATATTATGTGAGCGGCAGCAATTAGCCGGCAGTAATTAGTTTCCACTCGATAGTTTTCTATCATCGCGCGTATTGTATCTACATCGACATAATAAAGGATCGCGGGGCCAGAGATCGAGATCGAGCATCACGCATCTCGATCAACGACGTTAAAAATCGTTAAATCGTCAGCACCCCTTGGCGTAATATATCTCTTTGATAAATAATCGTTACGCTTATAAAGACGATTACTATTGACAATTTCCAGTCGGATAACTACAACTGTCTATACAATATGAGATATATTATTCGTTGAAAGTATTTTTTAACAGAATATGAATTTCAATATAATGTATAATTATAAAGATATTCTATTTAGTCGATATTCGAATCAAAATATAATTACCCCTTTTCCGCGATATCGACTAACAAATATTGTTCCAAATATGTATATATACATATAACTTTTTCATGAGAATTTTGGCTTTCTCAATTTCTCAAAGAAAAGCGTTTGATGGATTTTATTGTGATAAATGTTCAACAAGAAATGTTGCATACAGATTTTTTTTGGTCCAATAAAAAGTAAAAAATGAAAAGCTAAATAGCATACGCGAGACGTCTTTAGTGTTTAGTAAATATAAAAGAGATAATCGCGTACAAATATTAAACAAAAATTGACGTAAAATTCATCAAACAATTTATCAAACTTAAGATGAGTGAGTTTTGTAAGATTTTGCATATTTTTTCGTACATATCTTTTAAAGATAATATTTATACCTTTAAAATTTATCATCATGTCTTCGAACGCACACATAATAGAACGGATGGCCCATGAAATGCTCCATCTGCAGCGGCGCAATAACAAAGATAACGCATAGAATGCGTATAGTGACGTCAGATTAACGCTAATAACACAAGCCAGATATCGTTCGCTCGCACGCGTGACCGCGATTGTTTAAAAAATAATTCCGAAAATCACCATAGGTAGCGGCCGAGTTTGTTTGAAGACTTTCCTTGATTCCTCCCACGCGTAGATGATGACCACGTAATTCGGTCGATTACGAGGTCTCCGCAAGTATGTATTATCGGAATCTTGTCCACGCGTGGTTCGCACTCTTTGGCGGTGTTACGAGATGGTCACGTTGTAAATTACATAACGGATAAATCGGATACAGCTGTATGCAATGAAATAAACTTGGAAATTTATTGTCCAATGATCGCGTTCAAATTGCCAGTCCATCTTCACGCGTTTTTTTTCCTTTGCATTCATTCAGCGTCACTGATGTTCGCTCTTTAACTTTCAAAGTTACATTAATTCACTATAAAATTTTATATTATGTAATTTTATATATATATATATATGTATATATTATACGCGTAATTACATAATTAATTAAATTATTTTATGATATATTATTTTTGCGTTTATATTCAATTTTATTAGGTATTAAGTTTTATAATACTTTCTCATGATTGTCTTTTTCTTACGCATTAACTCTTTCGTTTAAAATTATTCGATTAATCGCCGCCGTTAAACGTCGCGTAATCAGTTTTCTACATTAACTTCAATTGCATCCTAATACTTTCGTTTTCCATGTATCTCTCGTTTTACGGTTTGCTCACGCCTCCACGAGCAAACGCAAGATCAACTGATAAAACGTTCCAGCATCCAAGAATCGCGAGCGCGTTATCTCGCGATTCCATTTGCGTAACCGCGGGTGCATAAAACGAACCTCCTATGCTCGAGATTAATACGAAACGCTTTCGAAACGCGCACGTTAATACGCCGAGCGAATTATACGAACGATTCGGTACCGGTACCGATAGCAATCTATATCACTCCTTTGGAGCTCACGCCGCATGAACCTGGTATTTTAATACCGGCCGTTTACGTGCACGCACAATAAGTTTCTCGCAGCGCAATGTTGCTTCTCTCGTACGTGATAATAAAAGAACATGACTGTTCCTTTGCGAAATTATTATAAATATTTGCGTACGTGAGATACGTAACAATGTAACGATATGATTGTTGTGTGATAAAAGATTGTCACACGTGAATTATTGCTTGATAAAAAAATTTCACGTTGCACTATTTAAAGATTCTACTAACTGAAATTTATTTATTTATTTAGATGCCGAATCGAGTATTTCTTACTCTCTAAAATTTTTTTAATGAAATCTAATTCTACACTGAGAAAAAGATGCCTAAAAATATATTTATGAGAAATTTCACTGAAATAAATATTTATTTAAATACGGGCAAAATAAAATTTTATTCCTAGCAAATAAGCCATCTATCTTATTTTTTTTGCAATTAATGAGATATATTTCACAGAAATGTATATTTCGTCATCACAATCAAAGTAACATTTGTTTCGTAATATTTCGACATTTTTCTCTTAGTGATAAAGAGTGACAAAGAATGATAATTGAGCCAGTGTTGAAAGAGTGGCTCAATTGTCAATTTTTAAGAATAAGATTTCACTCTTTGGAATTAGATTCCACTCTAAAGATTTAGAGAGTACGTTTCGATTGCCTGACTTTCGAGTGTCTCAATCCCATAAATGGCTTCGAATGCACTTTAGCGGTAATGCCTCGCAATATTC
>NW_017296059.1:4459501-4481881 GCF_001594075.2 Trachymyrmex cornetzi
TTGCGTTAGCCAATCGAAATCCTATACCGACATTGCGGATCCAGGCTGACACAACCAACAATTGGCTGTTGCAATCAATTAAAAATGCTATGCCATATTTTACCATCTGATTTGCAGCAGCAGCCAATCTTTTCTTTCAGGGTGCACATTAACCATCGGAGGAAGTGCGCATGTGACTCTGTTCCGCGCTCGCATACACGTGCACGTGCTCTGGATGAAACACTGTTAACGCGATCTAAAAATAAGAAGGGGGACTTGGAGGACGCATGTTAATGACACGATCGAATAATTTCGACGTTCGATACAATTTCAAACACGATCCACGACGCAGTGTTATCGTCCGTTTTATCAAACGTCCGAATTACCTCGTCAATTAGCCCGAATTGCGAGGGAATTAACGCTCGTACGACATGCGAGTAAAGAGTTTCCATTCATACGAACGGTCGCGCGAACTCGTTCGCACGCCCGAGCGCATTAAGCCGGTGGCTGTTTTTTTTTCGCGCTTCCTACCGGGTATACAAATCAAGCGCCATGAACCACTTTCGCGAGCGTGTACACGTGCACATACCCGAGCGAAACACTGTTACAGAGCGTGCCGGCCGAAGTCGCATAAATTATACCGAGCGGAGTTTATCATGAATTTATCGGTTCCTCTCGCGTTTAAGTGGTAACATTCCTGCGTGGCCAGACGAGGTCTGGGTCTGCAACTCTCCGATTGCAATGAACGAAGAGACACTTGGTTAGTTATCTGACTAAATTGGATTCGGTGCAGTTTCGGTGGAATTCAATTTTCGTTCCTGTATAAGCATCACGAAAGTAACATCGAAAAAAGCGATGACAATTGGATTACTTGGCAAATTTGCAGCGTCGATGACGATCCTACAGAAAGAACCGTTTGCGCGCTGACGAAATTAAGTCCGCAATTGGAGACGCTCCTTTTTTTTCGGCTATAGCACGATGCGTGCATCATCGCCATTCAGCCGCGCGCGCGCACACATATATACGTTTGCCAAAGTACTGGTCACAAGGTGCAACTTAACGTCGGCCATAATCTTAATGATCTGGATTTCCTCCTTTTATAATTACACCGTGGATTAACTGCGCGGTTGCCGGAGTTGCCTCGCGTTCCAGCCAAGCCGGGCCATGGGAAACGATTTCCTTGCGCTAATGTACAATCACCATTCGCATGGTCTTCAACCTCCTTCGTGTATCTCTCTTCTAGCGCCATCACGTGCGCGGTCCCACTCGGGTTGTTATAACACGAACGCCCACGCGATACCCCGCTCGAGCTCACGCATGCGTGAGCCTAGAGCGAAGAAAATAGGCTTTCATAGCCTTGCTTACAATTGTTTAACTCGCACGCTCGCACACGCGTACGCCTATTTATTTTTCTTCGCGTTCGACTATCACCTGAGTTGTGCTACATCTGCGATCTAGGCTAACTAATTTTGAGTCAGAAAATGGCCAAGGTCTCCCTTCCACATTGCAGTTGTGTAATACAGAAAAAAAGGGAAAAATTTAGACGCTTTTTAAACGGAACATTTAATTTTGCCTCAGCCGGCAATATTAAAAAATGTCAATTTCCGTAAAATATTTCTAAACTTTTACAACATAAAGTGTGGTTGAATAAACTATTTCAAAGTTGCAATAACTATAAAATAGCTTATAGTTATTTTTGAGTAATCCCAAAAACGTCAACTTTTAAAGAAATGTTTCTAAATTTTTGCCCTGGAGTGCGTAATTGAATAAATTGTTTTATAGTTACAATAACCATAAAATAGTTTATTTAAGTATGAATATTAATTCTATACTTAAAACTTGTATACACTGAAAGAAAAGATTAGTTGCTGCAACAAATTAGGTGGTTAAATATGGCACAGCATTTTTAATTAGCTGCTGCAACCAATTAAAACTGCCATGTCATATTTAACCATCTAGTTTGCCGCAGCAGTCAATCTTTTCTTTCAATGTAGTGTCACTTTTACAGTTACTACCACTACATATTTTTCTGAGTGTAGTTATGCGAAATCTTTAGCGTCATGTGGTAATCGATAAAAAGTAAAGTACTACTGGTGGACAAAATCGAGAAGCGATAAAACGCATAAGTAAACTCGCGACAGCCGATTGCCACTTGACAGTAGTCGTATCGATTGTCACTTGACAGTAGTGGTATCGATATCTGGGCGTAATCAGTTGGTACAAATCGACGTTTGCAGAGCGCGTTTGCTGCTGGGACGGGTGGGACCGACACGACGCGACGCGACGGACGGGTCCCCCTGGGCCCTCTTTCTTGGGCGAGGCCCGCGCGCTCGGTCTCGCAAAAAGAAAAGCCACATTCCGCGCAGGATTCCGCGTGAGGTGTACCGATCTCACGCGTGAAATCGCATCCACCACTGGTACGCATTATCTGCCGGCAGCGATCACGACCGATCGCGCGCGACCACTCGGCTATTGATTTACGGTTGCTGCGAATCGTAAAGCGGGCTCCGGCTTTCCCTACCAAGACTTCGCGCCCGTCCGAACTCATTGAGAAGAGTGACACAGCCCAGCTTAACTTTATCGATAATTTACGTCCGATTTTATGGCGAAACTCCGATATCGCGGATATACGCAAAAGTTAAAGGTCCGATTTTTATCCAAAAATTAAATATCACGTTACGAGCGATCATAAGCTTGATTGCACGATACATTCACGGTATAAAATGTATGTTTCAAAATTAGACATAAATTAGAGACCCGATTTTCATTCGAGAAATAAATTTCCAAATGTTACAAGTGTAATGATGTATATTAATGTCAGAAGCACAATACATTCGGTTCAAAATATATGTTTCAGAGTTTGACACACAGTCACATTTCTGGCAAATTTAATACAATAAAACTAGATATATTACTTAAGATTATACGAGTGAGAAAGATCAAGTACTTTCTTAGGAATAGTAGGAAGAAATATTTTGCGATAATTTGTCAAGTTATAATGAAAAAATGTCACTTGTTTTAGTCATTCTAATTTCATCTGTCCTAATTTTAAGAGGGCAAAGTCATCAATCATCA
This sequence comes from Trachymyrmex cornetzi, assembly GCF_001594075.2. Lineage (NCBI taxonomy): Eukaryota > Metazoa > Arthropoda > Insecta > Hymenoptera > Formicidae > Trachymyrmex > Trachymyrmex cornetzi. The sequence continues at coordinate 4,462,556 of NW_017296059.1, forward strand.
TTCGTCATTGTTGCAATGACATGCATAAGGCCGTTAAAATTTTCTCAAAGCCACGTCACTGTCCGCGATTTACGCAGTAGAATCAATGCCCGCAGCAAAACAGAAATTACGTAAAGAGGCGGCTTGTGCGTTTCAATATAATCAATCCGAATGAGAGACGCTTCTCATTCGTTTTGCACGATTGTATAAATATTTCGCGCGATCGTGATAAATTCCAAGATATACGAGCGATTTCCCGCATATCGGCCTATCTCACGTGCTTTACGTCGTTCCGTCTAGACAAAAAGCGAGGAAACGAGACACGGGAGATCGTGCTTTCTGGTTAGAAATAGGTGCAAGATCCGACAGGCGGTGCGAGCCATTTATTCCAATAATTCGCTCGTTAAAATACTGATCGAAAGATCCCGCGGAGATTTTCACAGACACCGTCTCGCCTTCTGTCGGCGTGACGCTTGAATTCTCTCTCTCTCTCTCTCTCTCTCTCTCTCTCTCTCTCTCTCTCTCTCTCTCCCCCTCTCTATTCTCACTCCTCTCCGGAGCGCGTTCGCATAAACGAAATAGCTGGGCGAGGTGGCTGATTGGTTTCTTGGCACTATTCCCCTCGACCCATGAATCGTGCTTCATCCACGTCGAGGTAAAGCCCGCGCCTCATCCCCGTGTCCGGCGAAAGTCTCGAGATGGGTGACACAATTGGACGAGCCTCCACTTTTGTCTGCCTTCCAAACTGCCCTTCCACTCTGTCCGTTCGGTAAACACGTACAACTACTGCTTCATTCGTAACGATCATTAAGTTAATTATTACTCGGCTATGTCAAAAGCCATATATCGCTCCTTTACTTCCAAAGCGATACAACTAAAAAAAATTAATAATAATAAACTCTTTATATAAATAAATAATAAATACTAGTAAGAGTCTAACATAATCAATTATAATTGATTAGTACATAATATCTTCAAATTTGTAATTTCTTGGTTGCTGAATATAAATTATATGTTAGATTCTTACTTGCCCTAGATTGTATTTATTATTTTAAAAAATTAACAATATTAAGTTAGAACATATGAACACTCTAATTGGACATAATTTGACATGAATTTAATAGCGCCGATTACTTCCCAATTTGCAATACAATCAAAAGTGAAGTATCCTCTCAAATTAGACTTGATGCGTCGACAAAAAAAATTAAATTTCTCAGAAGAGGAAAGAAGTATTTTTCAACACACACTTGATAGAAGATTATTGAATAATATTGATAAAAAGAATATTAGGAGACACGGTAGATCTCGAGTGTCAAGTACATGTTTATATGCTCTTAACATAATCAATTGTCAATTTTTATTAACTTCGTTTTCACAACTTTTAAAAAACCTTTTTAAATTATGACAATTTTGACGATTTTATGATGTTAAATTAGTTTACTTTTGATGAGACTGATAGAGTAATATTTATTTAACTCTTATTCATGGTAATAATTCAAAAATTATGTTTTTTTGGGCCACTTTTGAAGGGAGCGATATCTTTTCAGATTAATATAGAAATTTATCGCACAATTTTTAAAACAGATTGCGGTGAAAATTAAACAAAGTTACGAAGTAAATTCTTCTTAAACCTACTAAGATAACACAAATCTTATTTCTTCATAAATATGTTAGCGATTTAAGGATCATAAATACTTAAAGCTTAAAATATACGTGCGATTTTTTAACGTAATTTACACGCGAGATGGAGAATCTTTAAAAGAAGAATATTTTTTTCTCTATTTTTAAAAATATACTCAATCGATTGGCTTATATGGATCGAATATATATCATTTTTCGCACACATGCGAATCATATTTATGAATTGCGCAACTCTGCAATATCGGTTGCAATGTAAAAGATCGAAGTAATATTAAGGGCACTGCGACAGATTTCTCCACCGACGAGGGAAAATAATTACCAATTGCGGGCGTGAGCAGGTAGGTAGAGAGAGAAAGAGAGAAAGAGAGAAAAAGAGAGCCTAACGATCGATATAAGATATTTCTCTCGTCTCGCAGAGACCGGTCCACTCTCGACAAGACGTTAAATCATCGTATGTCATACGGCTGCGTCGCAGCGACATTCGGAGACGGCGTGTATATCGGCGTGAATTACTCGGCATTCCGGCGACGACGGTGTGACGAAAGTCGTCAAAATTCGGCCGGGAATTCGCGAATATGGCTGGCGGGGACGGGCGCCATGCCGCTATGCTCGTTAGCCATTATTATGGGCATAGCTGAATCACCGTCCTCGTCGTCGTCGTCGTCGTCGCGCACATCGGGATTTCGCGGCGCGCGGGGAATGAAAAGTTTATGATCAGGAAGAATCGAACAATGAACGAGAGCGAGAGACGAGTATTCGGTCGGTGAGATACGACGGTAATAAGCCGGGCGGGGTTCATTAAGCGCATTGTTGCGTCCCGAGGGCGAGACTCGTCCCCCTCCCCTCTTTTTCTTTTTCTGGTCCCCGTACATTCTTTCGTCCTCTCGTTTTGCCCTCAGGAGAGTGCACCTTTGACCCGTCGCATCCACACGTATCGATGTGGGGGTCACGATGGCACGTGAATAGGGGACAAAAAAATAAACGGCATGCCAAGCCTTTTTCTCGATTTCGCGCGTATTCGCGTTGACGCGCGAATTCTGAAGAGCCGACCGCTCGCGACCAATCGAATAGACCTTATCGTACCCAACCGATGACTAAGCAGACTTCGAAATATAGGTATTGAAGAATTGTAAATATATTATATGCAGATATATATTAATTCCATGTATTATATTAATTTTACATGTACAGAATTATATTGAATTAATATATATTTTTAAAAATATAGATGTAATTTTTATGTTGGTGTAAATTATGCAACTACCACAATGATATCGAGGATATAAAAATATTGTTTTATAGGAAACAGGGTCGACTATATAAATATATACATATACATTTTACAATCTGTTAAACAATCGAGTTAGCCGAGCTCTACAAGTGAGATAAGTATTCATTTCATATTAATTGCAAAGTGTAGCTTAGTCAACAGTAACTACTGTTCAAGGTGCCGTATTATTTATATTTTCAAATGTTGGTAGAACAGCTAGCCGTGATTGCTGATTTCATGTCGCCAGTCATAATGTTAGCGATGAGTTTGCGAAGTAAATAATTTTGTAGGAGGTAAAGACAGAAGATGTTCGCAAACGCCCAAAGTAAACAACTGAAATAAATGGCCTCCCGTTATAATAATAACGACGAGAGTGCACCATTACTCGTTTGTCCCCAGAGAACCGGTAAAATGGAGCAAATGTACGGGCCGCCGTTATATTCACTCATATTTGCAAAACCGGTACGACCGGAGGAACGCATCATTTATAACGTTATCCCTCGGAATTAATCAATGTAAGATCTATGCAAGTAGGAAAACGTTATCAATTATTTTATCCCTCTCTCCCTTTCTCTTTCTCTTTTTGCTTCTGTAGCAGTATATTAAAAATAATTCTTACATTACATCGCATTTTAAGTAAATTAAACATCTCATGTCTCCAGAAAAAATTCTATCAAAGTTTGAAAATAATTTCGTGCATTAAAGAATACAAAAAAAAAAAAACAGTTTTATGGAACTGTCTAAAAATTCAGCTAGATACAAATTTGAAAATAATTATGTTGGACCATCAAAGTAATTACACGTAGAATACTCAAGTTATTAGAATGTCAAAATTTTTGGCAGTATTGCTCATAATACTTGAACGTCCCACATAATTATTTTGATAGTCCAACAAGATTATTTTCAGATCTTTTATACTTCAACAAAATTGTTCTTTCCATGTAAAATTTACAATTTTCATGCAAAAAGAAAAAATTATTTATAGAATGAACAAACTGGTCTAAATAATATAGTCCATAATCGATTGAACAATGGCGGAAATAGTCTTAGCTACTAGTTGCTGTCGTGCCGCTTTAATAATTATGTCATTCGAACGTAAGAGGAGGTTGCACCCGGAGGTAGGAATTGCAGAGTGCGAGATAAGTGCGCGCTACTTGACCAGGTAATTAATATTCGAACGGGCAGTTAATGACGTCCGTGTGGCGGCGGCGACGGCGGCCGGGCTGATTGAGCTCGGCACTCGCTCTCTCGAAAATTCGCTGACTCCTCGCGGTTCATTTCAAGCCCAGGGTCGTAACACACCGAGCTCCGTTTCTCTCACCCGAGAATTAAACGGCGCTCGCTCCTTTGCTCCTTCGATTCGCCGACTCGCACAAGCACAAGCTCGCGCACCAAAGCGCTCGCTGTCCCACTTCGTCATTGCGCCTCTCTACCTTTGTACTTTCCTCTGAAGTCACCGATTGCGATTCTTATTATACGTTTAATGCACCAAAAGTCGATTGTGCTCGAAAATCAACAACGATCGGACCCGTCAGAAAAAGAGAACGAGAGAAACGAAAGGCATATTTATATTGTATCGTCCATAAGAGTTAAGGATATTATTGTTCGGGTATCATGATAAAATACACCGTGATTTGACGATTATCATAAACGGAGTGGCAAAAATATAATATATCAGACGTCACTTACGGAACGCCGTTTTACGTCTTAACGCGCCAAAGATATTTCCGGAAATTGCTAATGACAGAACGACTAGAAATATAGCATGACTAGGAATATTTAGCTATGTATTTTTTAGGTCAAAGACAAATTTGACGTGTGCAAAGGTACAGAAGTCGAAAAGTTGAAATAGCATAAGAGATCTAATGAGAACGCATGAAAATGTAGATTTTTAAAAATATTTTTTACGGATCATTTTAAAAGCTTGATGTCGCAGCGGGTGTAAGGAATGTCCTATAGGCATAACGTGCTTCAGATGTTTGGTAGTGCAGACCCCGTTTGGGGATTGGTTGCGTAACAGGTGAACAGAAACGGGAATAGAAAAGAAGAGACGAGCGCTTTGTGCCAGTGCTATATGCGGGCGTAGCAAAAGGTATGGTACTTTTGAAATACATACATGTTTGATAAAAAATAAGATTCTTTAGTTTCTTATAATAGAATAACTTTAGATACTGAATAAAAACTAATAAACTTTAATATACGATTATAGAAAGAGAAATTATAATACTGAACATTCCAATATTAATTCATAAGATAGTTCTATTTCTTATCTATCGTTTAAATGATTTTCTATGACGTCGAACATTGTCATATAAAATGTTGATTAATAAAATGCAATCAATTTTTTTTATTTTCTTCATTAAAAATAACCATTTTTCTCTCTCAATTTCTTGTGAAAATTTCATTCCAAAAGAGTTAAAATATTGTCACTATTGAAAAAGAGTGAAAAATTTACACTCTTAAATAATTGGAATGGGATTTATTCCAAAAAAGGAGTGAGATTACTTTCCTTTGGAGTAAATCTCATTTTAAAAGAAAAAATAAAATCTCTTATTCAAAAGTACAAATTTTTCACTCTTTTTCAAGTGGTAGTATTTTAATTCTTTTAAAGTGCGATTTCATTCCAAGAAATTTAGAGAGCATTTATTGCATCCGTTGATGAAAAATGGAATACATTGACGCGAGACTTCCGACATGGAAAAGAATTTGGTGACCTCTTCCGAAACATGTAGAACAACGAAAAGCCATTCCTGTTCACTGTATATTTTATTTCTTTTTTTTCTACAATAAATCCAATAGCGGTTTTTCTAATGGAGGCTGACATATCTTATTGACCCCGCATATACACCCACGTGCCGGTTGACAAATGTCCGAATAAAAAGACATTCGTTGACAAACTCGTTGAACACGGAAATAGAAAATTTCGTAGTCGGCTCGTGCAGGAATTTTAGAGGGCAAAAGTGGAATAATGTATTAAAGAATGCCTATACGAAAGAAATGCAGTTATAGATTATAAGTCTATTACATTTTGTTAATGAGAACGCTATTTTTATGAAATAATATTTATTCTTCAAATATCATTTTAAAAACCAACTTTACGATAAAATTCTTGACGACTGTAACTCCAATTTATGAATGTATGACAACTAATAATGTCGTTGTTTTTTCGAAAAAAAAATGATTATGGATATTTTTATATCCATACTATGATTTATATATTTTCTTATGTATTATTTATTTTATTTTTTCCTTGCGGTTTAGAATAGCTTCCAGTTTACATTTTTTTACATTTATTACAATCTTCTATTTCTGTTCTTGCTTCTTCGCACTGCACATTGCCAAACTAAAATCGCATTTAATTTTAAACTAAACTATAAAAACAAAATCTAAATCTCGCTAGGAATAATAAATACTAAATATTATTTTACAATTTTATAAATTATAGATACTACTTTATAAAGCTAAAGAAACAGAAATTTAACGATTATCTGCCGATGCTATCCTAAATGGAATTTCATTGATTCTCAGAGTGATAGCGACATTTGTATGTATACGACATTAACGAGATTGGTGTCGTTCGCGACACAAAGCGCATTATTCATTCGCGACGGAATGTCACGCGTTCGTTTCGTTTCTAGAACAAAGCTAGCTATGAGATCCTTGGAGAACACCAGCGATAGAATATTATCATCGTCCCTTGAGAGAACCGGCATCGGTATGATAAACGGTTACTGCGGGTACGCGCATACCAATAAACAGCGTGAAACCGCAAATACGTTTGACTATAGTACATAAGTGGTCGCCATCTTTCGGTTATTTGCGTTTTACCTCTGCGCACACCCCAGGAACACTTTGTTCCGCTCGATTAATCTCCGTGAATCGCGCGTCTTGGATCCCTTTCATTTTGCATATGGCCGCTCTATATTCGGAGCGTTATACATCCAAAAGAGAATGTGTTTTCGCGATTCCTCCACGCCCGTTCCGAATCCGAGTCCCGATTTCATTCAATCGCTGATCGCGCGATCCTCGCGACATGTCTCATTACAGAATTAACATTCCCGGGTTAAGATTATAGGGATCGCGGTTTCTCTCTATTTCACGCTCAAGGACTGTTTGGTAGGAATCACCTCAATTTCAAGAAATTCTTCCCTGGGCTGATTTGTGGTTTTTCACCGCATCCAAGGATGCGCCTTTCTAACTCGCTAACCGGACACCGAGAGCGACACCGGCGGCACGACCTTTTTTCGCGGCTTGTCATTGAAGACACGAAGCAAGAATTCTGAATGGCTGCGTTACGTGATGCCCGGAATATCGCGTTGCCACATTTAACGAACTGATTAATCACCGAAAGCTATTTCGCGACCAAAGTACAGGGCTCCGAAAGTGTAGAGAGGAACAGAACGTTTAGGAGCGGACATACGCATTCTCCTCGGAATCATTACATGTCTGTTATGTAAGCGTTGTTATTTATCTTGGTGACGATCGCCAGAACATTCACGTTAAAATAATAACGCGGTGGCTGCCAATGGCCCGCGACAACGAAACGACCTGACAGAAACTTACTTGTTACCCCGTTTTAATACGCGTGACGGTTCTTTGATACCAGTGTAAATCAATTTACATAAATTGCATCAGTAACCAGCGACTATCGATTGAATTTATTTTCGATAGAGACCGATTCTTGCCAAAAATCAAATCTATACTCTTGTGCATACTGATTATTATATTATACAAATACTAAAAGGAAGTTTGGTAAAAAATATTGGTAATATTTAGTAAATATTGTTAAACATAATAATAACTATTTTGTAATAATTAGAAAAGTAAGATAATATTTAGTCTTGTTAGTCGTGCATATAAATGTCGTTATCGCTTTAAGGATCGAGATAGCCAATTTAACTCTCTTAGATATGTATGATATTTCATTCATGTACGTTTCATAATTTTATGTCGTTATCGCTTTAGGGATCGAGATATCCAATTTAACTCCCTTTGATATATATGATATTGCATTTGTATAGGTTTCATAATTTTATTTACAAGTTTATAATTTTAAATATTCAATGAATTAGTGAGATTATAAAATGTTTATAAATATAATTATCTATACATTTAATTTTTCCTTCTATTTATTATTTACGAAAAAAAATGTGTTTGGAGCAAATTGATCGATCCTTCTAAGAGGAAAAAGGGATTAAATCATCCTTCTAGTCCTTCTAGTATTAAGAATCAATAATAACATAAAATTTTATTTAGGATAGCATAAAGGATTCGGCAGATAATCATTAAATTTGTAATGATAATTTGATTAATTAATTTGATAATTATTTAATTATTTAATTTGATAATCGTTAAATTTTGAAAATGGACAAATCAGTATTTTCTGAATGAGTCTATCACGATTCTAGTTAAGATAATTTAGAGTAAAAATTTCACTCTGAAGAGTGAAATCTCATTCTTAAAGATTAAAAATTAAACCACTCTCTTTTTTTCAAGACGGCTTAATCCTCATTTTTTAGAATGATATTCCATACCGAAGAATTTAGAGAGCAGATTTTGAATGAATATGACTGCGCATGACAAAATTATTCTTATTTCGTTTCCCTCCAGGTACAAAAGAGAAAGAGAATGAGAGAAAAAGAGAGAAGAGAAAGAGAAAGAGGGAGCTATACGTCCTTTACCTGTATTCTTTACGCGCGCATTATCGTCAGTTTCGTGCCAGTTATTTCGTAACAATCCCACACCGCGGGAAATCTCTTCGCCTTCGCATGCGAACTCGTCGGATTCGCACGCGCTCGTAGAGATCGCTTGTAAAATGTCTACTCTAGTAGACCGCTAACGTCACTAACATTCTCCGCTTGAGTAATCAAAGATACTTTTATCAATGATAAAACGATAATCACGCAATAAAATCATCAAAAAATACCGAGGCCTGCCTGGATATTTATTGATATCTAGGTAGTTCGATAAATATCAAGATAAAGACGCACGTTAACTCTCGGAGGACACGTCGAAGATCGAGATTGCATTGTGATTGCGCATCGGAAGTTGGAATTCAACCAATAAACATGATGCCAACTAAATCGATCAAATCTACTACGCATAGTCGCAATAAGATCTCAAAGTTTTGATTGCATTCACATCTGCTATCAAACTTATGACCGTTTCTATCAATGTACACTACTGCTCATTAATTTCAACCTTGATTTCAACGCTGCACTCAGACTTCGATGATTTCTGTGTAAAGGATGAACGTGATAAATATGTTTTGCCCAGAAATAAATCCATCTGTGTTGTTATAAATATTTTCTATAGCTAAGGCAGATCGCTTTTCGATTGATAATTCCTTTCTGAGAGTCATTTACGAGACCACTTATGAGACCATTTTACATGTTTTCACAAGAGTTCTTTCATTGAACCTACGTATGTTGACAAAACCCGTGTGAAGGCCCTGCAACTTTAGAAAAAAATTAACTTTTTATAACTCATCCGATTACTTATCGTTTGCACTACAGAACTTTTTCAAAAGTTGGGGACCAACTAACTTCACACGAGTGTTGACGAAACAGCATTGGGCATGCGTCTGACATTATTACGAGCACTTCTACGAGTGACCTTGCGCGCGTATTTTGTTTATTTCCAGAGATTATAAACTACCCGGCTGTTAGCTCCGTTTCTTCAAAAACTGCAGTTTTCAAGGATTCTCATATAAATAATGTATGTATAAATACGATGCATGTGAGTGCTGAAAGTGTTCATAACACAGCAGGTGGATTCATTTCTGCGTAACACACACGTTTCACATTCATCCTTTACAGAAATCTAATAAATTTGAGAATGTATTAAAATTAATGAGTGGTAGAGTAGATTAATTTTAATCCCTCTCACAATTCAAATACTCTTCATCTTCTTCTATTTCTATGTTCCCCATTGTAAGAATAACTTTAATCTTGGTTCAATTTACTCTTTACCATTTAAGAATTAGAAAAAAAAAATAAACAGTAAGTTAAACCGAGAGTTAAAGTTAATCAACATTAGTGGGAACAGGATACATCAATATTTATAGGCGTGAATATTTCCTGCATTTTTAATTGTGAGCAATACATCGCATGTAAACTGCATAGGTGCGACAAAAGGATTGAGTGCTTGCGTACAGGTGAGAGCGGAGCAAATCAAAAGCTCAGGAACGTTTTGATGCTTTCCGCTCGATAGCAACGGTAATTCGGGTTAGGTTTGACCGCGTTGCTGACCGGCCGTTGCTAGAACGAGGAGGGTTCTCTGAGGGATGCTGAAGAGGAAAACGGGAGGCAGGCAAGGTGGAGGGAGATGAGGGGGTGTGGGACGTAAGAAGTCAAAGACGCAAATAGAACGCCCAAGTTAGCCTAACGGTCTCGCTAGGCGGATCAAGGGGGAAGTTGGACCAGGCGCGCTTACCGACCAACGTCTCCTCATCTACCCATAGCTCTCGTCCTTCTCCTCGCCCTGCCGACACCTTTCGCATTTGCCCACATTCGTCCATCGCTTATCGTCACGCGCGATCGTTGAATCATACGCGATAATTCGTCACGATAAAAATTCATACGACGATCTTTAGATACAAATAACTAATCGGGGAAACAATAAGACTTATGCCCGTCATTCAGTCAGGTCTTATATTTAAGGCTTCCTTAAATTTATCTTCAGATGCTCTAGGAATTGTTTCATTGGTTACTGAATATATAAAGATAAATTTAAGGAAGCTTTAAGTACAACTGATCATTAGAGGCTATTGGAAAAAAATCAGAAAAATAAATATTTATCGACTAATAACAGATAAGGCTTTGAAAATCATAAAGTAAAATTAAAGACTCAATTACAGGCTTTCTTTCCATCTTTTACTAAATATTTATCATTTGATACTGTAACATATAAGTATAAGAAAAAAAAATGATAACTCTCTCTGAATCTGACGGTGAGTCTATTGAATTCGTTCGATTCTGTTCTATACATCTGCAAATGATTGGGTAGCATAAATATTGTTCCTTTTAATGATACAAGTCGACACAAATATCGTTCTGTCTTTGTTCATGGAATGCAACGAAAGATAAAACGATATTTATGTCGAGTTGTGTCACTAAATGTAAGGCCCACCCATTATTATTAAAATAAACTTATTATTCACACAATCCTTTTTATACGAGTTACGTCATTCTGATTCCTTGAAATTAATTAATGCGTCTTAGTCAATATAAATTAATTCGTCTCACAGCCCCGGCATCGGTAACTGTGTTACGGATTTTGACGTCAGCTCCGAAAGGTTAATAAAATATGGTGACATGTTCACTCATCCATAAATTATACGTATCACAATATGATACATACTCTATAAAAACACGATAATATTAAGCTGAAAACGAATAAGTGAAATGCATCGCGAGATACTTTGGTGCGATAAACGGGAGGTCGAGAGCGAACGAAAAGGACCGAACAAGAAAATTAATGAACAATGACTCAGCCGGCCAAACTATCGGCGCATCGGGACACTCTTATCCTTTCTCTTCTCTTCGCTTGCCTTAATATTTACTTTCCACCGCCGCCAGTATCGCCCGTGATTTCTGTTACGGGAGAGCGATGGCGACGACAGCTTTATGAAATCAACGCCCTATGCGATTACGGAGCTTCTTCTTCATGAATAAGAGAAAGTCGAGCCTCTCTCGCGTTCATGAGCCTATTCGCGTTTCGGCGAATAAAAAAAATCGTCGATCTGAGACTCTTCCATTTCTTTCACGCCACCTGTCAGCCACATTTCATCGCGTCTCACGGATACCTAAATTCTGCCGCTGTCGTTGGTCCATCGATCTTTTGCTCGGCGACAAGCGGCTGCCATGAAATGCGTAAAACGCGACGTGAAAATGTTCGTCGGAGAAGAAAAAAAAATACATTCCCAGACTTCATTAATGCGTTCAAGAACGTCGCATCGCTTTTATTCGCGTTATTGATCGCATCGATATTTTCTCCTTATCGAAATTTTCAATTTATTACGTAATTCGATGACATGAAAAACAGGTTAGCACGTCCGAATGAAAATGTCAGATGACGAATATCCGGCAAAAGAGATTTCTGGAAGCACCGATAAATAAAATTTCGAGGAGGCGTCGAATTGAATTATTGTACCCGGACCGTCCAAGTTCGCAGATTGTCTCGCGGAGAACAATTTAACAACGAGACATAAACAACGGAGGAAGATTACGCGAGGAAGAAGTATCTTTTTGAATTTAGATCCGATTCGCTGAGCAGAGCTGTGCGAAAAAATACCCTCGTGTGTTTCCACTCGACTGTTAGAACAATGATAAATTTTTTCCTAGAGCGCGACACGTTACGTCTAAATTCTCTATTTCTCGCATCGAACGACGGGCAGAGTGCGAGAACGGTCAAGTGTTAAATTTCACATATAAATGGCAGTATAATCCATGAAGGCGTTGAAATGACGCATATCTCGGATTTTCGCGCCCGCGTGACTTCGACACGCGTCGCACAACAATCCGCGGCCGCGTTGGTGCGTAAAAATAGCGGGGATGGCGTCGCGAAAAGAAATATTCCCGTAGATTTCACGAGCGCGATCTCGTTACGGGAGTTAAATAAAAATATTAGCCCACGCGGCGAGCGCGGCGAGCGCGGTGAGCCGCAAAGTGAAATGTTTGCACGAGTTTCTGCCCTTCTCATTCCGTCCGCCTCTCTCGCCTCTCCTTTTCCCATCGGAACGCACGCGCGTGCATAATCCTCGGACGCGTGTGGGTTCCCCGGGGCCAACGCGTATCCGAGCATGCAGATGAGATCACGTCTCGGATCCTGAAGAATCAGGAACATTCGTAGGTAGTAATTCGAAAATTCACTCGGTATTCTTCACACGCTCCGCTCTGCGCGTTACGCGCGCAAAAAAAATGGAATCACTGCAAACGCAATAAATCCACCAATTCTTTGGTGTAAAGAAAGCTCTGCTATCTAAAACGGGAACAAATTCTTTAAGTATTTAAAACTTGGACTAAACTAGATGTAGATCTAAAAATTATTTTGCTGGATTCGCAAAATATTTATTTTAAACACTCAAGTTGATTGCTAACGTCAAAACTGTTTATGCAGCTAAAAAATGTATTTGTAAATCTGTACATGAATGTTATAAAGCACTCAAATCCGCTTTAAAAATAGAATTCTTTCCCTAATTTGATTTGAAACTTTTTGCTCATCATATCCGACTTTCTTACGTAATTCTTTTTGATTGTCTTCAACAAAATTATTTTCAGGTATCTATCTGTCTGTAGGATGTTTGAACTGATTGTTAGGATGTCAAAACTTTTTATAGAGTTGAAAAATGTATTTGTAAAGCTGCATATGAATATTATAAATCACTAAGCTTCAAAAATAGGATTCGTTCTCTTATTCGAAACTTTTTACAGCGTTGTCATTATGCTTGAGTTTTATAAATAATTAATGTTTCGACGGTCCAACAAAAAATTATTTTTTATATCTACCTAAATTCTTAAATAATTGAGCGAAATTATTCTTTCCGTATAAAAAGTATAATCGTACGAACTGCATCGATAATTTAAAAATTTATCCTTGGAATTTAGATTGAATCTCAATTTAAGTTGATAACATTGAGCACAAATTACAGGTGATAAGTCGGGAGAGAAAGAGAAAAGAGAGTGGCACTTATTTATAGGGTATGAAGTTATTTCAAAAGTTACACGCTCGGCGGGCGTTGCCTCGTAAATTGTTTCCTCTATATCAACTCGTAAGTCGCGCCCGTAATTCCGCTGGATACAGGCGACGAAACGAATTCGGGGCGATCCGATAAGAAAGTACAAATTTACGTCCGCGTCGATGAGACGCGAGCCGGTCGGCCATCGTCGTTTCGTAACGGCGTGTTTTTTTACAAAGCGCCGTCGTCGGGATAATGTCTTAACTGGCCGCTGCCAGGAGTCATTTACACATCGATCGGCAACGAACGAGTGTATAAGTAGTCGGTAGAGTCGTTTGCACTTTGCACCAAAAAGTTGTCCCGGCGCGGTTTGCTCGCGTGATTACGGAGTGCGGCCGCGAGCCGCGCCTCCGTATATACCCACAAAATTTGCATACGAGACGTATGATGCTCGGTTTTTTTTCACGTTGCACTTTACAGACGCCCGATGAAAACGCACCGTCGGATAATTAATAATCGCCGGATGCCAGCAGCGCAGTGTCCGATTATTTTTAACGGTAAAACGTACGTATATACTGCTCGCAATTATCAATGTAAATATACCGGCGTGCTCCAATGGTGCTACCGTGAGATAACGGTGCAAAATAATAATCGCGATGAAACGAACGATCATCAACGGGGAAGGAACTACCGTCCGGTAGTTCGCGGCGACGGACTCGTTTTCTGTAACTGAAATTCGTACAGGCGATTACGTGCCGTTCGCTGTCAACGCCGCTGCGACGGCGAGAAAATTACTTTCGGCAGGGAAAGAAGCCCCTTCGAAGGAAATATCACATACCTTCGCACTCTTCGCCTCGCCCAATTTTGCACGCTCTCGCCTCGTCTCGGACGCGACGGGAACGAGGGGAGGACCTCGTTCAGTTGATGTTTGTTCCGCAACGCTCGATAATGCACTTAATAGCCCTCGAATTACTTTGTGAATGATCGATCGATCACTGTTTAACGAGCGAAACCACGACTATACTCACGCACACATTTTATTTTGCATGTAAAGCTGATTCTACATTAGTCGCAAGTCGCTCGCAAGCTTGTTGCGACAGCCAATTTTTAAATTGACACTTCAGATTGGCTGTCGCAACAAACTTGCGATCGACTTACGACTAATGTAGAACCAATTTTACGGCGTGCACGAGAGAAACGCTCGAAAATTTACATAATTGTAAATAGATATTTATCTATACTACATCCTATCATTTACTGACTAATTTTAACATGACTAGTTTCTAGTTAACTGTTGCACGGAAAGAACGGTTTTGCTAAAATTAAAAAATTTTACTAGATATCTAAAAAATTTTACTAGATATCTAAAAATAATTTTGTTAGATCAAAATTATTATATTATATAGGATGTTCAAGTTGGTTGCTAAAATGCAAAATTTTTTTAGGATTATTTATTATGCTTGAGTGCGTTATTTTGATGGTCCAATAAAATTATTTTTTATATCCAGATAAATTTTTAGATATTTTAATAAAATCGTTTTTTCTATGTATATAGTTTTATCTAATCAAGATTTCAAGATTACTTTCTGAATAATTATTGTCCAGTAAATTAAAAATTGATCAGCTTCTGGCCAATTTTTCCGAGATATTTTTCTACTTAGGACCAAGTCAGATTATTTATATATACAAAATAATGGAATTGTGTGACGTTATAATCTACATTTTATAAAAGTGAATTTTTATAAAAGTTACAAAAAAATGATTAAAATGAAAGGTATATGAAAAAATTACGTGTGTTTGGAGAAAAGGTACAATTAACTTATTCTTCTCCATTTTGATATGTCAGCTGATTTAGAACTATCAGAAATAATTTTTATTATTTTCCCAAGCTTTAAATTGCATATTATCTCACATCAGAAAGTTTATTTCTAATTTTCAAAACCGTTTTAAATATTTTTTGTATTATATCGTACTATATTATAGCGCGCTTGTGAAAAGGAAACTTTCCTGCTTCTGATTATAATATAGCTAAACCCACCAGTTCTCATCGATTTACGCTTGCATGCCTGTCATAATTACGAAATATTTTAACGATTTTATCACCGATTCGAAGTGTTGCTGAAACTGTAAACGCGTGTTGGTAAACGATTTCCGAGAGGAACTCGCGAGGGCGATTATAAGCGAACTCGAACGCGAAAGAACCGAACAAAGAGTAAAGAGGACAGGTGAGCTCGCGTTCTGCACACGTACTCATTAACTCGGCGCCATATAGCACAGCAATGCAAACATTAAGACGCACGTACACACTCGCCAATGGGATATCTAATGCCAACGTATATTTAACTATCTTAACTGCAATCTAAAACAGGTTTAAGCCCTGGAAAGGCTTGTAATCGCGAATGCACCAAGTAAATTTTCTAGCTAAGGGAGAAGAAAAGATAAACGAAACAATTGTGGTTTTTCTCAAACTCGCGCTTGACAAGTAAAAATCTATTTTTCTAATTAAGGGAAAAACACAAATAAGTACTCCTTCAGTACAAGAGAGAATACATAAATATTTTCAATGTTATTTTTTTGTACTGAAGAGAACCAAAACTATAATCGAAATATTTACGATTCTGATTGTAATACTTTAATTGTGTAATATTTTAACAATTTGATAACTTTTATTGGCTACTTTTATTTCTCTTTTTGTCGATCTTACAATTAGAACCTTTTTATATTAATTATTTTTATATTAATTATATTATTTAATACTTTATAATGATATAAAATATACTGGTCTCGAAAATATTGATAAAATTGATGGGCATTGGAATGAAAAATTATTGCAGCTTGACATAATATTATACAATTATCAAATTTCATCTTAATAATTCTTTATATATTTTTCTTTTTTGATAAAAAAAAATAATTACCTGTTATCAAAAATTGAAATTTTCATATATTCCGGACTAATTATGTCGATTCATTAGAAAATAAATACAAAAACATATAACTAATCCATCATTCGTGAACTTACATATACAATGAGTGCAAAAAGTATTCGTACAGAGAAAATATTTTTTAAGAAAACCTTGTTTTTAAAAAGTAAATATTATTCAGCGAGAAATGAGTCATCAAACTGATGTCGAATCGATATCGATACGATGGTTTCAACACCAATTCGATGTCGATTCGACGTTTAATTAACGTTTATTTCTTGCTAGGTAATTAACAATTTATTCATAAAGAATAAAATGGACTGTATGTTTCTTAAAATTATATATACCAAAAAGATGTGTATTAATTGAGCCGTTTATTTTGAAAGTGACCTAAGTCACTTTAAAAAAAAAAAAAAAAATGTTGTTTATGACAGCTAATTTCAAGTTGTACACGCTACTACAAAGGTCAACAACAAAACATTGAAAAATGGACTTAGGCCACTTTCAAAATAAACGGCTCAATTATAGAAAATATATCATCTGAAAAATAAGCAAAAATAAAAAATTCTATTGTTTGGATGCTCAAAAAGTATTCGTATTATGTTAGAACAGAATGTATTTATTGTGTAAAATTGCTAATTAATGTTTATTTTCTACAAATAAGACTTTTTTTTATAAAAAATTCCTTGTACGCATACTTTTTGCTCTCACTGTATGTAGCAATAAGTAAATACAAAGCAAGTATTAACGCGTACATTGGGTGCCGAAAAAGGGACGTTATTCGTTGCCGGCGCTTAAAGGCACAAAAGGGGCAGAAAGGCGTAGCTCGGACGCTTTACATAGCGTTTGCCAACGTCTGGCCATGCCGGGAATGGCAGAGGGGAGACCTTCTGCCTTTATACCGGCTAATACTCTGGACGGAAATATCCGTAATGCAAGGACAAGCAAGCGGCTCTAGCTCGGCCGCTCGCACCAAACGTGAAATATTCGCCAAGCTTTCGGGTCGAGCGAGATAAGCAACTTTTGCAATTGCAATCAAACTGAATTCAACGGGCAAAGTCCGATTACAAATATTCCGTTGAGAGGAAATAAACGCGAGAGAATGAGAATTTCAATTTTTTTTTACTCGCGGATCGAGTGCGTGAACGGTCGAGTGTTTGCAAAATTTTTTCTGCACCGTTTGTATGCATTCGAGAGCAATAAATCGCCGTTCGATCGTGTATACGACTTCCGGTTACGCAAATGTGAAAAGTCGCCGACGTCAGAGTTTCCATTTTAGAGCCCGTTCTTGAACTTGATGCTCGGCACCCTGAATTCGATATATAATACGCGTCCAATGCGACCCACACGTTCGCCCAAATGCATCGCGAGCGAAATGACCTTAAGTTCAAAATATCTGTTGTTGTTTCCGGAGTTACCAGCTCATCGGTTAACAATCCATTGCGCGCGAGAAGCTGGCCAAAGATCGGCTTTTGCGCGTAGGTGAAATGTCGAAGGGTCTTCTGCGTGCTCCCGCCATTAGACCATCTCCTAAAAGCGTAGTAACTCGGCGTGACGCGGAGTTTATATTTTCTTGCTGATTAATCGTGCACCATCTGCTCGCGAAATCGAATAAACGCGCGAGACATCAATCGTGCGGAGCCGCTACTCGCACGTAGACCGCGCCCGCGCGCGGAGCAACGAGACAAATTCCCGTTTTTCGTCGGAGTTGGAGCGAATCAGCGCTCGTACGTGGGTGGTGTATTCAGTAATTCGCGAACGACGCATAAAGATGCCCGAATTGCCACGTTAAATCGCTGGATTTCGAAACCCAGCCCGACTTATATCGGTATCGCGATACATACACGTAGCGTCACACGTCAACTCGCCTCCGAATTCGAATGTCTCCCTCCCCCCTCCAGATGAAGCACCAGGTTAATTACGCGCGATGCTCGCACCGCCGCCTCTTGTCATAATCTTCCCACAAAACGCATGAAGTATGAGCTTATTCGAGAAAATGCCATCTCAAAATTGTCGCGGACTACGAGAATTCAGACGCTTTTCAACATTATCACGCGATGGACTTAGTGCCAACTTGTACATCGGCGCCTTTCGAAATTAGGCCAACTCGTAGCAACAATGTAGTCGAGAGCCAAGTTAAGACACACGGGGCTTTTAATGAAATCGAACGGATGTTACGGCCCACGACTAACTCTATATCTGTTTTTTCTTTACTAAATTATAAATATTTCGAATAGTGTGGAAATTAATTAAAAAAGCAATGTTGGAAGTATAAAAATTGTACATTTTTTAGTTAAGTTCGTACAGAATATTATGATAATAAAATTATATTCTGAAATAGTTAATGGCTGCGTTCAGCAGGAAAAGCAGCTCTTTGCAACTGTTGTGAAATTCTTTAATATATTATACAATTTTGATCTTGCCTTTAGTTCCTCTCTAGATCTAAATATATAAACATTAAAGAATCTCAAAATATTTACAAAGTTGCTTTTTCTACTGAACGCAGTTTATAAAAGTAAATGGCTGCGTTTTGCAGAAAAAACAATTGTTGTAAGATTCTTTAATATGTTTAATTCTTGCCGCTAGTTCCTTACTAGATTTAAATATATAAGCCAATCATATAAAAAAATCTTACAACAGTTGTAAAATTCTTTTTTCCTGCTGAATCTTTCCCCTCTTTCTTTCACGCAAGAACTTTCTTTCTATGTTTTTGTAATATCATAAAAGATGTATTTTTTTTAATGCCAAAATCTACACTGAAAAAAAAATATAGTCAATTTTAATAAATATTTAGTTGAATACATGCCAACTAAACATTTATTAAATATAAAGAT
>NW_017296059.1:4481930-4554561 GCF_001594075.2 Trachymyrmex cornetzi
CATTTATTTGATACAAGAAATGTTAATTTGATTTAACAATTATTTTTTTTACTAAACAAATATTTATTTACTGTAAGTAAATATTTAGTTGGCAGTATCGAACTAAATATTGATTAAAATTGACTATATTTTTTTCTCAGTGTAATAAATTCTAAATGTAAGATCAAGAAACAGTGTTTTGGGTGTTATTAATTACGCAAATAATTGTTCAATGTTTCCGTAGACTTATTGCATGGAGTAAATTTAGCGGAAGTTTAGAGCAAATCAGAGAATTGTCGTAGGGCAGTGTGAGGGAGGGTACACCTGTCATCGTGACAGGAATATACCTCGTCGCCTAATTTTCTAGGAGCAACGCTTAGCTACGGCTCGATAAACTTGTTTATCTCACGGCGCCTCAGTTCACGATTTGCCAGAATATGATGACAGATGTGTCATACACACTTCTCATTCGCCCTCACTATAATGGAACTTGACATTTTTACCTTGCGATATAATAAGTAACATTGCGCGGGAGTCAAAGACAAACGTGCGTCGTACTCTCCAAAATGTTAAAGGAACACAGAATAACAAAGAATTATGAGCGACGCTCAATGAACGTGGGCGACGTTCAGCTGCTTTCATAAGTTATGAAAATGCAAAATATGGTTTTATTTAATGAACATTTACAAGTTATCCCATGTCACACTTTTGACAAAGCGGGTCATAAGGTATACGAATAAGAGTAAGAATATTCAGGATCCATTTATTTCTTTTTTTTCATGAAGCTTTCTAATTGATAAGTGCTAGATAATTAAACCTTAGCACAACTATTAATTCTTTTAAAATATATAGTTAAAAAAATTATATATACTTAGGTTAATACATAAAATGAATTTTTTATCAGAATCTTTATTTTAAAGCTAACGTCGTTTAAAATTTAATATTAATAAAATATTTAAGATATGGCAGTATGAAATAGAATCTTAATTAAGAGACATTTCTAGTTTCAAATGATCGTGGAGAACTCGTTAAACTTCCAAAAGGAAGTATTCCATATGCCTTCTAATTATCGGCATCCGGTAATTCGCGTATCCTCTCAGATATTTTATATATACACGCTCTAAATATTCTCCAACGCATATTTCTGTCATCCATCCACTTAGTTCTACCTAGCCTAATCCGCGTAAAAATACCTGAAAATATTTGTCGCGAAAATTGGCCGTCTCCGTTCGTCGAGATGGCAAACGACTTTCGTGTCGACCAACTCGACTTAGAACGCAGCCCGGAAGGCAGCCAATTCGTCGCTACAGTTTACCGCTCACTAGCGATCATACAATGACGCTAACAGGAAGTAGATAATGGGAAAGCGTATCGCCAAAATACGTGCCAGATCTCGCGAAATAGTGCGTATTGCCTAACGTTCAATTAATCTGTCATACGATTTTACGACAGACATCGTAGTAGATCAGGAGTGCCCGTCGTGATGTTCAGGAGTACATCAACCCTCGAGACTAACGATTACGTAGATATCAGGAGAGATCAGTTCATTGGCACTCGATAGCACTCAATGGCACTGACGTCGAACCGCTCAACAGAATTACCGGTGTAGAACGTAAGGTTATTCAATCATCTTTCTGGCACGTTGTAACCGCGCTCAGTCGCCAATTCACCACGCGTATTTTCGAGCGGTAAAAAAATTACTTCCTCAATTCTTTGACGTACATACATATGTACGTATTTTAAATAAAAGAAAGATCGAAGAGTTAAAAATAAAGTTTGTTGCAGTGCATGTCTAGGCATATTCTTACAAATATCATCATTTATGCAAAGTATTTCTTAAATAGAGTTGACATTTTTGTTTTTAACATCGTAAAAGTTTTGTAAAAAAAAAAATTAAAAAGTCAGTTATGTACTACGGTTGTTTGCGTTTCAGTGGGTGAAAATTAGGTTGCATCATATTCGCCCGGTAGTCCTAAAGCGTTATAATCCAAGAAAGCTGGAGCGACAACCGTTTCTCCAAAATGACTCGTGAAAAAGGAAGCAGTGAAGGTGGTATTTCGTTTGGGTACCATCCAGGTCATCCTCCGGACGACGTGCTGCGAGAGTAGAGAGGCGGAGGAGGAGATGAAGAGGACGAGTAGAAGAAGAAGACAGTGAAAGTTCTTAGCGGACAGAGACGGTTGACAGAAGCAACGGAGTTAAAGAGGCTGGACTGATCTCACGTTGGGCTCATTAAGGGCCTACAACAGCCGCGTCGCTTCCTAGACTTCTCGCCAAGTCCATGCCAAGTGTCGTCATATCTCGTCTAATCATCGTTTTTCATCTCGGATTCCGTTGTTGTTCCATTCGTGAACTCTCATTATTAGGTGTGTGTGTGTGTGTGTGTGTGTATATATATATATAAAGGGTGTTTCGTCAAAATGGTGCCAGAAGGCTTCTAATTCTTGACGTGCTGTTTACGATCCAGATTCATTTAAATATATTTTTTGTCTCATGTGTCCGTAAAATTTAAAATATTAATAATATTACCAAGCATGAGATTAATGTGCACTCGATTTTATTTGACGGTTTACCTAATTAGACATCAGTGAATGAAGATAAATGACAAAATAAAATTTCGCAATTGAACTAAATTATTTCTGTGGGAATACATTTGTTTCTTAACAGAAACTTGAAATTTTATTGCTTCCTCTTCTCCGATACGTTTAAGATCATAAATTTTTCTGTCTAATTTGCTGGCAAAAGAACTTTGCAGCAACATGAATTAACGTGATGAGTCTTTGGCACTCTCGTCCGCTGCAAAAGGCACTCGTTCTGTTCTAAGTATAGCGAATGATATATGGCGATAGGACAACGGCGACGTCCAGCCCGAACGGCTACCGCATCTTTTGACAAGTACGTGCAATTTGCAAAATGTCGAGCCACCAAAAAATCACCGACAGCCTCGATTAACGCGGGACGACAATGTAATAGGTGTGACCGTACGTCGTAAGAACAGTTCGCGTCGAGCCGCTGAATCAACACAGGTACGTTCCAATGATGCAAATTGAACGGGAGCAGCCGGACGTCGCCGGTGGTCGCGCGTAATAGCTACGCTATCTAATTTCGTGTGCCATCCAACTCACTGACTCACTTTTGGCACGTATTCGCGATAGCGTATTCTTTTCTTCGCTTATACTTCGCGGAAAATACTAGAGAATCGCCAGATCTCTCACTGGCGGAACTTTTCGCGCATTTCCCGAACTACGGAGGAACTTCTTGAAGATGAAGAAACGAGGAGTCTAAGATTTCTCGAGATTTCAAGGCTTAGACTTCAAGAATTATCTTGAACCGAGTTTAGATAGTCGTGGTCAAAACGATGATTTCGTCTTGTGATGCAGAGGATATTTGCTAACTTCCGTCGAGACGTCGCAGCCACGAAGGTCATCCGCTGATTTGAGGAAGCCGCGAGAAGATAGGAAGAGCGACGTCACCTTCGGTTCAGTGGTATCGTAAATGAAACAGAGACCTCTGCGGAGATGAGGCGGGTGTGCGGCGTTGGTGATCCGTTTATTTTTACAGCAATGCCAGGGTGAATGCTCCGCGGAATGTTTAGCTTCGGCACATCGGGTGCGCGCACATATGCGCGCACATATGCACGCGCATTGCACGTATGCGGGCATATCTATATATCAGGCCGTCGCCGAATTTCATTGGCGTGCGTAATAAATACGATGATTCACGCCGCGTGATACCATTCACAGCGGCGTGCGGAAACGTTCGGGTCCCGATGACAAAATCGAACGTGCCGAATTGCGGAAAACGAAGTTATAGCTTATAGATAAGGAAGTGTGTTTTGCACGTCGACGTTTTCATTCTACATTCCAGGGTGGTTTCCTGTTGGAATCTACGTTGTTAAGACGAGAAGTAGTGTTTAAGTGTATAGTTTCAATCATAATACTGATTTTTATTTAAATAATGACCACTAGTTTTATCTTTAGATTTATGATGTTTTAAAAGAAGTGATATTGAAATAATCCGTACACCACACTGAGAGAAAAGTGTTTGATATTCGTGACTATAATTGCATGGTAAAATAATTACGATTAAGAGCTCCATTTTTATATAGTTTTATTATTATTGTAATGTTATTGATAATAATTATATTTATAATGCTCTCAAGAAATATACGGATGGCACAAAAAATTACTATAAAGTATAGTTAACCTTTACAGGATGAGAAAGCCACTACAGCTTAAAATATTTTGAGGTAAGACATACAAAAAGTATAAAATAACAAATCTTACTTAAAAAGCTGTGAGATTTAAAAAAATGGATTCTCGTCCTCTAAAGGTTAAATTATGGTAATTGCAACCATTTTTTTCCTCTCAGTGCAGCGTTACACGAAAATAATGTAAAATTACTACATATGTCAAATTACTACTAATAACATTTTACGATGCATGAGAGAACAACCATCTAACATTCAAATATTACGGAGTTAAAGTGCAAATTTTTTGTTCAATTTCACATATTATTTTCATACGCCAACAATAATCTCGCAGAGACGAGAAAAATACGAGGAAAGTGCGTGTAGATAAAGCACATACTATATACATATATATACGCTCAAGCCGACTGGATTCGGGATTGTCGGTCCATTAGCGATGTTTTGTGCGAGCAAAGTGCGTGCGCGCACAGCTGTTACGGCGTAAACCACGCTTGTATCTGCCAAGAGCAACAGAAGAACGCGGCGCGTGTGCACCCAAACGGGAGGCGGAAAAGATTACGGGGAAAGGAAGACGGCGGATATTACGTTACTCTATCGGAATCAATCGGCGTACACCGTTAAATATATACCGACTCTAACGTCATATTTCGAGATTACTCTCATTCTATTCCACCGTCATAAACAAGCCTAATCGTGACGGGAATAGCAAGCTCAAGGTATAGCTCTTGCTGTCAGAATCAAAGAGAAAAGTATTGTCGTATAATGTAGACAGAAAAAAAACATAGATACGTTTTAGCGCTGTAAACAGAGCAAGATGATTACTTTATTGCATCTAGTTCATTTTAGGCCATCAATTCTTTTTATTTTTAACCTTCGGTCGGCAACATGAATTTTAACTCTTCCATTAGCAATAGAGGTCTTCGAGAGAAACAGAGTAAACTTTTTGTTGTTCCGAATTATATAAAAATCTAAAAAAATTCTGGTATACTTGCCAAAGTTTTAACAAGTTTTCGTGTATCATCATATAAATCGGATTGCATTTTATTTGTTTTTGCAGATTTAATCTACCAATATTCACAATCACAATACCGATGTCTTTAGTTGTTGGCGGAGGATTATTTTTATAGTCGCCGAGAATTTCTTTTTTTTTATATTTCATTTCCATTTATATGCTTTCACAATCAAATTTTTTAAAATTGAATACATAGGTATAAATAAATAATCTGATAAAAAAGATACTTAGGATTGAAAATAAAATATATTATTAATTCTCAAAATTGGTAACACAATTACTGATAATGAGTCTCTGTGTAACTTAATTTATATATTGATTAAAAGGCACTTCAAAAGTAATTTCAAGGATTAAAATTGATGTGTAGCTGAATAATGAATGCTAGCAATAAAAGAACCATTTGTTAAATGTGTTACTTTGACATGCGCGCAAGATTTAATGTAGCTTTGGATATTTTCTTTATCGTTTCTAGACGATATCGAGTAGAGACCTTAACATACTTAGTGCACTTCTGTTAACGTTGTGAGTGTGAATCCGAGAGTTCGCAAACGCGATGCGTGATCCGCGAAAGATACACGTAATCGCGACGACGTAATGCGTAAGCCTGTAACAGCGCGTGCACGCGTAGGCGTTCGCACGTAAGACTTCCACTCAGAGGCGTCAGTATGGTAGACGCGTTAGCACGTATAACCCGACCGTCGTACGAGAAATAAATCCATAGGTGTGAGAGTGTCGCTGCCGTTTGGAGTCCGGCCAGAAAACGGAAAAGAGGTGGAGCAGCGAGGGGACCATCGCCCACGTTTCGCGCATACCGTGCCGATAAATAATCGTAAGAGTCGTCCAGAGCCGCGACGACGTAATGCCAAATTCTCATCCCGCGAACCAATCCATCGCGAATCCTGCGAAGGTCGGCCACGCTGGACGAGATCTACGACTTTTGTCCACAAAAACTGTGACAATTGCGACAGAAACGACTGGCGGCGATGATAATGATGGGAAGTGGATAAAATTGATGCACGATCCACCTGTTAGCGCACGTTTGTAATTTCGCACTCGCCTAGGTTAGCCTAGATTTATAATGTTTACACAGTAAATCCGAAGTCGCTTAAAAGAGTTGCTCTTTAAAAGCCATTTAAATCTATGCTGTGGGCGGCAGCGCCGGCCGTCAATGTCCCGAAATTCTTAGACCTACTTTCATAATATTTGGACGCGGCATTCTTTCCTAGCTCTGCTATTGACTGCTTCGCTGGCTGGGTTGGAGCGTCGGATTTAGGAAACGATTAATCACATCTGTGTTCCGATTATACACACACATCCCGTATAAGCACCGAGCGGAATGAATTTGTGTTCGATCTATTGTCAAGACTGGCCATAGGATGCCTAACGCAATAAGGCTTAAATATAGCCGATGTTTTTCAATCGACAGCTGCTCGACCTGATGTTTATGAGCCATTCGCGTATCTACGAATCATTTTTATGCCGTAGTGAAATAGGCGTTAGACTTACGCCGGCACGCCGTCCAAAAATTAAACTACAAAGTCAGACATGTCCAGACTAGAGATCCTATAACAGAGTCTGGCCACGAGCAATTTTGTCAAAATCCTATGAAAGAAAAAAATATGTATATCTGTTTATCTGTGTATATTAATTGTCTCATTCTTTAATCTTAATTAATCTTTCGTCGACAACAGGAATTTTCATCTCTTTTAACTCTCGTCAGCAACAGAGATTTTTGAAAAAAGATAGAAAAAAATTTTTCTGGATTGTATAAAAATCTAAAAAATTCTAGTATACTTGTCAAAGCTTTAACAACGAATTTTTATCATCATAAAAGTGTTGTATTTTACTTATTTTTACAAATTTAAATTTATCTACCAAAATTCACAACCAAAATATCGATGACCTTTAGAGCAGAGTAGGTATACAGTATGTATATTTCAAGATTACGTTTACATGAAATTTTTACGTAAACACGAATTTTTACACGAATTTTTTTCATGTAGATAATACGAGCCATGTAAAATATTAAAATTACTATAAATTAGATAACTTTAATGTTGATAAATAAAAATATATAAATAAGATAGGAACTTTATAAGTTCATGACGAAGAAAATGGATTCGGTGATTCATAGAATGTTTACATTGTATATACATAAATGTATATTATTACATTTTATGTGTAAAGTGAGACAGTAAAGTTAGGAACTGAGCAGCAGAATAAAAGGAATAGGGAACAGGAAACGGAATAGAGAATTCAATATCAAACATAATGTTAACGCAGAATAGTTCTGTTCCTTAACGATATTTCTCTGTTCTTCTATTCTTTTCCCTATTTCCTGTTTCTTGTTCTTTTTTCTCTGTTCCATATTCACCATTCCTTTTATTTTGCGCAGTCCCTTAGAACGAGATAATAGGTATACATTTTTCTCTCGTATGATTTTGACGAACTCTCTCGTGGCCAGGCTGTTATAAGATTTTTAGTCAAGACAAAACCCTCGAGAACGCTACAAAGATCACTATAGTGGCTGAATAATTGCCATGAATTTACAAAATAGCGTACGATAATGTGTGTTTACGCAATAGCGCGAAGCTGTAAAGCTGTAGCTGGAAGGCGCTGGCCATAAATCGAAAAAAGCAACGTGGATTACGAGCAACATGTTCCCGCGAGGAAGATAAATTTAGATCAAGATTTATCGATCGTCCGACTCGGGCGATTCATCCCGCGATCCATGCGATTGTCAACGCCCACGAGAACCGACGGTTTTATACTTATTGACCGCGAATTCGGTGACCATCACAAAAAAAAAAACGTAAAAATAAGTCACATGTTACGTAACCGCGCGATATCAAAAGACAAGAAAATAAAAAAAAAAGTATCCGATGAAACGAGAATAGAATTTCGTTGTCACTCGATTAACGTTTCTCTTTTAAATACGAGAAAAGGTGGATGTAAATGAACGATATATTACGCGCTCTCGGTATGAGACAAAGCTAAAGCATGTAACCTTCAACTTTTTCAGCAAGATCACATCATCGTTTCTATATTCGTGAAACGAGCCGATTCGTTTGTTTTATGTTCATGGAATGTCGACGTAAAATTTTTGACAAGCACATACAAGACGAAAGTTAAATAAGTTTGCAGAAACGTGCAAGAATTTTATAGGTTTTCTACAATAAGCCGTTACCTACCTAAGCTTTAAATCTTAAACCGTAAAAAATGGACCAATCATAGTTGATTATTCTTCTCATATTCGACTGTGACTGGTCTTACGGCTTAAAACTTAAAGCTTAGGTAATAGCTTATTATAGAAAACTCATTAATAGAAATTAGAATTATCAAATAAAAGAAAGACCTTCACAAAATATCTGAAATTCAACTTTAAAAAAATCTATAGGTTAGATTAGATGTAATTTTTACACGTGACAGAGTTGATCCATTTACAAAATTCCATAATTAATATAGCTAATTAAAAAAAATCGACACTTAATTAGAAGAATAAGTTTCCCTATAAGAGTGAAAAGAAATTCTCGGCTTTTCAACATCATATATCATAGTGTTTGGCTGCATGAAAGCTTTCTGACATAGATTTCTGACTATCGAGAAAATCGATTTAGCGTACATCCTACATGTGTATATAATTAGCTCTTCGAAGAGTCCACGGAAATACGGTTCATTTGTCATCCATGAAGTTTGTTCCTTGGAAACGACAGTTCCTTCCCTAGTTAAAGAACGATATGCATTTTAAACTATGACACTTATGGCAAATGTCTGGCTGTATTTTGCGACGGTATTTATTAAACTATCAACAGATGCAGCAGTAAAGAAAGCGAACGCGTTCTCGATGTAAAACCGTTGAGGAAAGTAAGTAGGTCAATACCGGGAATCTTAGTGATCGTTAGCATACTTGTAGGATTCGGTGTTTACAGGGGAGATTTAATCGCAAAAGAAATTCAAATAAACCACCAATTCGGCACTAAGATCTTGATTTTAAATCCGATGTTTAAATAAAGCCGTTATCCTAAAAGCTCTTCTAGATCATTCGCGTATAAATTCCGCATAATATTCAGAACTTTCAGAAGACTGCGCGATAAAATCAGGCGCGATTGGTGTAAAAACCGATGGTTACAGTACAGGTGGATAACCGTCAAGCGTCTACAAATAAGAGGGTGAATAACCGTGGGTAAAAATACTGACAGAATGGAGTGCAAGAGGTGACGAGGAAAAAAAGGACAAGATGAGGACAGAGGGATGAAGAGAAAAAGCCCGAGGAAGAGAACGAGATGAGTAGAGGGGAAGGAGTGCAGTTGGACGTGGTCGCCGTCCGATCCGGAATGCGCTTCGCGCATTCATTCGTCTCGGTCTGCCTCAAGCCTGGTCCAAATGTCCGGTCGCAGTCGTGGAATAAATGACCCACAAATAAAATAGTACTATCCCAATTGGTATTCTTTGCGTTTGTGAAAAATTTCACTTTAGTTCCATTGACTTTTAACATGAAGAGTTAAGTCTAGTTGTTTGCTAACAATTACATGATAAACGATTAGCAAATTAAATGGTACTATCGTAATTTGCCTATTAGAATTTTCTATTTCTCAGTTTTATTACACTGTTAAATATTAAACACTAAAAGGATCAAATTTAAATAAATTCCTTAAATAACATTTGTTATTTTTAATTTTCAAGTGTGTGTGAATTATTTTAATACAAAACATGTGGTTAAAAAGATAATTATGTCTAATTTCTGTGGTTCAATTGATTAGTTTTAAAGTAAATAGTATTTAATATATTTTTCTTTAATTGTTTAACTTTATTGTTTTAGTAAAATTAATGACATATTAAGTAGAAGTGGCGGCCTATAAAAATGATTAAAAATAACTCAAATTAGATACATGACTTCTCGATGTAATTCTCATTATAAATTTAACTATGTACGTTTCTCTCATTTCAATTAAAAAAATTTTCATCAACATATTGCTTTCAGTACAGATGTGATACGACATTTAATTCTCTAGAATCGATGTTCAAATATATAATACAATCACTGATCCCGGATCTGTAAGACCCATTCAACTATGTTTATTAAAAGGCACTAATTAATTTCAAGAAGCCAAAAAGGCAAAATTATATAACTTATACAAAAAAGAAGGAATATTGAGTTATTTTAATAAGAATAAATTAGCAGACATAAAAAAATTTAATTATTTGAAATGTTTATGAAAAGATGGACATTTGAGTGGGTCCAATAAATCCACCATCAGTTATGGAGAGTTAATGACAAAGTCGCGCAAAGAAGCAAGTCAAGCGGAATGTTGCCTCAGATACATTCGGCAAGTAACTTGGCCGCTTGACTTACATACTCGACGACTTCGCGTAAAACTCGGCGTGACGAAGCGACGTTCTGTAATTCTTACACGAACACAATAGTGGTAGGAGGTTAATGGGATTGAAACGCAATCTCGGCTCAAACGTAACACTCTTTATTAGTCGACACAGATGTTAGTCGCAAGCGATCGAGGTGTGTTAAGGGTCAGCGAGGTAACCACTCATCATGACGTGTTGCAGTCCAGCTAGCCACGCGTACCGTACCGTCACAGTGTTTACAGCGCTTTGCCCTCGGCTCAGGCATTCTGCGGTGACCTCGTGATCTCACCGATATCCCATCGTCGCTTTATGCACTTCGCGCATAGACACGCACGAGCGCGCACATTCACATGCACTCTTTCTCCCTCCTTTCTCTCTCCCTCCCTCTCTCTCTCTCTCTCTCTCTCTCTCTCTCTGCGCGGGGGGCAACGCGACGAATTATTATCCTAGTTAGACATGAGAGGAAATTGTCTTGACGTGCAGCCCGCAGCTGTATTACATGCAATATCCGAGTTAACCATCGATCATCGATCGCGACTCCGAGGATTATCCTCGATCGTCCACGTTTCCGCTCAAAGCCTCATCGTCGAGGAAATTTGAATGAATATAATTTGAGGCACTCAAAGCTTTGGCGATGTATATTGATATAAGCATTTCAAGAGAGTTCGACTGTCTGCGTAACAGTTTATAGTTCACACTCTGGCGCCACGAGATGAGAACGAGAGGCAGCACTAAATGTGGCGAATCTTATTAATTAAAGTGATTAACGTTCGATTAGGAATAGATATGCGCCGACGACGCACGCTTTCTGTGCGTGCATTTATATACAATTTTTCGAAAACAGTTCGGCCACTGTTTTCGTCGCGATCGAGATTAGAGGGAATGCAGCTTCGTCTGTCTGTGGGAATGGTACGTTGTGCTTCATACGCGCGAGACAAGATCGCACTTGCTGAGGATCAACCCTTTCGATTTGCCATTTTGTACGGATTCGGGTCACCTCGCACTTTTCTCTTACATCGTTTCGCCTATTCCTGTCCACACATTTCGATATCCCGACACCGCGATCACCGTGTTGTCGTAACAGCTCGATCAGAGACCCAACATGATAATCGATTCGAGTGATCGAGTCTCAAAAGAAATCTGCGAGACAACGTTCGTCCTGATTTTTCGTCACGTGGATGAGATCGTCTTTTATTCCTATTTACATGAATAATCTCCAAACAATTACAAACTTTCGCAATCACCGATAAGAAAATATAGTGTGGCACCGATGATAACGATAACGTAAAAGAATGATAAGGGAATCTCCCTATAAATGATCCCTATAAACTGATTTCCTCTTCCTGTTTTCTGACGTATCGATATCAATCACACGACGATCGCTTGCATTATCGAGACTGTAGTCTTTTGTGTAGCTCGATCACTGTGACTCATCTCCTCATTGGCTTTGGGTATCGATATACCGCTGCGAGGAGTCGCGCAAGGATCGCAGACGAGGGTGTCGCGGGCGGGTGTGTTCACATCGCGAGGTGGAGGGCGTCGTTTAGGTCGCCGTCGTAGCGCTTCGCAGCCATGTCACACGCGCACTGACGGACGTCCGACGTGCCGACGCCGATGCCGACGCCGACGCCGGGACGCTTGCCTTCGGTCGGACTCGGTCCACCATCTCGGGAAGCGTCGGGATGCCCGTGCTGGCATCGTGCCAACCTAAGACTAGGCTGGCTAGATCGATTCCTCGGTGGAAGGCGTTAACGCCGCCTTACGAAATCTCGCAACGCGTCATTACGAGATCGCAAACCATTCTTCGAGATTGGCCCAACCTCGCGAACCACTGTCATTTGTAATTATCTATTTTTTGTCATTAAAAACATCTGTTGTGTGTGGCGATATCGTCGCTATTCTGACTGTATAGTATTCCAAGTAAAGTCCAATAACAAAAATTCGCGAAAGTCTCATTCGTATACACTTACATGCATGTACCTGTTAGCTTGCAAAAATAAAAAACAGAGTTGGATAACAAATGAACTGATTAACTCTTTGTGGATTCTGGCGATTCCATTTGGGATCATCCCCTTTTATTTTGTAAATTGATCGCTCGATTTGTATGAAACTTATGGCGAATTCGATTGGAAACATTAGTGCGCACTGGTGCATAATAAAATTGTTATACTTATATATTGATTTAATTTGAGTATAAAAATGAAATGCAAATATTTCGAATTATGAAATACATATTTTACTTAATAGTACAATAAAATGTATTAAGTATTTCACGATTTAATCGATTTCTATGTTTATTTACAAACATATCTTTACGTTATTTTATGTACGACAGCTGTAATGTGCACAATCGTACGCTGAGTGCGTCCAATTGAATTCGCTATTAATCTATGGGATAATCTGATTAACGCTTTATTCGAATCTGAGGTAAAAAATAAAAATTCGAAATGGTGCAATGATAGCTTCAATATGAGGGACAGAGAAATTAAAAAAAAAAAATTATTTTATTACACACACATATATCATAAAAATCAATTTCTGGAGATTTTTTATTACAAAGTAATATTAAACCAAGAACTTTCTAAAATCAAGTTACACGATTATATAAGGGACAGAGAAATTAAAAAAAAAATTATTTCATTACACACACATATATCATAAAAATCAATTTCTGAAGATTTTTTATTACAAAGTAATATTAAACCAAGAACTTTCTAAAATCAAGTTACACGATTATATATACTCTGATTATTTCTTTGAAATTTGAATTAAAAAATTCTAAGGCCAGAATCGAATTAGCGATTCCGAAAACTCTTAGAAAACAAGATCTTCTATAAGTTATTTTGTTAGAAAGTTCCAGTCTTCAAAGAGTTAAGGAAAAGAAAAATATGAGATAACAAATCCAAGTAAATCCAGTAAATTATATCTATTTATCAAAATTCAGAAGTCACAGTAATGAATGCATCGAGATAATAAAAAAATATTGTGTACGTTCATCAAGCTTTATCATTAGACGTTTAAAGTAAGTCTACCGGAAAGGCTGCATCAATCATTTGGCGAGATAATATTATCCCTTTAAAAGTTTAAAACGTTTCGAGAGAAATCAAATGTCAAAGTACGCTTCATGAAGAAAAGGTCACGGATTCATAAAGTTTTAAATAAGAAAGTTTTAAATAAGAAGCGAAAAATAATAAGAGATTCGATCGCCAACAGCAGACACAAACAGACGAGTGTAGATTATAATCAAGTAACAAATGAGCTTGAGACGTAAACTTAACTAACTTTTACCACAGCTTTACTTTTACCACAACTTCAACCTACACCACAGTCTACCTAAAATTCCAAAGGTAATTAAGACACAATAATGCAAGATCAGTACAACAAAGTTAAAACTATGTAATAATCAAGAGAGATTTAATGAAATTAAAGAGTTAAAATTAATAACACTTAATGAAGTGATATCATTAAAGTATCAATTAAATGTAACATTTAATGAAAACAAGATAAAAATTCAGTATTAAAGAAAAAATAGTTTATAAAATTATAAAGAATATGCATGATTTAAAATGAATATAATTCTTTTGCTATGAGAAAATGTTGCGAAAACAAGCAATGGATAGTGAAAGATAAAAACTGAGTCTCAAAGAAATCAAACGTTGCAGAATTTTAGAGACTACACGTTATTCAAAATACTATAATTCTGATAAATCTTTTGCTATAAACGAATGTCGCAAAAGAAGAAGCAATTGTAGATAAGTAAAAAATATCGATTTTTACCTAGAAATAGATTCGATCGAATCGTCTTCTTGACTACTATTGCACCTAGTTGCTACGGACGCGTCGAAACGAGCGCGGTAAATGATTTACGAACGACAATGACGTTCATGGCAATAACCGTGCCAAAAGCAGTCTCGCGTGAGACTTTCCTCGAAATGCGGTTCACGACGATTAGACGAACACTCGTTAAAGTCCCATCGTATAACACCCGCGTCAGTCAATGTGGCTCGTTGAGAATTCGATGGTTCCACACGAAAAACAGAAGGGGTGGACGGCGGAAAACGGGGGAGAGAAGGGGTACAAAGAAGAGTACACAAGGTGTTACGCGACTCGCGGTAGCGGAGTGGGCGTCCATTTCGTTTTATCTCAGTGCGAAGAGTGACGTCACCGTATCCCGGTATAAAGGAGACTCTAAAAGCGAACAGATGTCTTTTATAGTTGACCATAGAACGTGCCGCCGTTCGCCATTGTACATACTGATCATACTTTACGGAATCGCGAAAAGCGTATTATACGCGCTACCATTATTACGGTCGGTTTCTGTCGCCGACGTTGAGCGAGCGCACAATTCGAAAAGCGACGCTCATCAAATCTCTGCTGCCGACCCCCACGTCGATGCAGACTTACGTAATCTTAGGCATGGGTGATTGCGCATCTAGAACATCTAAAGTATTCTCTAAAGCTTTTAGAGTGAATCTTACTCTAAAGAATAAAATCTCACTCTTAAAAATTGAAAATTGAGCTCTTTTTTCAATATTGGTTCAATTTTCATTTTCTAGAGTGAGATTTCACTCCAAAAAATTTAAGAAAGTATATACATTTATGCTGATCTTATACGGCGTTTGTTACACATCGCTGATGCGACCGAATTTTTCTTGCTTCATGAGATTCGCAAAAGGAAAAAAGAGGACCCTGCTTGATAAGAATAATTTTGCTAAAGTATCTAAAAATTTAGCAACATACAGATATAAAAATAATATTGTTGAACTAAATTAAACTTAATTAAAATAATTAATGTAGGACTGGGGTTGCTAGAATATGTCAAAACTTTTTGCAGCATTGATCATTATTTTTTATGAACCCTAGCTGAGATAATATTTTTCGCAATGAGTTCTTTATAATTTTTCTAATTTAATTTAGGGAGGATTATTAGCGTTTCAGAATGTGTCAAAAGTTCGAAAAATTATCGGCGCATAAATCAAAGAAAAAGTTTCTTTGATTTATAAACATTATTTCCTTTTAAACATTATTTTTTAAAATCAAATAAAATTTATTTGATTTAAAGAAATTATGTTCAAATCAAAGAAACGACGTTCACAAATCAAAGAAATTTTTTTTTAACCGTATAGCAAAGAAACATTTCTTTAAATCGAAGAAACTTTTCTCTGGGTGTATCTGAAATAAATTGATTTAATAAAAAATATATATTGTATTATTCGAAGCATCTAACTTTGACCATGTTGACGTTCTCTATCGGATCGTATTTGACATTATTTTTTAATTTTCAATGATTTTCAATAATTTTGATGATCCAACAAAATGATTTTCAAATCTGTGTGTATACAATACAATTTTTAAATACTTCAACAAAATGATTCTTTTCATGGCGAAAATAAAAATCAGAGCATAAATCGAAGAGATTAACAGAAACGTAAATGAAACTTCTAGGAGGCGAGAATTGAGACAACGAAACGTAAAAGCAGCGTAAACACCTCTTTTACATTTCGCTGTCTCAATTTTCACCTCCTAGAAGCTTCGTTTACGCTTCTGTCGCTCTTCCCTTACATACGACTTATATACACTCCGATTTTTATTTTTCGCCAGGAGAGATACGAGATTCTCGTAACTCGGACGATATAAAGCGCGAAGAAATGTATACGATGTATCTACGTACGTCCCGCCAATCAGCCACCAAAGGGACTGGATTTTTATATCGGACTTAATTCCCGTTGCAATCGCGAATATTGTGTACGTCGTACGTCAGCGTCAAAAGGCGCGGTTAAGTGCGATCGTTAAAAAGGGTATCTCGTAACTGAGTCGAGTAAGCGGGAACTTTTTCCAGCATTATTTCTTACGACCGGCGAACAGTTTAAATGAAAAGATCCCGGGATAGAGAGAGAGAAGAAAAGAGAGAGATGCGCCAGAACGAGAAGAAACGGAAAAGAACGAAAGAAAGAGATAGAGACGAAGGAGAGAGAAGTTTTATCGTGCGGCCAACAAATAAACGAGCGTACGCCGGAACGGCGTGGAGAACAGGGAGGAAAAAGAGACTGCGTGAAAGTAACGAAAGTACATTTTATTGAGTTCTGGGTGGCTGTGTTGCCCGGTGCAAGAACGTACCTTACAAGTTAATAAATTTCGAAGTTTCCCTCGCGAGAGCAACGGCACGTCTCGGCACCCACCTCCGTCGCTGCTTTTATCCCGACGCGTCGCGCTGTAGAGATTTCACGTTACTGCGAAATAACGCGTCGTCTCCTTTACTAAATCGCACTGCCGAGACAGCGTACTTTACCCTGTGAATTAATAAAAACGGTACCGCCGTATCGCGTAAATCAAGCAGCGAAGTATCACGAGTTACGACTTAATGCGCCATAAAGGTGGCGTCAGCCGTATCAAAACGTGTACGAAAAATGTGAATGAATTTCACACACAGATTGTTAAATTACGTCAAATTTGAGTTATTTTTGATCATTTCTATACAGATCTCCACAGCTCCTATATATTCCAATATGTCATTTAACTAAAATAATGAAGCTGAACGAGCTGAACATTTTACCTAAAAAAGTATTAAATTTGACTCTACACAAAATCACGAGTTTTTTGATCCTCTGATAATTGGCTTAAACTATAGTATGTTATAGTTTGAATGCACAGAATAATGAGATAAATCCAACTGATGTAAAAAAAATATATAGTTGTTTTTCCAAAAAATTATGCAATTTGCAACATATATATTTGCAAATTATGTGTTTTCTTTACATCAATTGATTGATCTCATTATTCTGCGTATAAAAGTAGTAGTTACTAAAAAATGAATAATTAAGTAAATAAAGAAGGCTTTTCAATTCGATTAGATCGAAAAATAGCAACTTTTAAATGATAGCAGCAAATCTATCTATTTTTTATGTTTTTGTCTAAGAAGACTTTTGATTAGAGAGTACCTACTACAGTTTAAGCCAATTTTACTCGTGGTTTTCTGAAATCTTTCAATATTTGTTAAGTACATTACTTTATTATGAACGGTTGTTTACTTTGAAACTAAGCTATTACAAAATGGATTGATTTACATTTTGATACACATAGAAGTTAAAAATAACAAAATGTTATTTAACTTAAGAGATTGGGTCACCATTGCTTGTTTGATATCTAACAGTGAAATCATTAAAACACTGAGAAAAATGATCTGGTTGGATCATTAGTAATTCTGGTGGAAAATGGACGAATCAGAATTTTCTGATTAAATCTATTAAGATTCTAGTTGAGATAACTAGAATTGATATAACTATTCTGGTTAAAATAAGAATTCTAGTAGATTTTACCAGAAAAATTATCAACTAAAATTCCGATTATTTCGACTAGAATTCTAATAAATTTAACCAGAAAATTCTGATTCGTTCATTTTCAACCAGAAATGTTTTTCAGTGAGAGAATATTCGACTTCGATCCGCGCGAAGCAAACTCATTACGAAGAATGCAGACTGCAAATGCACGGCATGAACGCTACATCGGATCGTTGTATTTTTCGATCGATGATGCGTGAGAAAAAAGAAATTACTTTTAGAGAGAGAGAAAGAGAGAAGAAAATAACTCTTTACTCGTCGGTTTGATTACGGTGCTCGTTATTTTCTTTTCTTCTTACGTTCACGGATCAACGGCGATTACGTCGCCGTATGTGTGCTTTTCGAGATACACGGTGGGTCGAATCTTCGCAAGGACAACGGGCTCAGACGAACGCTTAAGGTAACCACCGGTGCACAAGAAGCATTGCCTAACGGTTACTATAACCAAACGGCCTAGAACAGCCTTCGGTGGCTGCGAGTACGCAACGGCTGACCAACCAGGGCGTAGAAGGCGGTTACTACTTAAACCGTCGTCGGTTACCGTGTCACGCTTCGTTAAGCGTCTCTCTTTCTCTCTTCCTCGCTAAGAGTAGGCTCCGCAAAGCTACCAATGAAGCGTAATAACGGCCGGCAGGCGCGACGAAAGGATACTAACGAAAGGCGATTAATTAGGCGAGCTCCGTAAAGTTTCCGCGGTCTTTCAGTCGCT
Organism: Trachymyrmex cornetzi; assembly: GCF_001594075.2. NCBI lineage: Eukaryota > Metazoa > Arthropoda > Insecta > Hymenoptera > Formicidae > Trachymyrmex > Trachymyrmex cornetzi. The sequence goes on from NW_017296059.1 coordinate 4,500,539, forward strand.
GTAACGAACCACGAATGTTTTACACTAAACGAAGCGCGCCGAGTAAATTTCGCAGACGAATCGGAAGCACTGATGCTCCTCTCTCGTCTTCCTCTCTGGTGAGCGAGCAACAGCAGGACCAAAGAGCCTTAACCCAATTAAGGAAGACAACCCAGGCGTAAATCACGCCGCCATCCAGAGAGAAAGCGATGACGAGAGATAAAGATGCGAGGTAGCGTAGATTTATTTTTCACCTTTTCTTGTATTTCTTCACGCTTATGCCTTTTGTTCTTTCTTTTATTTTTTTCTTTACACGATCATGCGTTGTATGCCATGTATCTTTGTAGTGTGAGCGGAGACTCGTTTGAAGTAGACTCGAAGAGGTATACAATTTTTAAAGTTAAATCAAATTTAGAGCGCAGAGAAACGAAATTAAGTAGATAACTAGGCATCTTAAAAATTCCAAGTCCAGTCTCACGTATACAAAATTCCAATGAGATAATTAGCGATTAGTATTTAATCTTTAAACACCTCCCTACTCTCTAAATTCTTTGGAGCGGAATCTCACTCTAAAGAGTGAAAATTGAACCAGTCTTTAAAAAGAGTCTCAATTTTCAGTATTTAAGAGTGAGATTTACTCTTCAGAGTGAGATTTACTCTAAAAATTTTAGAGAATATGGGAACAACACAATGGTATGATATATCCAACCTAATTTGATTGCTTACAACTTTCATAAAAATGAACAGAGTAAAATTCTTCTTAATCTCGAAATGCCAGACATTAAGGAATATAACAATAAATATTAAACAAATGTAATGAAAGAAATATAATATGATAAAATACATATGAATCATAAAAAATTTTTCTCAAGGAAAAGTTGTAAAATTTAAAAAAAGTATATCCCGTTCTCTAAAGGTTAATCAAAAAGTTAGAAACAATAAAAAAAGCATTAGGGGAAAAAACTGTCATACCGAAAAGGCGTTTGAGAATTAATATAATTAACAAATAATAACGATATTAATTAATGATCAAATAATAATTAAACAGGTACAAGTTACATATAATAAACGTGTCTACACATTTCAAGAAATTTCAAGTCATCCACTTATTTATGAACGCGAGTCGCACGAAGAGATCTTCTCACCGATCTCTTAATTTTTCGCGTCGCGGCGGCAATTATTCGCGCTCATCGCTTCCGGAAGCGTGCGATCATCTTTCTTCCGCACGGAGGGGACTCGGCTTTTTCTTTCTTGAACGATTAATAAATTCTCCGCAGCTTCGTCTGCTCGCGCGCGCCGGTACCACTTGGGAGAGTTCGAGATTCTCGAGGATTAATGTACCGCGAGGATTTATGTGCGCGATGTCGAGTGCAACTAGGTCATAATAGCGCTCATTAAACCTACGTAAGGCTCACCTCCACGCGCGCGCGCGTGCCCTTTCGTAGGCACGCACACGGATACGAGAGGTGTTTTCTTCACGCGTCGCGTGGGAGGGCCGAGCGTCGTGAACGAAAAAAAGAAAGGGTTGAAGGCGTAAGAAAATACGGCAGGGTCGTAGATAGCGCGGGGAGGGGGGGGAGGGAGGCTGAGAGAGCGCAGAAAAGGACGAGGCGAGAGACAGCATCGAAAGAAACGAAGTGGAGGCACGCGCGGACAAAAATACGACGATCGCAGGAAACGGTGAATCAAACGGACAGCAGCCGGCCGTTCCGAGGGTGTTTTTGTAACGATCACGGCTCATCCCTTGCCTCTCCATCGTGCGTCGCTGTTACACGAATAAATTGCTTAGTACGGATATCAAGAGTAAAGTTTGCAATATCGCTCGAGTTTTTACAATATTTAGCAAAATTTCACTTCCGCATATATATATTATATATGCATTAAAATTCTTGAGGTATGTATGAAATATCTTTTTATGTTGTTAATATAATTATTTTATTGAAGAATATATATTATTGGAATTTTATATTGTGGAAGATTTTATATATTGGAATTTTATGTAAATAAATTCCCCATCTAATGGAATTTTTATATTAAATTTCAGAAGATTCAGGAATTTAAATGTATGTTTCTAATACATATTGTTAAATCTATAGTGTCAAATTTAACCTAATGTGAGCTGTCACTGCTCCTACTAAATATATCGTTATTTCTTACTAAAACGATAATTAAATTTGACACTATAGAATCAAATTGGCATTGTATAGTGTCAAATAGGTATAACCGTCGTTTTAATATAAAATAACAATATAAATAGAAGCAGTGGCGACTCACATTAAGTTAAATTCGACACTATAGATTTGGTACTTTCATTAAACATTAAGTAGTATATTTAGAATAGGCATGAAGTTTTATTTTTAAAATTAATAGACGCCCTGGCTATAATAATTGTCGTAAATTAACTTTGTAATGAGATAAAGTAATCTGAATTGTACAATTCTTTATACAGATATTGATGTAATAATAATACTGAATTATACTGAATTAAACATCTTTTATTCGGACCACAATGCGAATTTTATCAATCGTACAAGAGAAGACCGTTATACATAAACATAAAAAGGAAATTACAAGAAAGGCAACGAGAGCCCGAAAAAAGAACTATAAAGACACACGTTTAATGTGACACTCTGATTCACTGTCCATTATTGAATCAATCATGGTGCTTTCTGCTTAATAACTTTGTCAACTACAAATGAAATTAAAGAAAAATTCTTATCTATTTTAATTAATAGATGGCACGAGTTTATTGTTATTTACAACAAATATATTTAGCAAAAATCTTGTTCCTAATAAATATGTTCTCATCAAATTCGAGTTTTTTTATCAAATAAGGCGAATTGATAGAATGAGACAATTTAACTATCTCATTATCTTCAATCTATATGTATATCTAAACACAGATATTATATCATATATACAAATTGTTTTGTTAAATTAACATTCTTTTCATACGACGTAATTTAATAGATTTAAAAGATTTCCTCTGAAAGATTTCAGTAGCATCGCAGAAGCGCGTATAACATTTAAAATTAACAGTATCATTACACATTTGTTGCTAATAAATAACTTGTTCTCAATGGCACATTTTCAGATTTCACAAATAAACATAAAAATAATTCGTGTGCGTGTAGAACATCGAAATTTCAACTCACCGATATCATACCGGTTCTGATCGGACGAGTGTCTTGGCGATCTGTCACGGTGATAATAAGAGATGAAATTACATAGTCGTTATCAGGTCTGCTTGTCAAAATCTATACGTGTATATATCGCCGGAATTTCGAAAGGAGTTACACGTGGGGGCGTGAGAAAGGAGCGTGTGAAAGCGCGACAGGTTATCTCTCGATATCTTGAAGTCGGGACTAATTTTATATTTGGTGGAGCGACACGTGCCTTTCCCGTAATTACGGGGACGTCAGTCAATCGAGATATCCTCGATAACATCTTGATTGCAGCGTGGATAAGGTTGGATAAGGTTTTGATGTATGTTGAACGAATCAGTGTACAGAACATTTCATATAAAATTTGAATGTAACACTGCTTCTACAAAAAATCCCAAGTTGAGCCGCTTATAAGAATCGCATTTTCATAGAAACATAACGAAAGAAAAATGTTCAACGATAACATACCTACACCATGAGGCTTTTGGACACCGAGATGAATATAGAGTCAGATGAGAGAATCATCTCGCGGTGTATGACGCTTTGTTGATTATAAACTAGTATAGTGCATAAGAAGGTGCTAAACACTTTCGGCAGCCAGATATACTTATTGCGAGTAGGTCGGGCCAAAAGTCCGAAATAAAGCGGCAGCCAGACGTCGCCATGGCAATATAATGCCGAGATTAATTTCTCACGAGCCGCCCTCTTGAATACGAGCGGACTATTATCCGCGTAACATCACGTCAACGACCGAACACTCAGCACATTATGAAGATGCGGATCCATCAAAATCGTGGCTAACAAAATTTTCCTAATTATACGAATATTCGCAAAGTTACAGTGTATATGTATAACGAAAAGAATTCCCTTTAAAAAACGGACATTTGAAGTACTTTATTCCATTTGGCAATCACATATTTATTGCATGAGATAAGTTTTATTCAAATTATATTTCCAGATATTATTAATAATAATTATTATTAAATCACTATTGAACTCAAAGCTTTAAAAAAAAAGTTGACTTCGACTCTTTCAGATCCTGTATACATTGCGATGTACATCAAATTTGAAGACATTCGTCGGAATTTATTTAGTTCTATAATATCGACAGCATTTGAGATCAGATGTATCTACATAATAATGTACATGTTGAAAAAAATTAATTTTTTTGTATAAATTACTTATTAAAGTGTCTTTAAATTAAATCCTGAAAGTTTCAGATCTGATTTGAATAAAATCATATTAAAAAAATTTTTCTCCCTGAAAGTTTTTCGTTGACAACTGTTACGTGAAAAATTGGAGGAAACATTGATAAGCATACAGCATAAAGAAAGTTAGCAACGAATCACGTTGAGCAGCGGTCTTTGCCAAAAAATACACGCGTGATCGCCGGAATATCCGAAATTGCAGTTTCGGTACATAACGGCATCAATTTTTTGACGCCGGCTATCCCGAGATATGGTGTCTTGCTGTGTATCGCGATACGCTCCAATTTTCCGCGGTGCATCGTTCAGCGTATATGAATTCCGGGTCGGTGTCAACATGAATTTATGATCACAGCCCGATTTAGAGGCGCGCGCCGGCAGCAAAACTAATTGCGGCAAAACGATCCGCGTCCCCGAATGAGGGTGAACATAAAACGACGAAACACACGAGATGCACAAGTGACAGGAGGAGGAAAAACGGGCGTGGAAAAAAGGCGATATGGAAGTAACGATAAAAATGGAGAGAGAGCGCTTGTGACGCGACTGCGAGCGGGACATATCGCCGAGCAAGAATCGGCGAGTCTTCTTTTCGCTCTCACGTCGTATTTAAGTACCGACGGTTATTACGGGAGACAGACAGTTCCCAGAGTGGACAAAGTGGTGCTATAATTCAGGAAGAATTCATGACTAACGTGCGCGCCCTGTCAAGCCTTGCGACTACCGTACACCGAGTATCCTCTTTAATGATTTCACGTGCGTGAAACTCGCTATTCTTTTAAGCGGCGTCTGCAATGAGATTTTAAGGCGTAAAACTTAAGCTTTAAGCCGCAAGCCGTAAGAAATTGACCAATCATGGTCGAATGTTGGGAGAATAATCAATTATGATTGGTTAATTTCTTACGGCTTAAGGCTTAATTAAACTTTACGTCTTAAAATCTCAACTTTAATGCTATCGTACGTAAATTTTACGTGCAAGTGAGCGAGGTCATTGAGCATTAACAATAAGCTATGCCTTCCAGTGGTCATTAGGAAGTTCAAGCTGTCATATTAAAGCTAAGAGAAGCGGGGGCTTTTAAACATTCAGTCTGTTACATATAAGTTTAGATTTTTTAGAGTGTACAAATATTTTGTCATTAAAAATATAAAATGTAATCTTGTATTTTTTATTAATTAAAAGTGGACTATTTCCTCGTAAAATTTATTTATTTACATATTAGGAATACTGTAAGATACAATGGACCACGTCTGGGTGTCGCTGGCAGATCTTCACACAATGAAAGACCGCCTCCCAAGTTTATTATTATTATTAGGAATACTGTATCATTCAATAAGAAGTTTTTGCAATACCGCACGGAGAAAATTTTATATTTAAAATTACTATAATGTAGTAGTAGCTACGTATCTTCTTTTCTTCACAATTAATTAAGAAAAGCGTGACTTTAGCGTTCACCGTATTTGAATTCATATTAGGGAGTAATTTTTGCAATACTGTTTATCCAGATACGGTGAACAGGTTATCTTCTTCTCAACAACCAATTCAGAAAAGGATTACATGACTTTAACGTTCACCGTATCTGAATTCACGTTATTGCAAAAATTCCCTAATATCGTTAATATTCTAGATTTATCGTTGTACTTCCTTGTATTAACACAAAGTACCATTTAATTATTTATTTTGTTATCTTTTTGTAATTTTATAAAGGCAGAAGATCTAAAACTTTACAATATACAATAATCATTAACGATCGATTCTCACATCTGCTTCGCGCGGACAACGCAAATGTGAGGAGGCGGAATAAAGAAATAGTCGACCGCGACGAAATTAATACATCGCGCATTTCGACGATTGCAATAAAAGAGAAGGGCACGATTATGTTCTCCAGCATCGTCTTAGACGGTTTATCGACAACGTCGGAAATGAAGTAATTCTCGCGCCGCGCGGTGCCACGCGGCATAACTCACGCGGCCGAGGAAGGCGCAGCGCCGCGCCGCGCCGCGCGTTCGCGGTCGTAAATAATCGTAGCCTCGTAAAGGATAATCACGAATTGCATCATTACAAATGGTCCCAGTCGAGCTGTGCATTACCAGAAGCGGTTTCTACGTCGCAGATATGGTGCCGGATTTAAGAGCTATCGAGCCTCGCACCGAGAAGTAGCGGCCTCGCAAATTAATCGCCGCGAAGGAGCTACGGAGGTAAGGAGAGAGAGAGAGAGAGAGAGAGGAGAGAAAGGAAAAAAAAAGAGAAACACAAAGAGACGAGATGAAAGGAAACGTGGAACGGAGGAGGACGATGCAATGTCTGCAGGAGCTGAGGATGCGTTTCATTCAGCCGAGAGCGAGAGAAGGGCGAGATGAGGCGGGGGGATGCGTATCGGAGTTATTTTCGGATCGACCCAGATATCGCCGACGTATTTTCTTGAACGACGCTTTAAGCTGTTTCGGATAATTAGCGAATCGAGTCGCGGCCACGAGTACTCAACGCCTTATTGTCCTCGAGGTGCTGCTCGAGACCTCGTTTGCTTTTGATCTGGTGACCGCGGCGTGGCGTGGCGTGGCGTGGCGTGGCGTGACGTAATGGCACGGCAGCATCCACTCGCCATACGAATATACGTTCTTTTTCATACTCTTCTCAACATCATCTACTCGACGTCTCCAGAACATTAACGTTGTATTCGTTATTGTAACGTGATGAGGTACGATGACTGGCTCCGTTATCGCGGTATATATAAGTGAATGAATGGTATAAGTGGAATAAATTCAGTTAAAGTAAAATTTCAATACATATATATATATATATATATTAGGTTTTATGTATAATTGAGGTACAATGACTGGCTCTGTTATTGCGGTATACGCATAAGCGATAGAACAGCACAAATGGAATAAATTCGTTGACAATTAAAATAAAATTTCGATGTATATTAATCTTCATGTAATAATTGTTAGAATTTCACTCTCTCAATATTTCGGAGAATAAAATTCCAATGAGTTAACTGCAAACAATTTTTTCGTGTTTCCTGATCTCGTTAGTTCTTTAGATTAGATACATATATATTGTAAGGTTTTAGAGACCTTCTGTTTTTATAAAATTACAAAAAGATAATGAAATAAATAGTTAAATGGTACTTCGTATTAGTATAAGGAAGTACAACCCAATGTTTGATGTGTAACACTGCAAAATTATCTTTGTCGTTAATAAAAAGGTATGAGGTGGTATTAATTTATAATCTTGCAAGAGCTCTCATGAATCTAAAGAAGCACGTACGACGAACGCGAACGTTCGTTATCCGACCAATTTTTTAAACGCGTCTCAGAATGCCGGGACCTATTTATCGAAAGAGACGAAACGACGTCGGTTGCGAAGGCAGGGTGGCACTTAAATTCGCGGCAGCGGCGATAAATTCGTCGCTTGTAAGCGACACGTCGCATCGTACGAACCCAGCTGTTTTTAATATCTTCTTGGGGAATCTAACGCCACTAAGTGCACTGGCTTATGGTACCGCTACGTAAGTCTACGGGAGTTCGACGAACCCTAAACACGGCTAATTTCGTGGAGGAAAAATATTCAGACGCGCGAAAAACTGTCTCATTTGATTTTGTTCGATATAAAATTAAATTGAAATCTCTTAGTCTTATGGGCCTTCTACAATAAGCCATTAATCATAAATCAGAAGTCAGAAGCTAAAAATTGATCAATCACAGTCGTCAATTTTTAGCTTCTGACTTCTGATTTATGACTAATGGCTTATTGTAGAAGGCTCATTACAGATTCTCTACAAAGAATCTAACATATCAAACTAATATAATAAAAAATCTGATACAAAATATAAAAAAATGATCTTATAAATAATAGTTTTTAAATTATAAACGATTGAAGTTCGCATATATATGTACTAATTTATCATCTGTCATTAATTTACGATATTGAATAATATTGATTTTTATAGTTAGATAAGCAAGCTATAAATATTCAGGATTATAAGTATTTCTAATCTATTTCAAGGTAATAGTTCTGTGAAATATTTTATGTAAAATTTTTATGTAATTGACTAGGAACAAATATCTCATACAATTTTTTCACAAATCACCTCAAATTAAAATGAAAAATAATTCGTCACTCACCGATATGATGTGCAACAGCGGAGTCTTGACTGCGATGAAACTACGTTGAACTGTAAAATATAAATATACCTTTGTTATTTGCTGCGTTAATCATTTATTTAGTTTTCGTTTATTAATACTAACTCTTTGAATAAAAATCATTAAGTTCTAATTTTCGAAGATAAAAATATATAAAATTTTCAGAAATTATAAAACTATTGAATTAATTCGTACATTGAAAAAAAAAAATTAGCTAAATTTGAATAAATATTTCTTGAATAGTGACAAGTAAATATTTACTAAATGTAAACATATATTTATTTGATACAAGAATCATTAATTTGATTTAAGTATCATTATATTTTATTGAGCAAATATTTATTTGTTCAAAATAAATGTTTACTTGGCACTATTCAAGAAATATTTACTCAGCTTTAGCTAATTTTTTTTTCAGTGTACAGAAGAAAAATTATTGTCTAAACGTATCTCGATTTATTATCAACTATGAAAGCTCATTACAGATATTTACATTTCAGAGATGTCAATAAAATGGTTGCCAAAACAATTTCGTTTTCTCTTACAAAGTGTATCATATAGCATTTTTAAGCCAAATAATTTATCTATAATATATTCTAATCATTAATTTTATCTATTTTTATAAATTTTACTGTAAGTAATCTTTTATGTAATAATTTATCCATTTACAATCTATAAATTAGATTACGTTATCAATAAATTGACGTAAATACAATAAATTGTATTTTTATATGAATATTTACATGTATCTTGAAAACAAAACGAAATATCTCATCGCGAAATAGAACATATTTTATACATATTGTATTATCTCTTAAAATTAATCAGTTATATTAAAGTAATTAATCATCAGAATATCATGAAAAAATGCGTGATATTTGTGAAACACTCTGCATTATTGTGCATTCATATTCGACGTTCAGTCTTAATTAAGACCATTTGATTCTGAGCTTAAGATAACATTGTTTGCGATTCTCGCATGATAAAACTCGCGAATAAAACTCGAAAACCGAATTGCTATACTTAGCGGTAAATATGGGGTGCAAATACGGAGCTTAATCTTTAATTCTATAAAAAATGTTCAGCCCGAGGCTGCACACGCGAGTGCAGCCTCAGCAAGGTGAATACGAAATTACGTGTACGTGTTTCTGTCTCCCTCTTTCCACCTCGTTCTTTGGCATGTCGCGATTCGCGTGTGTGAGATTTGCGTGGGCTACATGACTCACCGTGGTCAGAAATATCCTCGCCTTTCCGACATTCACAACAAACACGAACGTCATCGGTGTCTCCGCCCCTTGATTTTTCGCGGTTATTACCCGTATGATGGCGTCATCGATTTTTGTGACACGCATCGATACGTCGCCGCCCGATGCGACGAGCAAAACACCAGTCGCGAGAGGCTTGTGTGACAGTTTAGTGAAGTAACGATTCGTTTCGACATCATATAATTCATATCAAACGTCAGCTAAAAAAATACACTACACGCGAAAAAAGTTATTTTAATATTATATCTTTGTTATCGATATTTTTAAATATTTTTTCTAGTATCTTTAAATAATTACTGAAAAATATCTTACATGATATGACGCGATCATTTTATCCCGCAAGATCGTCAAACGCCATGAGCCGCATCGTTCAAGGATAATAGCAGCTTATTGCGTTAACAGGAATAAAGCAAAGTAAAATACTCGAGAGATCACGCTAGGATAACACGCGATCGGCGAGAGATCGATATCGAGCGCGCCATTAAATTCGTATTAACACGTCATTATCGCGTAATACCCGTAATTTCTTGCGACCGCGCCACGTTCAATCGCGATGATTCGTATTCTGGCTTCATCGAGAGCGGATAATCTCGCGCGAGAGCGAGATAATCCGCGAGAGTAACGCGATGAGTCACGATCCAAGTGTCAACTCGCGCGACGTCCAATTACTCGCGAGGTCGCGGTGTTCAACCCCGGAGTCCCTATAAAGCGACGACATTAATTCGCAAATAGCCGGCACCATCTCATCTTTAATCCGTATCGCGCTCTATTGTGCGCGCGCGCGAGACGTAAAAGGTGCTAATAGCGATAAAACGGCCACGAAATGCACACCAATTCGATCGTGGACAATGGACGGGGAATATTCCATTACTGTCATAATCGCACGGTTACGGTGTCATCGAAATGGCGACGGCTAAATGAAATACAGCTTATAAAACGTGGATAACCCACGATGAATCGCTAATCAATAGTTTGTGAACAATTCTGTCGCCGCTAAATCATTCAGATATTCTCATGTAAATCAAAACGATGCTAATTGAGATAAATGTACGAGTAAATAATAAATATATATAAAATGGAAATATATATATATATATATATATTCACATTGAATTATTTAAACATTAAAGATCCAGTTGCGACTACTATGGACATTTAATTTTTAATTCTTATTAGATCTGTTCTCACATGTATGGTCTAAAATAAGATTCATATTGTTTATAAAATATATACATTTTTCAGAGAAAATAACATATAACAATAGCAACTATAAAATTGACTATACATTTATACATAGAATTAACATAAATAGTTGAATAAATATTATAGTTATTGCAACTACAAAACAGTTTATGTACAAAGTTATGTAAAACAGTTTATATACAAAAAATAAATTAAATATAAAACTTGTTTTATAGCTCTAAGAATAAATCATATATCAATAAATTATACGAGTGTCTGCGATTAGTAATAATAAGGCGATAAGAGATATAATTCGCAAACAATTGAAATGTACTTACCAACGAAGTTAACATTAATTTTGCAATTAACTTCGTTGATCATTACATTTCAAATGTTTACTTTACAAATATATTATTTATGCACCAACAACTTACGGAAGCTCATATAGACGATTTATACTTATATTTAAAACTTGTATAGTTGTCATCTTTATAGTTGCCACTACGATGTTTTTTTCTAATTGTAAATGTAATGATATATATACAGTCAAGCGTTGTTGACGTAAAGAAAATAAATATTTCGAATAGAAATATCGCGGCGTATTACACAAAAGATCGAGGGGGTAACCACTTAATGTAATCGTGGGACAGAGTCCTCGAAATACGTAGCGAAAAAAATTATTATCAGATGAAATCATACAATATCATGTAATCTGTGGGATAATATTTCAGCTAGTGGTTACCCCCTCGCAAAAGGTTAAATACTTTCGGATCTCTTTTCTCAGGAGAGGAATTCGATTAGACAGAATTCAGTGAGAGGAGAAAACGAATGCAGCAAGGGCACGGTTTCGACTAGCAAGCGTGGTGTAAAATTAGCCAAATGTCATGTAATCTGTGGGATAATATTTCAGCTAGTGGTTACCCCCTCGCAAAAGATTAAATACTTTCAGATCTCTTTTCTCAGGAGAGGAATTCGATTAGACAGAATTCAGTGAGAGGAGAAAACGAATGCAGCAAGGGCACGGTTTCGACTAGCAAGCGTGGTGTAAAATTAGCCTTTTGTCAATAAGCAATGGCGGAATCTTCCGCATGAACAACGAAGTATCATAGAAGATATGGAGGTTACGTAAAAAGTATTTTTATCATTTCCCTCCACGGTTACGTGGTTTCTTTAAACGGCATTGTATCTTGTACAATATATCTCACGATCCGAAAGGCAGATCCGCGACAACGGTCGGTGGTCCCCCTCGCTTTCGTACAATTTGACAATGAATTCGTTTCTCGAAGTTACGTCATGCGATTATGCCGTATGTGTGGCGTATTATAAAGCGCGCTTTTTATAACCTTTCACGAGGAACGCGGCACCTGCGAGCGCGCACGGGATTAAATTATTCGTCAAGTGTACTCGCGCCCGATTATTATCTGTCGAGAGACGTGACCCCTCGGCAAACCCGGCTTAAAAAGAAAAAGAAAAAGAAACTTTCGCGAAAGCTCTCGCATAAACGCGAGGGTGTCCTTCCTGTGTCCCGTACGAGACTCCGTTCCGTATTAATTGCCACGCGCATTAACGAAATTCGCGCGACGTTAGCCCGACCGTGGGATAAATAATTACCTCTTAATTAAGGCACTCGGCCCGAACATCTGTTTCTCGGCCATATAATCTGCAACGGGCTCACTCGCGTTCGTGTACATCGTTTTCTCCCGTTCTTTCTACCCGCGAAAATAAAGTCCTGATTTACGGCGTTGATCTCCCGGTAACACGGCCGGCCATCGCACGACGAGGACAAATAGCATCCACAGTTATTTCCTTTCGTATTATCGCATGAATTATATGTGAGGCATGGAAAGAGACCGCGATCAGTCGCTACCGAGTGGGATACGGCAATAATTTTAGTTGTACACTTTGTAAAATTCCAACTAAGTTCGAGTAAAAAAAAAAAATGCCGAGTGCGCGAAAGAAGGGACGCGAATGAGCAAGGAAATACAATGTACATGACGGTTCTCCACTGTCGTATTGAAAATTAGATACTAGCAAATAAATAATATCAAACCTTGTGCACGCGCGTGTATTATATTCACGTCAAACTGGCTGTGCATCGGGTTGCATTATGCACATACGATACCGCGTGGGTGGTAATACGCGACGTTAGAAAACGTAAATGCATTGTAGCATTGGCAATACACATATACTGATCTTTATGGATGGATAATAAGTGGCTCTGTAATTTATTGCACGTCACAAGTGGAAAATAAATAAACTTTTCACGAGAAAATTGAAAAATAATCCCTGACCATTAATTATAAAATATGACTTCATTAAAGAGCTGCAGTATTTCCATAATTTAAAGACAGTGTCTTGTGCTTGTTATATTATAAGAAAGTATATGATCATAAAAAGAGTAATCGTTTCTACAAGTTAATTTAATTAAATCAAACTTTTATTTATTTTGCAAATTCAATTATTTATGATGGATGGATTATAATTGATCGATTAATTCGCATTTTGAAAGATCACATCATATTATCTTTTAGCGAGAATTCTAGTGACTTTATCAATTATCTCACTCCACGTTAAGTTTTCCTCTCATGCATTAGTCGCATTAGTGGCCGCACGGAAATAGTTTCAGACGAATCTAGAACGTCCTTGGCGAATCACTGAGCAAACCTTGGGGAAAAAACACAAGATCCTTGAATATCGCGAGTTCACGAGGCGCACCCTTAATTTTTACATAAAACAACATACGCACATGCACATATACTACGCGTGACGCGGTCGTTCCGATGCCAACAGGAATTTACTGCCGGCGATCGTAAAAGCCGAGAAGATGCATTTATACGTGCCGACTTTATATGTTTACGTCTACCGAAAGTTCGGCGAAAAGGGACGTCCTGTCGAAGGAGAGAAACGAGACAAAATTATGTATGGCCGGTGCGCAAATCTCTCGAAAAAGGCGATAAGAAAGATTATGGATAATCGACGTGAGCATTAACGCAATTTCGGAATAACTAAACATCGATCGTATTTATTAATTTTTTTGCAAACACTATTGAAAAAATTTATTAAAGAACTCTATTAACACCAAAATAAGACAATTATGTGAGCACAAAGTACGTATTAATTAATCAAGAAGCAGCTTCGTGAAATATCTTTATTTAATATTTTCGAAAGAGAAAAATCTTATTCTTTATTCTTTGCTTAGAAATAATCAAATTTTGACCAATTATTTTTAAAAAATTGCCTTCAGTCGAGTAAAACGATTAGAAACCCCTCTTGCATTTTTGACCTAGTCGTTAATTCTCTGACGTCTTTGCGTCGACAGCTCGACGTCGAAATGATGTATTTCTCTTTCTTCATCCTCCATTCAAAATAAGGCACGGTCTTATTTTAAAATGTCACGGGGGTATAGGTTTCGTGGCCGAAAAACCAGCGCGGAAAGCTCGCGTGAACTTTGTGCGGCGGCCTATTTATTATTTCCAAAAACGCTTCCGAGGCGCGCAAGCGTGCGTCGTTGCGTAACGTTATACTGCGTATACGCGACTACGCGTTCGAAAGTTTTAACGACGGGATAAATATCGACGAGCGAAATTGCCACACGCTGATAATTATACGAGACAACTTCCATTTCGCCTCTCTCGTGTCCGTGACTGAGGTTATATAGCGGGCTTTAAATTGAAACGCCCGATGCCATCGGCTCACGGGACAAACGACGCGTGGCGGCGCCGCGTCGTGTAATCAGATTAGTTTAGGATTTATAAATAATGTAATTGGTTTGCCTCCTGGCGCGCAAAGAAGAGAGAAAGAGGAGAAAAAGATTGACGAGACGCGCTATTTTTTTTTTCTTTTCTTTTCTTTTCTTACGGTCCGCTTCGAAACGAGAATCTGGTGGATTAACTTCATATGGGATTATATACCGTGTGTTCCAAATTCAGCGGATGTCTGCTGTCAAACCGGCGAATGTCAGACGACGAATTAACAAATTAATTTGTAAAGCGTATCCGACGGCTCCGCGATACTTCACATTTGCCGTTCTTACATCGATGACCGGTAAAATAATTCTGCACGAACATCATACACGAATCTACGGTCTGGCTGTCCTCGGTAATTTCCACCTGCCAAAGTAATTCATCTGCATACAGAGTGTAAATCGCATAAGCTCACTCGCTCGGAGGCTAATAATCCGGGCTAGCGGTTGATAAAGTCAGACAGGTGCGCGGATTCTCTAATATAGGTCTGAGCAACAACTTGCGACTCTAATTTTCGGAATTGCGATGTCGTGAGATCCCCTAACCGAAACGTCTTTATCGCGAGATTCATGTAACCTGCATGCAATAATTCAGTTGGCCCAAAAATGCTCCATAAACAGCCAGACACGTGCGCGATGTGATAAATAAGTAACGAGAGAATTTCTCGTACCTTTTGGCACCAAGCTACAATGTTATGCGACTACATGCGTGAAATGGCAAGATTGTGCGCCAACGCATGGCAGAAAAATTATTTCCTGCGAAAGATCAATCTAATAAATAATCCACAAACATTTGGGTATAATGGCGCGGGTCTGAGAAACAACGAGAAAAAGATTTAAATGACAATATTTTTCAGAAGTCATCATTTATTCGTTATTTGAACATGACAAGAATAACGTTGCTGACGTAAAAAATTTAAACAGATCTGAAAATAATCTTGGTCTTTCGAAATAACCGTCTAGGACGTTTAAGCATGATAATAATGTTGTAAATAACAAATTTTGACATTATTCTTGCAACGAATTTGAATGTCCCACACAATTACTTCGATATTCTAACAAAATTATTTTCAGATATGCATCGAGCTAAATTTTAAGATCAGCAAAACCGTACTTTCCGTAAAGTACTTTCCTTTTTAACTGAAGAATAATTTCAAATCTTTTTATCTTCCGTATACATTAATTACATTCCTTTCCTTTGCAGTTCTTTAAAGGCATCTATTTAAAAACAAATATACGGAGAGAACGATTTTGCTGAAGTATCTACAAATTAGCTAAATACACAGATCTGAAAATAATTTTGTTAGACCATCAAAATTTTTAGATAGAACACTCAAATTGATTCATTTTTATAATATTTATATATTTTATTGTATTTTATTATACATATATCATTATTATTTCTATCATATTTTAATCAAAATTTTTTAATTTTTTGCTAGAATGTAAAAATTTTGATGGCCTTAACAAAATTATTTTCAGATCTGTATCTAGCTAAATTTTTGGATGCTTCAAAATCGTTCTCTCTGTATATCTATTCTATTCTCATGCCTCAGCTTTAATCCGTTAATTGAAAGCATTTACTAGGCAGAAACTTGCAGCTCGATTTATGGTCGAATTTAGAAGGAACGCCGTGACTTTGGTCTCGCAATATCTGGCAAATCGTCCTTCACGAGTCTATATAGCTTCTGTGTTTGTCTCCCGGTCACAATGGTTCGTGAGTCTCTTTTAATGATTCGAGACATTGGGCAGTGGAAGACAGGTGTGATCGATATCCCGGAACCCGAGTCGCGGTTCTCTAATTAGAAGCCAAGTTAGCCCAAAATACAGGCTCGCCACGCCGATGACTAATTGTAAGTCCGATAAAAGTTCACAGATCGCTCTTTAAGGTAATTGTGATTTATCGACGTGTGTCTCACACTTTATGCTCTCTCGCGACCAACGAAATTAATAACAACGCGAATTACGTTAAATTAAGGCCTTCAGACGGATCCATTATCGCGTTCACCACGCGAGCGTTGACAACCGAGGAAAAAGAGCTTGGGGGGAAAAGAGAGAGAGAGAAAGAGAGAGAGATAAAGCGGAGAGGGCCAATTTGAAAATAATTTAATACACGTTTTACCGGTGGACCCCGGGCACGCATACACCTCGCGGGGTCAACGACGCCTGACCTTTCGCCAGAAGATTTGTGGCAGTCTCGTTTCAGGAGGACGACCGAGAACGGTGAAACGGAAAAGTGAGAAGAGGCGAAGAAGATGCGTTCTCTCAACGACGCCCACAACAATTTGCTCTGCGACGATAAACGACAGTCGATCGTTGTGTCCACGTATTTCAAGTTATTTCGTGTACTCGCCGAGTAGAAATGTCTTTTAAAAGTACGATGTTTTAGATTAGATATTTCGACTTATTTCGTTATATTCTTTCAATCGAGCTGTATTATATTCTCTGAATGTGCTATGAATTATACCGTTACTTATCATACTTTAATGAAGTGATTGAGGCGTAAAGAAGACATTCATTTCCAGCTATACTTTATTAGAAAGTCAAAATGAATGAAGACTTAATGGAAATAAGCCACGAATATATTTTACGAAATTGTTTGTAGTGAAAAAAAGAATGTTTATTGAATTAAAAAAAACAAATTAATTTCTTCTTGAAATAAATAAATATTATATACATAGAGAAAAACTTGTTCTATAAAAACTAAATTTTTACGATTACATTTCGAGTTTTCGATCGCTCGTAGCGCAAGATTACAAAGTTGGCGTTCCAAATCAATACAGAATAGCAATATAAAGTTACAGTTCCCGGCGAATTGCATATTTCATGATGCAAGGGTCATTAAAGCTGAAAAAGACCGCGTGCATATGTTATCGGTGGACACAAGTGCGGGCGCACCTCACCTGCGTTAAGTTTCGTTCAATCTGGCAGAGTGGCGAGAATCTGGCACGGATTATCCACGCCAGGGTGCATTATTACGCGAAATGCATGCATACACAAACACAAGCGTAAATTGCATCGGCGCACCGCTGAGTATTACTGTCGTTTTGGCAGCACGTGTGATTTTTGTGATTTACTGTAGTGGACGCTTTAAAGCACCCGCGATTCAGTAAACTTTCATGGAGAGCTCGCGCGTGAAACACCGACGAACAGGATAACAACCAGGTTAATTTATATGCAGGGATTTTAGGGGAACTAGACGGAAAGAGCAGTTTTGTTGAAGTATCTAAAAATTTAACTAAATGTAAATCTAAATATTGTAATAAATATAATAAATAAAAATTTTGTTGGATTTTATTAAAATAATTATGTAGAACGGCTAGTTGCTAGAATATCAAAACTTTCTGCAGCATTGTTTATTATGCTTGAGCGTTTTATATATAATTACTTTGATAATTCAACAAAATTATTTTCTGCATCCAGCAAAATTTCCAGATACTTCAGCAAAATCATTTTTGTCATGTATGAACGTCTATTCACATTTAGGATTTTCCGCACTGTTCGTCATTGATAATCCCGATCGTTTTTAATTGATCTACGCGATTTATTGTATTAAGTACCCTCTGCAATCATATTTTTATTCCCTTCGTCTACAATTTAGGTCTTTTTTATCCACCCAAATTTTTTCTACTATTCTAGGCTTTAAAAAAAATCCAGTATTACTTTTCAACACCTTTATTACATTACCAAATAGTTTTTCTACCTCAAATGATAAATCTGTATTTAATAAAAATTGAAACTTGAGCAAAAGTGAGAGTAAATTTAATTGCCAAAAAAGACCTAATTAAATTGCAGACAAAGGATTAATAATAAAGTATATTTGTTCTATAATTGAATTCATACTAAAATAATTTTGTCGATGAAGAGTCATTTATGTAAAGTTAGAAGAATTGTTTCTGTGGCATTTCGTCGTAATTTTCTCGCGTCTGATGTCGTCAGTTAAGCTGGCTAAGCCGGAGATTGTCGTTGAATGCACATCAAGGGCAAAAAGCGAGCGTCACGAGAACGTCGACAAGACGTTTAGGCAAAGATTCTGTTCGTGATGCAGATCTAACTCGAATGTTCCACGAAGCGCGTCCACCCCCGACACCTCGTTACTGTCGTTCTAGCAACAATTCTCTCGCGACTCGACATCATTCTTCTGTCGACTGACGCTTTGTCGGCTGTCCCGAGTCATTGCGTAACAGGCAACGAATAAATAATCGGCCGTGCCGTTTGTGCCAAGGAACGGGAAGCGTGACGATTTGTCGCGCTTCCTAAATCGTTGTTACTGCAATGCGATTTAAGCTCAAGGGAAAAGCGCTCGCGTAAGTGAAGTGCAGCACGACCGACAGGTGTTAGTCTCCCTCGTCGGCGCCTAATAGATGCGCCAATAGTTACACGCGTTTATTCGACGCATCTGAGGAGTGATCTATCCGTGTCTTTAACGCCAGGAAGATACGAGAAAATCTTGCATGTTTTCAGCAAGTCGATAAATAACTTGTATGAGAAGCACAAAGGTCAAAGATCCCATTTTTGACTTTTCATAATATACTCCGGAAAAAATGCATGTAATTTTACATGGAAATTACATGTTTATGACTGGAAAATTACTGAAGTTATATAAATATGATTAGAAATTTACTGGAAATTGTAAATTTCCAATCATATTTAGGTAATTTTCCGGTCATGTAATTTCTATGTAAAATTACACACATTTTTTTCAGTGTAGAAGAGGAAATGTAGAAGCAAAAATGCAATAACACAGATAGTATTTTTTTATTTTTCTTAAAACAGGTTGTATCGTGCGTTTTACATTAGAGTTCGATAATTTTCGTGGAAATTGATCTCTAGAGCTAAGTACTTCCGACAGCAGCGATGAAAGTAATCGAGGAATCATATTGTATAGATCCTATCAGTCACAGTAAGGCGTTCGCAGGTGTAAACGCGTCCGCGTGTAGGCAGATTCATGAATAAATCAGTTCGACTAGGTGCCATATATCGAGTATGTGGACGTATCTATCTGCGGATCTCACGCGTGAGTACATTTATCATAGCTTTCACTGACATAAGTTCGTCAACGGTACACAAATCTGAAAATAATTTTGTTGCGTCAACAAAATAATTACGTAGGACTCTCAGGATGTGCGAAGCTGCAAATGTTTTGATACTCTACACTCTAAATTTCTTGCAGTAAAATCTCACTCCAAGAAAGTAAAAATACAACCACCCTTCACTTTTAGAAAAAAAGTAACAATTTTCTCTAAAAAGAGTGAAAATTGTTACTCTTTTTCAAGGAGTGAAATATTTTCATTTTTTTCAAGGATGGTTGTATTTTTACTCTCTTGAAGTGAGATTTCACTGCAAGAAATTTAGAGTGTAGTAATTACCTTGAGCGTCCTACATAATTATTTTGATAGTTCAACAAAATTATTTTCAGATCTGCTAAATAAAAACGTTAGCTAACTTTTAGATATTTCAGTAAAATCGTTCTTTCCTTATATTTTCTAAAAAAATAAAAAATGCAAGCTCACGAGAACACAAGATATTTTTTCGTACTTACGTAAAAAGTCGTAGTGTCGCGAAAAATAGTACTATTTATATTTCTGGTGAAAGAAAAAATATAAAAAATAGATTTTGTTAAATAATTTTTTTCGATTTTTCTTTTTGACAAGCTGCAGTCTTTGCACACATATTAATATCGAAAACCAAAATTTGCGCATGCCAAACCGAAAGATTAAATCTAAGCGCCACAAGAGATACATTTTGTCTTTCCGTTTGCTTGGAACTATGTGTGTGGTCTCGACGGAGCACGTGTCGACTTGGGACGCGAGCGCAACTTTTTCTCGCGCGGGAGACGTGCTATGCGCTTTTCGGCACAAAATCTGGAATTCCAGAACCGCGAGTTCTGCCAGAAGAGACCAAGGGATTCCCTCTTGGGACTGGTGGGATTTGTACGGCGAGCGCAGCAAGAAATGCTCGAGATTATTGCTTAGTAAAACCTACCAGTCCTTTCATCGATTTCTATTTTCTTCTTTTATGTTTGTTAAATATTTTCGGCAAGGGAATTACAAAATGTCATGCGATACGATAATACGCGTATTAATTATTACAGGATTTTTCCATTTTACAATAAACAATTCAGAAATCGCTTTCCACAAAAATTATTTATCGAAATAAAACGTTCGATGCAAAATATTAGAAAAAAAAGTAAATATGATTTTTGTGTTATAACGAATAAGTTTTTCCTTCTACATTTCTTCTTCCACATCTTAAAAAGAGATTTCGAGCTCTACTTCTGTGTAAATTACATCATGTAATTTCTCATATGGAACATTCTAAAAAGATATCTTTTATCTATAATATCATATATGGTTTTTTTTGAAGTACGATGTACAAAAATATATATGTTAAAATAATATAGACAACTATTATTACGTGGCCAAATTAACACTACTCTTGAGTTACTCATCGTCATAAAATCTTACATGCCTACAGCATTATTTTTAATCCATGGACTTTATGTAAAGACAATTGTGCATAAATAACACTTCTGGCACATATACTGCAATACAGAAATATCGCGCTTGTAATTTTATTCGTGTGACATTTTCAGCATCGCACGGTATTTCGGAATAAATGCCCGCGAGCGACAATTTCCCAATGACAATCACAAAATTCACGCGTTTTCGCGTTGTTCCAACATAAATTCTCTACAGCGTCAACTTCACTCATTTTTATTTATTTCTTTCGAAGAAGAATGTATGTATGTGAAATATATTATATTTAACTTAAATACGAACATTTTCAAACGAAAGAAATAAAAACAACTAAATTAATTCAGTGAAATAGATAATTAATTTAATAAAAAAAATAATTTTTTTCTCATTGTCAATATTATAATGTAGTGAGTGAAAATATTATACATATGGCTCAAATAATGAATAATTTTTGAGCTATAATATATTAAAAGTGTAAGAGACTTGTATTACAGAGTAGCTTTGATACATCATAGCTCAAAAACTACCCATTATTTGAGCCATGTGTATAACATTTTTTATTCACCACATTATAATACTAATAATAAGACAAAAATTATTCTTTTATTTTTGTTCATTACATTATAAGCCACAAAATATGTGAAAACCAATTCAATACACTAAAATCTGTTTTTATGTTAACTAGTACGAGATACTCTCTTTGTTATATAACATTACAAAAAATTATATAAAATATATGTAAATTATAATTTGCGGCTTATTTAATAAATACTTAATAACTGATTAATGTCATTTGTCAGTAGTTTAAAAATTGTTAAGTATACATAATATTATAATAACAAGATAAAAATCACATATTTTGAAATTTTTGTGATAATGAAGAATGTCACTGATTGTGAGTCACAATCGCTCGCTGCAGCCTTTATCGCAAATGTCAACAATTAAGATAATAGCGAGTGCACATACATAGCTGACACAGCATTATCACGGAAATCACTATAAATTGCAACACGATTGCGAGATAAGCCATGTATGTTTTTAAAATTCACTGACATAATCTGGCGATTGTTACGCAGTACGTGTAGTTCTCAATTACGTGTATCTCGACATAGGCAGGACGAACGTAATAGCGAAATAAAAAAGAGAGATATATATGAAAATTTTTCATGTAATCTTTCAGAATATTTGTATGAAAATTTTAAAATTTTTCAGAAATATAATTTTTATAAATAATTTTATAATTTTTTCAACAATTTTTCAGATTTTTTTGTACAAATTGGAACACTTTTCGGGAGTGTCGAAAAAATTTACAACTTTTCTACAAGGAAAAAAATAGATTGGGTGATTCAGTAAAGCTGTAGCTTGCTACACGAGTTCAGCATCTAAAAAGATTTTATGTTTTAACAAAGAAATTACATCTGTAAGCAAATATCAGTATGCTAATTCAGCAAATATTCCTTGCTACAATGACAACTGCTAATGTAATAAGTTTTCTTCATTATCGTAGCAAAAGCATGCGCCATCTTAGCTACCATGTTTCTTTTGATCTATATATACTGAATTGATTACATCTGTAGGTTTATTGAATCAAAGTTTTAAATTGTTTTGATAAATCTTTTCTTTCCAGAGTTCGTCATACATGTGAATTTTAAAATATTCTAAGATTTCTCATCCTATAATTTTTGGTGAAATCCTATAAAATCTGAAAAAGTTTAAGGTATTTTTTTAGAAATAATGGAATGAGAAATCTTAAAAGTTTTAATTTTAAGAATTCGTATAAAAAATTCTAAGAAAAGATGTAGACTTTCTCAGTATTTCTGAAAAGTGTTCCAACTCGTGTAAAAAATTTCTGAGAAAATTTTCACTAAATTAAACATACGCAAAAACGCGGTTGCATTCTCCAGCTTAAGAAACGCAGGCTTTTACGCCCAGCGGATTCCTCGTAGCGACATCGCACGGCACGATGCCAATTCACCGGGATGCACATTCCAACCGACGATCTCTCAGACTATACACCGAGAGGCTGAAATCGTGGAGGTGCGATAAACACGCCGGAAACTCTCTTTTTTTTTTCATTCTTCTTTCCCTCTTATCTCTCGTCAGACCAATCGGAGTTCCCTCGCACGTCTCTCTCGCGAGACACAACGGACTCGGCCGCGTATAAATATTTACGCGTAATGCGATTCGTGGAGTGACATAATTGAACGGCGGCGTTCCGGGTTTTGATTCTATCGCATGCGGCGCGATGTCCCGCACGATCGCGCGTCGATTTCGCTCGTAATCGACGGGCGGATCACAAGCGAAAACTTGGCAAATCCTGACGCACGGGGACACCGCGCGTCCTCGACAATAATGCAGAAAGAGCCGTGTGGGAAACTTGGCCTGAGGGCCCTCGGGGGTGGCTCGGTCGCACGCGGTGCTTCGAGGCTGCCGGCAGTCACGCGGCCGTAAAATCAATTGAATTTCGTCACTCACCGATTCATCGAGCTCCGTCTGTCTTTTTCGAGCGTCCAGCGGCCGGATACGCTCCCCTCGCTCGCCGCGGGACCAGCGGAAACACGGAACGATTCACTTGTCACTAATTAAAGATATCGCGACGGCGGCCATACTGCCTCGTGCGCGAAGCGACTCGCGCTCGGTCCGCGCGATGGCAGCACGTGTCGCCCGGATGATAACACTAGTCTGAAAAACATTTTTATATAAAAAAATCTCGTATTTTTTAATTTGTCGTATATTATTTTAATGATGATACATAATGTCGTATATTTGTCATGAAAATTTTATGCGAAAAAGTTTTTTTAAACTTCTTTCAACTTTTTTTCCAGAGTCTTTTCTTTAGAAATTATAGAATAAGAAAACTTAGACATTTTAAAATTCTAGCTATAGTGGAACAATTTTTCTGAAATTTTGCTAAAATTCCAAAGTAATTTTTAACGAAATAATTATATATTTTTTAAACACTGGATGGTTCCTAAAAAGATTCTTGCAATTTTTCTAAACGACCAAAAAATGCACCAATAAATGCATCGCATTTACTTTCATCTTGAAGCCCAATTTTAGGAACTTGTCAATTTTTTTAAAGAATTAGTTTATTAAAACATGAATGAAAAATCTCGTACATGAATGAAAACATTGCTCTTTTTATTCTGTTGTGTATGGGATATTTTAATTACGAGAAATAGAATCTGCCCCGTACGTCTTAGGGGTGGTGTCGCGTACCACTCGCGATAAATTTCAATGTATTATTAGATAAATTTCAGCAAATTTTCAGAATTTTTAGCAAATCTTTCAAAAAATCGTAATAATTAAATTTTTAGCCAATTTTCAATTTAGTTGAAAATTACTTCCAGCAAATTTTCAGATAAATTTTAATGTATTTTCAAAGAAATGTCAGCAAACTCTTTCTCCTATTTTTGAAAATTTCTTTCTTTCCCAAAAATTTTCGAAAAAGTGGAGAAATTTTAGTTTACTTAATTAATTGTAACAACTTTTCACACACCTATACTTAAATTCTGAAATTTACATAAAAACATTCTAAAAAATTACGTAAAAAATTCTGAGATAGTTTTTACCATCGATACAGAATTTTTAGGAAGTATTCAAAATATACGAAAACAAAAATTTATTATATTTTGCAAACATATGTCCGTCATACGGATAAAGACGTGCCTCGATAGTATCGACAATCTTCGTCGTCGAGCATTGTCGCCTTGGTCGCCTGCAGTGCGCAGAGTGGAGGTAACAGCTGATTTGTTCTTCCTAACCTCGATCATGATGTCGATTGTTTTCTTGTAAATCAGTGACATTCTGCGATTTTCACGTGTCAGTGAGGATTGGCGATCGCGAGTATTAGCGAGTACGATTGATTTTAATCGAACTTTGGCCAGATCGAATCGGCAACGATGAAAATCGTCCAACGATGGAAGACTGCTGAGGATTTCGATTTCTTGCGTGGTAGCAGTGCTTGTAAGAATCACAAAACGTAATCTATTAGAAAACGTATAGGCCACACTATCGTAAGACATTCACTCGTCGTTTCATTTCAGGGACGAAGGTTAAATATTTCTGGCGCAAGGGATGGATAGAGATCCCGGTGATAATGGGATGTTCAATTTTTTTTTTAGCAGGAACTAGTATGGGCTGCTTTTCACTGTATTATGGCTTAACGCATGATTTAACTCCGAAATATTACAAAACGCTGAAAAGTAAGTAAAAAAAATTATACTTTCTTACGGACTTACTCGGCTTTGCAATTGTTATGCAATCGTGAACGTCCGTCGATAAAGTAGAATTGTGCTGAAAGCGTCCTTTCATAATTAACACTAATTGCGTTTATACTTCAGTTTACAGACCGGATGATCCGGCAGTTCAGAAGATCCGTTACACCTCGGTCTTTGATTAAAAAATATTTATTTAATAAATTTCAGTAGCACAATACGAGTGGTATACAGTTATTATATATCCTTCCATTGTAGATTTATGTTTTAAATAAATGTGTAAAATATCGTTATACTTATAAGTCAATCCCCTTTCCTTCTACTTACTCTATTTTCAAATCGACGGCTTTGTAGGATTGCGAATAAAATTTATATAACATGATATATATACATAGATAACATTTTATGTATTTTAATTTTCTAAAGACGTTATATAATTTTTTGTAACGTTTTCTGAAATATCTACGGTCGCTCCACAAATATATTGAACATATAATCAAGGTTATAGATCCTAAATAATCGTAAAATTTCCTCATAACGATGTACTAAAAATGAAATGATTGACGTTTGATAGTGGTTGAAGATACAACAATCGTTTTATATTTCTCAATATCGAAGCACTATTGGACCTCTTGATCTTTAAAAATCTTAAAAACGAGTATGTTATACGTGGCTATACGTAACAATCATATTCGCGAAGAATTTTTATACGATTTATCACGTGACGCAGTTATGATTATCGCAAAATGGGGTAACTTTGGTTCAAAATCGGGGTGACTCTTGGCAAAATTTTGATGATATTTACGCACAGAAAAAAATTCTACTATTAAAAAAATAATTAGCTTATTTTTTTCTTTTAAGTAACAGTTATTTTTAACAAAAAATACTTTCTTGATAATAGTCTTAAAATATAGATACTTAATACAAATTTTTTAAAACTCATTATCATGTATTCAAAACAAGAATTTATTTTTTTAACTGCAAAATTCTACAAAAGGAATTACTTTATATATAATAAATTAATCGAATTTGTTTGATTTATAATAATCTTGAGTATTAAGCTTATTAGGATTCAGAATATATTTTGAATAAAGGTACTTGTGATGAACTTAGAATAGATTTGCGGATATATAAATTTTTGATAGTTCAAACAAGTAATTAATCCTTCGAGCTTTTTAACTTATAGAATATTTTGCTTCCTAAAAGTTTTTAGGACGCTGAATTCATATTTAGTCTTAGAATTCTAAAATTCAAATTTGAAAAAATTATCTCCAAGTTTGAATGTAGCCTCAAAATATCGATTTTTAAAAGGATAGTAAATTGTATGAAGAAAGGGAGGATTTGGTTAACATGGTTCATGATCAAAGTTTGAAAGTCAATTTGGAAATGGGTATCTACCGCATCTACTAACTGTTTACGTAGCACTGATGAGTTTCAAATAAAGCGAAACCGGAAACTTGATACGTATATTACACACACACACACACACATGTATATATATATATATATATATGAATAACTACTTTAACTACATATTTACTTAATTATAGTGAATTTGAATGGAGTATTATTAATTTACCCCAAGTCTTAGCGAATTTGAGCGAGCAGTTTATAAAATAAGAGGAGGTTTCGAGATTACCGGTCTACAAAGAATTAATATTTAAATACAATATATGTATTTTTCTATGTGCAAATAGGACGCAAACTCGAAACATAAGACATCTTGAAACATCTTTAAGATTTTAAACATGCCTGCTCAAAACATGTTTTATATTAAATTTTTTGATTAAAGTTATCCTGACTGAGAGAATTGAAGTTTATTTTACGGTATTTATTGTTAGCTGTATTGTGAGAAACAATTTTTGAGAGAGAGAGAGAGAGATTTTTACGATTCCGCACGACAGCTCCCTAGAAAAATCTGAAAAACATTTCAATCATTCGTACGTTCTTTGAAAAAGCTTTTCGAACGTCTTTTATATTTTTGCGCTATATTGTCATAGGTTTTATTTTTGGAGCCTCGTGAAAGGACTTTCCTTGTCCTATCACGCCAAGTCACTCGCACTTATGCTTTGTTTCGTGTCCCTTCGATATTCTATCCTCATTTTTTAGCATTAAATTTCCTGCTCACTGTTCCGCAACAGAGGTGAATCCTTCGCGTGTCGTGTCGGAGGATTACAAAGTGTAGAAACGAAGACTTTTTATCTTGCATCACATAATTTTCTTTATGTTTATCTTCTTTAATGTTCTTCGTTTAATCTGCTCAACAAAATATTTATTATATCAACATATCCCCATCCTAAGAAACGTGAACGTACAACTTTAACAACAGTTATTTCTTCATTTAAAAACTTTTATTTCCATTTCATTTAAAGTTGATATGCTATCATGGCAAAAATATTAGATTTTAATGTATCGCTGCGTTGACAGAGAAATAATATATCGCAAATTAGTACTTTTTTAGTAGAACATTTTTAAAATTCTTTCTGATTGGAACAACGTTTTAAATAGGATAGCACATGTAACTTCACTATTTGCTTGTATTTTCAATTATCTAATCGAACTCAAAAGATGGTCATAGAAACGAAATAGTCTTCGTTTCTGTTTCTAAATTTTATTTTAAAAGCCGAGGGAGTAACCAACCGAAATATTGTCCCACAGATTATATAATTTCATTTGATTTCATATAATTTTATCTGATTATAAATAATTTTCTTCACTACATATGAAGTCATTTGGTAAAATAAACGATTTTATTTAATATTATACAATGATTTCTCGTGGTTGCATATGCAATTATCGGATTATAGATTATACATAGGGATTTCATACGAATTTTATAATAATTTCGAGGAATCGGTCCCACGATTACATTAAGTGATTATCCCCTCGTTAAAAGCTTTAATCATCCTACGCTTTTATAACTTCGACAAGCCACGTAATTCCGCGTTCGTGATTTCGGCGTAAAAACAACGGTGTGAGAAACGCCGATTAAGAATCCCCCATCATTGTATAAGGGGCGCACGAATCTCGCCAATGATTTTTACGCGTGAGAGAGAGAGAGAGGGAGGGAACGGACTCTCCTGCGATATTCCTATGAGTTACGAGGGCGCAGGATCGCGCAATGCTGATGGTGCTTTTCTCTGTGTATTGCGTGTGTACGCTATTACAACCAGGCGGAGGATGACGGCGTAGCGTAGGGTTGTACACGCCGCGGGGAAGCGTGACGAGGAACGATAGAACGCGCGCATGAAAGGGAGAGAGAAGTAGTAAAAAGGTGGGAGGGATGCTCGGTGGAGGAAGAGGAGAGAAGATGAGTGGAGGGAACGAGAGGGCCGATCGTGAGGGTTGAGAGCAGCAAGGGGGAAACGGAGCACACGGTACGGAGCAACCCCCATTGCCTCGCCAGTGGTTCAGTCAGCGTTTAGCACCGGCGTCGCTTCGCTTCGCTCCACGCTCGGGATCACCATCGGATACGTCCTCGTGCACATCGTCGCGTGCCCCCCAGTTTGTCTCGGGAGATCAATGAGCCCGCGACACATCGGCAGCCACATCCGGGTTTCGTTCAAGTAAATCGCGCCCGTAAAGCCACCGTGACGCAGAGAGCTGAGGAGAAAGAGCTGGTACACCGATAGTCAAACGTGATAGTCGAAGCTGCCACTTGTCGCTGCAGCCAGGGATAAAGAAAGCAAGAGGAAGAGAAAGAGAGAGAGAGAGAGAGAGAGAGAGAGAGAGAGAGAGAGAGAGAAAGGAGAGAGAAAGGGAGAGTGTGTGTTGCGAGAAGTGTTAGAGCGTGGACACGAGATCGAAAGAAGAAATCGAGGACCTGTACGGGTCCTTAACGTTCAGGACGGTGCATGTCTCGGACCCCGTTTCTCAGCTTTTCCTCCGGCAACGCTTCGACTACGTTCCTGAGGTAAGCAGACGTGAATGATGAAAAAAATGCTAAAGTCTGTGCTTCTTAATTGTACCATATTATATTGTGATAGAGCATCATTTTGTTTTTGTAATTTGCCTTTTTACAATTTTGTTTTGCAGACAGAAGTCTTTTAAAATTCAATCGGGAATCCCATTTTTGTCAAAATCTCAAACCTTGTAAATTACAAGAAAATAAATTCTTCCAAAGATACATATACTGCCAATTATTAATTACATCAATAATTTTAATTAACACTTATAAAAAAAATGATATTTTAAAAGAAATATTTACCCATAATTGATATATACGAAAGAAATTTATGAACTTTAATGTTTATGTCTATGCGGATTGTTTATCGATCTTTTCTTTAATTATTTTACCAAATTATTTTATTAAATTTTTTCTAATAATTTTGAGATCATTCTTTATATGGAAATATATATAAAAATCTTTTTTCCTCACTTTCTCTCTCTAAGTACAATAATATTCAGCCGAAAATACTACTTATTATGTGCCGTTGCATTTAAGATGGAAAAAGTAATGAAAAAATGTAGGCAATACGAAGAATTAACTCGTCAATGCAAATATCCTGTATCATATCGCAATTAATCATAATTATTAGTGACTATGATTGAGCATGCTCATAACGGGTTAAAACGTTCCGCTTTAACGTTCTTTCGAATATCGTATATCTGTTCAGTGATATATTGGCGATGAGAAACGTCTTGAAGGAAAAACCCTCAGTTCGTGATTTGATCTCCTATTTGCTCAATGTCCTGCTAGTCCGTCTGGCAATCCTTTCAAGCCCTCCCAAGCTTTCGACTCTTTATATGACATCTTAACCTCATTGCTTCAAAGAAGAAACTTTTCGGGCATCTCATTGTCGAAATTGCAAAATTCCAAATCTTGTAAGTTACAAGGAAATAGATTTTTCCAAAAGTATAGTACATTTATTAATTTCATTAATAATTTCAGTTAATACTTACAAAAAATTATATTCGACTCTTTATACGACGTTTTAATCTCGTTGCTTCAAAGAAGAAACTTTTCGGGCATCTCATTGTTGAAATTGCAAAATCCCAAATTTTGTAAGTTACAAGGAAATAGATTTTTCCAAAAGTATAATACAGTTATTAATTTCTTTAATAATTTCAGTTAATACTTTCAAAAATTATACATATTTTGGAAAAAATATTACGCATAGCTAATATTTCGTATTAAGTCATTTCTTCCATTAGAGATAGAAATATATATCTTTGATCGCATAGATTTATTATATTTTTTTCTCAGGTTTGACATATGATGAATTAGGTTACATTAATCTCTTCAGTGTCCTAGAACTTTGTCCATTTTTTATATAAATGTGTGAAATTAATAGGTGACGCTACGTCGTTTCTTTTAAAAAAAGATGTATATTCACGATTTACGACGACACTAAACTCTCTCGTATTTATTTTGCAATAAAACTTACAATAAAACTTGAATATTTTTTCTATTTAGAGTAGTTTTTAATAGAATTAAAAAAAATAGGATTAAAGAACGATGAAGTTATACGTGCACGGCATGGTGAATACAATTTCTGTATAGAAGGTAATAGGAAAGGCTGCTAATTGGTACTTCTCTGTAAATATCAGCTTCAAAGCGCAGTATGTTTTTTGAATTTTACATTTCGCTACAAAACCGATTTAGCACAAAAAGAGAAAAAAAAAGGTATCCACTTAGTGGTCGATCATAGATTTTCCGCTAAGCGGTTGAGAGATAATCCCTTAAAACTTTACGCACTGTATACATGCTTTCCGCAAATAGCGCAAAGTCCACACGTATGCCGCTACTGCGCGACATTTTTTTCTCCTTCGAGAAAAACGCGCGGCTTTGAAAGAGTTAATAATTATGTGCTCGTGTGTAGCATGGACATTATTGATTCGCGAGCCATAGGTCGTATCATATGCCTCGTAATAAACCATTAGGACACGTGCTCGTATTTGAAAACGTAACATTTCAGCATAGATTCGAAATATCGCAGGGACCGGAAGAATCGTAAAGCTGAAGCTTATATGTCCGTATTTTTCAATAATCGATACATATTAGGTCGGTTTGCGAACGAAATTTTATACGTATGTCAAAACGGTCTTTCGACATAGATATAATTCGTAATCATACGGTTCTTTAGTTACGGAAGATGCCAACGTGATTATTTTCTTAAATAAAAGAACGTAAGGACAAATGAAAATTGAAATTGTGCACGCATATTAGTAATTATAATGTAATTATGTTATTAGTTTTTAAAATAAAAAGAGATTGATACTGGACGTTCCAACTCTTCTTTGAGTCATTCTCAGCAAAATATCGGGAAAGCCTGATGTGTCCTTATCACTGTAACTTTTGTTTTATATATATAATATTTCGCTAAGGAAAGCTCGAAACATCCGATCGTGTCAATTTCTTTTACAATTTATTATAAGTTAATAATACAATCACATTAGAACCACAAATGTGCGCGTACTAATTATAGTACTAACTAATATTTGTCTCTATGTTCTTTTACTGGACATTTTCAAGAGTTTTTTTAATTATCTATCACTTATTTTTTTAGAATGCATTATAGAAATGTGGGACAATGCAATCTCCCTTGTTTCATAAACTGAATTAAGTGTGTTTACTATTATCACACACCGAGAGAATTGTTTTACTCAATCCTGACGAGATTGCATTCTTCGTTGCACCCACGTCGAAACTTACAAAATGCTTCATTTACTATAACTCATACGGTTGATAGTACGGCCTCCTATTCAACAAACGTGACGCCCAAGTTCACTAAAGCCTCGTAAACTCAGCCTGGACTTGGGCCAAATCGAAGTGCCATAGTGCCGTCGTCGTGCATATAACTATATGCGCCCGAAACAGCTGTTAACCCGACTTGTTGCACCGTCAACAGACGTAACCACGCTGCAACTGGTGAACTTTGCCGCTCGAACACAAGAGGTTTCTTTGTGAATATAATTATAATCTATAAATATTAAGACCGCAATCTTTGGATTTAAAGTTGAGATATTGATAGCTGCAATGGATTAATCGAATACTATTTCCGACACGTTATTATATTGTAAATCTAAAAGGAAACCAAAGTAAATATCATTCTTATTTAATTAGAATATGTAAATATCGGGACCACACACACACAATTTTCGGGTTTAAAGTCGATAGCCAAATTAATCGAATACTATTTTCTATACGTTATTATATTATAAATCTAAAGAAAACGAAACTAAATATATCAAATTTTATAACTTTCATTACATTAATGTATTAATTAAAATAAAGATGAAGTAATAAATATGAAGACATAATGGAATACATGTTCGTTAATTACAATGACGTGGTATTTTTAGTATAATTTAATTACCTTGTTTTAATATTGCTATTTTAATTATGTAATTAAATTAAATATTAAGGTAATTTCGAGGAAGACGCCACACTTAAGTCTTTATTCTTGAGTAACTTTTGGTTATTGAATTAAGTTACAAAAAATTTTTTATTTATATTCTAGAGATCTTTTTTTATATAAGTTTACGAATTAAACTTTTATTTCGTATTATTGGAACTTATATTGTTGGAAAAAATTGATATAACACTGCAAAAGTGGCAAAAGTCTTTCCCCTATATATATACGGTTAACTGCCACCTTCTATAGAAGAAAATACCACAAGTAATTAAATAATACGACGCAACATAAACTTGCACGTTTTACTTATTTATAGCACACAATCAAGAGTTTAACCTATAAAAAACACATAAAAATATAATGAAACATAAATTGAAAAAATGAAAAAGAGTAATTTACGAATAAGAGAGAGAGAGAGAGTTGCAGGATATATTTTATTCGTTTTTAAACAGCATTGCATTAATTTAAATTAATTCGAATTATATAAAGTGTTCAAAATTTTAATTTATAAAATCATTTTAATGACGGTGTCAATCATGAAAAATTATAATTTTGTACTTACTGTCATCTTCCCCCAAAGTGTGAAGAAAAGATATTATTGTAATTTCTCTACATATATATATATATATATAAATATTTCACAACATACCTTTTTGTATTTCGTCAAATGTTTTTCGACGTTGATTGACACAAACATTTTCTGTTGAAACTGTTTACTATTCACTTGTACGCAGTCAAAATAGCCAATATGTGCGTTCTACGAAAAAAGCTATAAACAAAGTGACGTCTTTCCCCTTGTTGCATTTTTCCCTGTGTCATCTTGTATGAAAAATATAATATTTTAAAAATAAAAATTTAACTTTTTTTCCTCCCTTTTTCTTTTTTTTCCTGTACGGTTAAAATATACTTAAACACTGTCAACCCAAGAACAAAGAATAATAAATATCTCAGCAGCTGTTCGAAGAATTTATTTTTGAAGCATTAGCTAATTGACGAGGTATATAGTATCTATAAACGCAGATGCACGTTCACTTATCGATTTGCTTTCTTAAGCGCGATATCGATTATTTTCTGTTAAAACACATTTGGCTAGAACAAAATATATCCCGGGAAAGCACGGTTATTATTTTTGAAATCCACTCGACTTCTCGACCCAATAACCGAATTTATCGCACTCGCGGGATAGAGGTCGTGGAGAAAACTCTAGCTATTTCAGGAAGTAGGCTACGCGCGAAGATAATCTGCAACGTTTGTAAATGCATTCACACGATTGCACGAGTGTCGCGTCGTGCTTTGGAACGTTGCGATTACGCCATCGGGACACAAAAGCAGCGAAGCGCTCGGCTTTAGTTTGGAGACGAGACTCCGACGGAGCAAAGGAAACTGTTTGCGAGGGGGAAAAAAAAGATGCGAGTTTCCAGTAGGCCGCGCCGTCAAATTTCTCGCGGTACATCGAGCACCGCGTCTCTGTACGATGCGCTTTTGTGCATGCTTCCGTTGCATCGTTACGATCGTTACGGTATACGCGAATTTTCGGTTCAAATGACAATCACTCGCCGGACGGTATCGTTATATCCCGTTACACGTGTCGCAAGAAATACGTATCGCAGGTATGATATACGAGACAACAAATAAAAAAATATTTGTATGCTCCGCTACCATGTATGTACCTCCATTCTTAATTTAACGCAGTTTATTTTTCATTGTATATTGGTTATCGAATTTGCGATCGATATTTCCTCGAGGAGAATTCCTCTAATTCTTAATGTACAATATCAAGTATCTCGGTACCTCGAATTAAAATTCTCAAGAAGAAGAAGACTTGACTTGAGTTTAGATGGACAATGAAGTTTCGTTATTCAATTTCCCTTCAGAGACTTCAGTCTATCAGGAAGGGCCTTTACTTTCAAGCGCTTATAAAACTCGGTGGCTCTGTCGATGCCACGATATTTTCACAAAGAAAAAAAAAGGATTGATTACAAATTACACTTGTCAGTTTGCTACGAAAATTAATATCGAAAATTCTAGCACAGGTATTGTAAAAAAAAATCGACATTTAACGAGAATCTGTGCACTGAAAGTGTTTGTAACTGACGTTGTACGATACAGGTGCGAAAGCTGGAATGTAAAATGAACGTATTGATTCCGCATTGAATGTCGTGTTGATTCAATAATCGACAGTAATCACTCAGATGGACTTTTACCGTTTTCAATATTTGCCTAATATAGCGATGAAATTTTACATCGAGAGAAAAGTGTTTGGTATTTATATAACTTTGCATGGTAAAATAATTATGGTTAGAAGCTCCATTTTTATAGTCATTACACTATAATGTTAGTAATAATAATTATTATATTTATAGTTTTATATATTTATAGTTCTATACACGATACAGTATATTATAGAACTACACGAAAAGAATGAAAGCCAAAACATGAAGAGCAATGTTGCAAGAAATTTTAATATTCTAGCAATCAGTATGAGTTTCTAACAAAATTATTTTGATGATCCAGCAAAATTATTTTCAGATCTGTGTCCAGCAAAATTTTAGCTCTTTCAGCAAAATCGTTTGTATATAAATATTTCTTTCGTATATAATTGTTATTGCCAACATTGTAGCAGTAATAATTATAAAAATGAAGCTTTTGACTATAATTATTTTACGATGCAATTATAATCACAAATACTAAATACTTTATGAATACAAATTTTTCGCTCAGTTTCATCTCAATATTGATAATTGGAATTGAAAACAACAAAAGTCAAGCTGAGTGATTACAGTCGATAATCGAATCACCGACATCCAATGCGGGATCACCGTGCTCTTTTTGCATTCCATCTGTCACACGAGTATTGTACAACATGTACGAGTGGGATACAAAAGTGTATGAATAAACGCGCGAAGAGCGCTTGTCCAAAATGCTACGGGTGTGGTTGTTTATTCACGATTGTCGATCAATAGAGACAATCGTGCTCTTAATTACTAGGACGTGCCTAACCGTCGGTTAGAATCCAGCATCAAGCTTTTCGTCGATTAGCTCGCCGCGTAAAAGCTCCCTCGCTAATTCGAGCGACGGACTGAAAATAAACTTGCGTCGTCTCCTCTCGACGTCGTTTCCTCGAAAATTGCGCTTTATTCCATGTTATATTATACTAGATATACCAGATATAGTCTCCACACAAAATCTCCCGCTTACATAAGGTAGTATAGTCGCGGTGGAAATTCGCGTTTAAACGACGACCTATACGGGGTGTCCGCGCCTTCCTTTCACCCACAATTTCCTTGATCTCTCTTTCTGGAAACGATCTAATGAAAATTTAATCAGACGTAATCGGATTCCAGTATCTCTCACTACTTTAAATATCCAACGCAATTAACCTCCATTTAAATTGGCCGAAGAATAACGGCCATGGTATTCTTACCTCGCAATGATCCAGATTTTAACTTGGGAGCTATTGATGTCTAAATATTTTTCCAAACCCAATATTTCGAACTCGTTTGAAATATTCCTGCGTGGAACATATGGGACATCCTATATATATGTACGTATAATATTATACGTGCCGATGCGCAAAGTTACTTCCGACACGTTAACCACACAGGCATTCTTCAGCCATCGCGGTTGATGTCGACTGGCGCGTCTATCTTCTGTGTGACGCTCGCTCGTAAACTCGTGAATCGCTCTCAGCCTTCACTGCTATCACAGATTGTTACTTACGCTCAAACACACGGATGTGAGAAACAGCGATAGCAACAATGCCTGCGACAACAGCTTGTAGTCGCGGCTCGAACTCGCAAATGAAATAATAGTCGGCGAGAGCCCAATCAGATTACGGCACGAGCAAGCAAAAGCACTCAGTAGTAGAAACGCTAGTGAGTAGTTAGTCGTAAGTTAAGTAACGACGCGAGACGCAAGTGGCAGAAGTACTAGGGGGAAAGAGAGGCAAAATGAGGGAAAGATCGCCGGAATTACTTTCCTACTCGGAACAGATGGAGTATCTATACCGTCTAATTACCACGGGTAATTTATTGGCGAATTGAAATCTCCAGAGATTCGTCTTTACTCAATTACCACATGCATTAGACAGATCTATAACAGAATTTCGTGGACCGTTGACGATATTATCGCGCATTAAATGCATGAGAAATAGTATATACATGAGTTTAATATTAATTATTTTGATGATCTAGCTAATGTATTTAAAATTTTAATTTGATACAGATTTAAAAATAATTTTGTTACACCATAAAAATAATTATGTAGAACGCTTAATCCCTGATTGATAGAATAACAAAATTTTTTGTAGCGTTATTCATCATATCCGAGTTGTTCTATATAATTATTTTGATATTTCCATACAGTTATTTTCAGATCTGTATTGTGCTAAATTTTTTCTATATTTATTTTTTAAATAAAACCGTTCTTTCTGCATATAAAAGAGAATTTTTCGATATATGGTTTGCATTTATAAATACATTACAGAGATTAACAATATCTCGCATATATTATTTTCAATATTATTGTATATGTGTGAAAATTATTGAAAAATACGTATGAAAATATCTGCGTTTGTATTTATATACAAGGAAAGAACGATTTTGCTGAAGTATTTGAAAATTTTACTAGATACAGATTTGAAAATGTTTCAGTAATGTTTTTTCCATGTATAAAAGGAATTTTTTCGATATACGGTTTTCACTCGTAAACATATCACAAAGGTTAACAATATCATTAAAAGTGTGAAAAATACATACGAAAATATCTGCGTTTTATGTACAAAGAAAAACCGGGTGTGCTAAAATATTCAAAAATTTAGCTAGATACAGATTTGAAAATAATTTTGTTGGTCCATTACAATAATTATTAATTAAGACGATTCGTTTATCAAGCTATTTGCTAGAGCGTCAAAACTTTTTGCAGCAACATCATCATGTTTGAGTGCTTACTTATTATCATAATTATTTTGATAATCCAACAAAATTATTTTCAGCTTTGCATCGCGCAAAATTTTTAAGTATTTCAGTAAAATCGTTCTTTCCGTGTATAAATTAATAATAACGGGAATTATATATGCATATGCGAGAGAGAACACACAGAAAATAAATACCTTGCTTTAAGCATCTAGCAATTTTTTTCAGATTTCAATCCGGTACATAAAATTTTCAGGAAAGAGAAACCGGCGCTTTCCTCTTGGGGGAATGTCTTTCAACCGGCGGCTTTAACCATCTTGCCTCGCGGCTCGGGCAATATCTGAACGAACGACCTGGTGGCAAAGGGGTATCAGCCCGGGATTAAATGGGGCGTAGTAATCGTTTATGCCGTAATTATATACTTGCATAATTCTAGGTTCACATAATATCACTGCTTGCGCTGCAACAAGGATTATACGTAGGAAGCCACGCGTGTGCGGCTCGGAAGTTTTTAATCGCTTGCACCAAATCGAACGAATGAAAATACGCGGTGGTGATTAACGAGTAAATTAAATATCATGGTACGCTGTCATCAGCAGCGCACCGTTCTAATCGTTTATTAAACGAAATATACAGTAGCTAAGTGAAATATATTGTTAAACATATATATCGGTACATCGTAAAATATACGAATAACACAAGTAGGACGACATAAACGATTTATAAATGCTGGTGAACAATTGCAAACGTAAATATGCGGACAATAAAATTTCCATGTACATTTGTCATTGTACATTGCTACGATAAACAAAACATCGTGTCATATAATCGACCGACTCGAAATAGCGTAATAATGGCCGCACATTATCGTAAGTTTCGTTAAGCTTCGAACAACCCACGTGAAAAACTATCTCAGGTGGAAGTTCGGTCGGTCGCTCGCCTAGAAAATATTATGTCACTGAATCGTTAAACGGATGTTTAGCTAGCGTTGACGGCCAAATCCGCTTAGTGTGATTAAGCCACAGCAGCATTAAGAGGATAACGTTCCGCGATACACTCGGAACTCTGTTCGATACCGTCAAATGCATGTCCCAGTGAGGACCGGCAAGCAGCATTGTGATAATCCGATTGCCGATGTTGCTGGTACGGGCAACTCTACCGATATACCTTGTTGCTTGGTTGTATCAGAACCTGGTGGGTCGCTGGCGTTAAGAGATCAATGTTTCTCAAACCCTCGCGTGCCGAGAGCTTTGTCGTAGCGCGCAATCGTAAAATCAATAGCACACGCATAGCATATAGACATTTGTTGCTCATTTTTTCTCCGTTGTGCCACGTCGCGATGTGAAGCGATATAGTAAACATAAAGTATACCAAGTTAATGAGTTTTGCAAATATAATGTGTTATTCGAGATGTTAGAATCTTATTACAGAGAAAAGTGTTCAGATTTGTGACTGTACAGTAAAATAATTAATAATAATTATAGTTAAGAACTTGATTTCTGCAGTTATTACTCTTATAATGTTAATGACTAATAATTATATTTCTAACTTTATAAAAAATTGAGTGAAAATTGATTGAAAAATGTTTAATAAGCGAAGAAGGCTATATTTGATTAAAACGGATTTATAGGATTGTGTCAAATAACATTTTTGTGTGAATTTTACGATTTTCAGTTTAAATAAACTGCACGTTGATTATCTTTTTATCTTGACAAAAACAA
Organism: Trachymyrmex cornetzi; assembly: GCF_001594075.2. NCBI lineage: Eukaryota > Metazoa > Arthropoda > Insecta > Hymenoptera > Formicidae > Trachymyrmex > Trachymyrmex cornetzi. Next base: position 4,539,901 of record NW_017296059.1, read on the forward strand.
CCGAGACAATGCAAAGTCTAAAATCGGGATATAAGATGTTTTAAAGATGCCTTTTAGACGCATTTAAAAATGTTTTTAAAACGTTTTCATTATATATGTTTAAGATGTCTTATGTCTCGTTTTTAGACGTGAGTGTTGTCTGAAAAGACAAAGCCTGACAAATCATCGCGCACTTTGCTTGAACTAGAAATTGTAAAATTCACACAAAAGCATTATTAGGCACCAAAATCGCTTTTATCGAATATGGCCTTCTTCGCTTATTGTGTTAAAAAGTATATATGCTATTGGCATCGAAACTGACTATAAATTATGATTAAATTGTGGTACTTGCAATCATTTTTTTCTCTCAGGGTAGACGTAAAGCTCTTTTTTTTAATGCAACCATTAAACGGTGAAATCTACAGCTAATAGCATGCAGTTATCTTTTAATTTAATCTTTCCTTAGAAGTTGTAATAGAAATTTGCACGCTTATCACTTTTCAACAGACTTTTATTTGGCTAAATTTCTAATGTCGTTGGTGTAAGTTGAAATTAGTGAGAATATGCGAGCGATGCAATGATGAGATAAACTGCCTCGAATCTGTATATCTTCGATCGGAGCAATTATTAGAAGGAATAGATAAGGGATAATGATACGAGCACTAACATCTGCATTTACATAGTTCCCGCAGTTCAACGTGGTTTCTAGTCTAGTACCATCAAAGGCTGCCTATTACCATCTGCAGTATTCCTAGCTATAACGTAAGCAGAACGTTATTACTTCCCTGGAGAATCGCCACTATTTTCGACAGAGGTCGAAGAATTAAAATCAACACGATCTAAGATTGTTACTTCAATTTAGTTATTATACATCGCGATATTCGCTCTAATATCATATCACGTTAATTTATTCTTTCACCAACAGTCTGTACTTTGGCGAAATGTAATACTTATCTCTATTTATTGAAAGGAAAATGGTAAAAATTTGTGGTAATGAAAAGTAAATTCTAGTTTAACGGGAAATAGACTCTCTTTTTGAAAATTCGCACAGGAATAGTCAGAGAAAATATAAATCTCGGTTTCTCATGTACTCGATCTAATTCTAGAAGAAAATCAAGATGTAGTAGATCTCCGAGATTAAAGTTAACCGACTTTGCTGAAACCGTTCATAAATCCTAAAAATAGTAACAGGGTCACGTTCGACTTTTATTTTGAGAGATATTTGCACGGCGAAAGGATACGCGAATGAAGGTACAGAAAACGTCGATATCACTGAGACGTATATCGCGAGACAGATAACACTCTATCGTCACACTCGCGCGGAAGTAAAACACGACTCTAGAAACGATTCGACGATTCATGCGAAACCTTTCTAGTATTTTGCTTTCCGCACATTTATAGTTAAAGTGCAACGAATAAAATGTAACCCCATTTTCCTGGCGCAGAACAGAAATAAACTATTATTGAGGTAACAATAGCCCTCGACACTGAAACAATTGCGGTCAGTAATTGCGATCTTGCTCGGAAATTTAAGAGTTGAGCGACGCGTTAATGGCCTAAATATCGCAAATAGGAGTCTGGACGGTGCTCGAGATAAAGACAAAACGAAGTTCTATCGGTCGGTACGATTTATATCGCTATTTGTTAAACGACAACAAAGTTGTCGATGTAGCGAAGTGATTCGTATAGTTACCGTCGTGGAACATGGCAAAGATAAAACGCGGTTTATGTTCAGTTTCATTCAAACTGAGTTACTACGTATTGAAGAAGCAGAAAGAGAGAGAGAGAGAGAGAGAGAGAGAGAGAATAAAAAGAGAGACAGCGTAAAGAAAGCAATACGTGCGACGTATTTTAATGGAGTCTTTAATAATTGCGGCCCACACCCTCTACACGCGGGCATCAGGTGTCCTATTTAAATATTTATAAAGCCTCACCTCTTGCGTATCGTCTCGAAACCGAGGTACATGGAGCGGCACGCTGACTTGTCCAGAGGTAAATTTACCGAGCAACGACGACGACGAACATCAAGCTTACTTCATGTATTTTTCAGAAAAACGCGTCCACAAAGATTCTCGTTTAACGATCCATTGCAGACATTGTGGACCTTTTTTATTTATATTACGTTTTAAGGAAAGTTAATTAATATTTGATGACATTGTCATCAAATATTAATTAACTTCCTTTAAAATAACGAATTTGTATGCTTTTAATGATATTAATCGCAGAATATTGAATATTTGCAAAACATTATTTATATAAACGAGGATAGTATTTATAAATTTAGTGCACGGAAAGAACAGTTTTGCCAAAGTATTTAAACATTTAGCTATATATAGATGTAAAAATAATTTTCTGCTTCAATAATTTTCTGATTATCAAAATATAATTAGTGACATACAAAAAATTTTAACATTCTAGCAATTATCTCGAGCGTACTACACTGAGAAAAAAATTGTTCATTTAACTAAATTTATTTAATTAGTCTTTATTTCTTTCACTGGAAAATCTATGTATTTAAACGAAATATAATATTATATATGTTTGACTTAAACATACAGTTTCCATCAAAAGAAATAAAGACGAACTAAATTAAGTTAGTCAAATGTATAATTTTTTGTTAGTGTACATAATTATTTTGATAGTCCAACAGAATTATTTTCAAATCTATAGGAAAGGATGGTACAATATCGAGCATGGTACATTCGATTTTTTATTGCTTTTTTTTAGTATCTTCCATACAATCAGATGGTTACTAAACTCGCACCTTGAAAATTGAATTCAAATTTTATTTCGTTCAGAACTATACCATTTTCGAAATTGTACTACCTTATCCAATCTAGCTAAATTTTTAGATACATTAGCAAAATTGTTCTTTCTGTGTAGCATTAAAATTTCAATCTTCAGTAAATATGAAGCCCTTTATTTAATTTTGCCTCTTTTGAAGAAAAATCTTAGTTAGAACGACACAAGTAGCTTTGCTATCATTCATGAAGTAACCGTTTCTGTCTTTCCTAATAGGTCTTCTCTAACTATCGTGCGTTAAGCAGTATTCAGAACTTGCTTCGTTGCAATCATTAGTCCTCTATTCAACGCGACCAAGTTAGAAATGCACGGCGTTATGGTAAGGATATAACGCATTCTATTATTCTACCAGTTTCTGCGTTCAGATTGTGACGGCGAATATCTAAGTCAGAGAGTGAACTTTTTGAAGAATGCGAAGAAGAAGAATGTTATCGTTTATCCTGTGTGGAACTCGTGCTTCTTGGGTGTGAATAAAACTCTCTTGACATTGACGTTCGAGGGACATTAGTATTCAAACGAGATGTAAATTTTTATATGATGGAAATGAATCCGATGTCATTTTTCTAATTAATGTACAAAGAGACTTGAGAGATAAATAATTTTAACTTTCCAAAAATAAGCAAAATCAATTTTTTTTTAAATAATACGCATTAATTTAAGAAAAAGAATATTGTTTCCATCTCACTTTATTAAAAATGGCGTAGCCTTATGATGGTTTTTTATAATTGCATCCACTGCACTTGACAATGTTGACCTCTTGGAGTCTCTTTTCAATGAAAGAGTTAATTACAGCATGGCGTTTACGGTCTTTTTCTCTCATTCTATGTTTTATTATTATACCGTCATTTAAATAAAAAAACTCGAGGTATATAGAAAGACAGACAAATATTTCTCAATTCAATAAATTATATGGGAGACTTGCATGTGTTTTCCGTATGTGATGCAAGGAACGTGCAAGGATGTGCAAAGCGTTTCAAATTTATTTGAAAATATTCCTGAACGTATTTGAGGAACCTGAACCTTCCAATTCCCATGATACCTATCCTGCAGCGCAAAGTTCTTCGCGTTTATTTAGTACGTCTCTTTTAAGCTTTTTCGCCAATATGACAAGCATCCTCGTTAAACTTTGTAAAATATGTGGTATAAAATATGTGAATATCGATTATGTAACATTCAACGAGGACTTATCGAGGATTGCATAATTATGGAGATTGTATTGAAAAACATATAAATGTCGATAGCACCACGTTTTATGGTCGCGTTTCATATTCTCTTAATCTCCGGAAAAATAAACTTTTTCCATTCATTGTTGTTGCGAGCAACTTCCGGATGTTCTGACATCGGTATAGAAAACAGGGGAAATTATTCAAAAGCGCTCACACACTGAAATATGTCTGGAACATTCGCCTTTTCTCTTTATATTCTCTCTCACTTTAATAAAAGTATTTTTATCAAAGTCTCCCGTCACAAATCAATTCGAGAAAATCCAATCGGGATCTGTGTTCCGTGCGTTTACGCTTGGATTTCGAATATCCTATTCTTCTTGCACTTTCTTGGATTTCTTAGGAATACGATGTCGTCTGGACATGGTTGCTTTTCTTATCCATTGGAAAGCTCAAGAAAATACTGGAGATATTGTTTGTTGAATTATGTACCCGATATACATGCAAACAATATAGCAATTTGTTAAATTTACAAATATACCTACCGTTTACCGACGAAATCGACGAATTTTTCGAAATTTGATGCAGTCTCGCGAGAGATACACCCCATCAAAATTCTATATAAAATATAAACGACCTGTCGCAATTTATACTGAAAACCAGAAACGCGAACAATACTAAATTCTTCCATAACTGTCACATTTTTTTTATATTACCATTAGTTTGTATTGTTGTTAAAAAAAAAACATTTAAACTTTTTATATGCAATTTAAAAACAAAATTAGGATACCAGAGAGCAACAACTTTTACGTAGCGATAAATAACACGAAATACTAGTTATTTTTGTGTCAGACTCTATCTAATTTCGACTAATTAAATGGGAGTGCAGGAATTTCGACATACCTACAACTTCGCAATACATACGTCCCGAGAGTACAAAAGTGCTAGGGGATTAAGAGCTAATGTCGCATTCATGGACGTGTAATTCCGCAGCTGGAGGCGTGCGGCCGACTTCTGTGCTGCGTGCAGAGGCTCTGCAGAAGCGGAAGTGCAACCGACGAGCCTGCTGAGCACCGGATCAACGCTCGCGGTCGACGAGGAGCAAAAGCGGAGCCTGAGCTGGTGGAGGGTCAGGGTCCCTCGGGTCCGGAGGATGGAATGCTCGCTATGCCCGTCAGCCCGAGTCCCGCGTCCACCTCGTCGCAGGAGGACGCTTGCAAACCGCCGCCGCGCAACTGCTATCGTCTCGTTATGCTCGGCAGTGCCCGGGTTGGAAAGACCGCCATTGTAGCACGGTAAACGCCCGAAATCAGCAAACCACGGCATTCAGTTTTAAAGCGAGTTTTTCCTTCTATCATCCAAAATCAATTATCTCACATCTCATTCTCGATTATTTTAAACAGTTGAAAAATTTAAATTTAACATAATTCACGTCTCTTAAACGGTCCATCTAAATTCTTGTGTTAACTTAAAGGTGCATTCAGATTATTGATTGACTCAAACTTTGAGTCAATGTCGAGCCGAGCTTCCAGCCGAACTTCAATCTGAGTCTTAAGCCAAATCTAGAACCGAACTTTGGACACATTAGAGACGATCTTTGAGTCAAGTCTCGTGAGCGTTGTGAGTATTTTTGCGATGATATTTTAATTATGTGTTTTATATACGTAACGTTCACAAGGTTTGGCTCGAAGTTCGGTTCAGTTTATCGAAGCTCGGCTTGAGAGATTCGGCTCAATAATCTAGATGCGTTTTAGACCCGTATTAGGCTATCAACTCTGATCGACCTGATTGCTGATTCTGACTGCTGATTCATTGTAGATTCACTATGGGTCAATAGTCGGGTATACCTGAAGTCGGTAGTTTGATAACGACTTGCGGGGATACTGAAATGACAAACTCCAAAGGAATTGTCTATTTTACCTATATCAAATGCGATTTACACACATGCGATTTTAACTATTTTAAGTATATAATAAAATTAAAACGTATCTATTTACACACAAACATTTGAATACATAAGAATGTTATAAAACCTTGAGTTTATGATTTTGAAGCTTACAAAAGGAAGAAACAAAAAAAGAACAAAGGAAAAATATCTGAGTGTACGTACTAAGGATAAAGTAGTTTCAGATCATATTTTCTATTTATTTCTCTTGTAAGCTTCAAAATCATAACAACTCGAGGTTTTATGATATTCTTATATGTTATTCAAATGTGGATGGATACTTTTAGTTTGATTATATACTTAGAATCATTTATATTATATGAAAAATATAGATAGTAATAGAAAACTGTAATTCACAAACTTTTTTGTTTTTATCTAGTTGTTTTTTCTCATATTTATTTGCATACTTTCTTTTATTTTGGAAAAAAATTTTATTCTGAGGAACAATGCAATAACTTTGAGTTAATTTAAAAACAAATTGTAAAAACATTTTTTTGGTAAAATTAATATTTACAATATATTAAAATAACACGTATATTTATTTTTTATTAAAATTTTAACGCTACATAATTTTTATACTATTTGTTCACTTGTTTATAAATGGTGTTATTTTAGCACTCAGAAATATTAAATATTATTTCAACTTCAAATATTTAAATGACGTAATCACATTATGTTAGATTAATATTTTTGCGTGAATTTATATATTACGTGTGTAGTCTCCAGAAACGCGCGCCGAAATGATTTTTCGATCTTGAAACGCTATCTCTATTAAACTACCGCAGTAATATCACGAGTTACATTGACTAACAATTTAACAAATTTTTGATGCTTATTCGCATCTTCGAAACGATCTTAATAATGTTGAATGACATATTAAAATCTGTAAATAATTAATTCTTATTGCAAAAAATATTACCTCGGCTGGGAGTCGAACTCGAATCTCTTGCGTTCCGTGCGAGCGCCTTTAGACTACCAAGGCCTTAGTAATATTTTATTTTGGTGCAACATTTCCCATTAGAGCTTCGCTGATTTGATACCTTCTGCTGTGCGTCCTTTTTTTAATATTTTATAAGCTTCGGTTTCCTAAATTCTGTCCGTCGTGCTACCCTTCACAGATCGATTACTAATAGTGCAAAACATTGTCATTCAATTAATCTTTGAACCGTACTTCCGCCTAGTATATACCGCATTATTATTATTCTTCGCAATAATTAGCATATGAAGGAACAACGTCTCTTTAGGCGACGTAATGATACTGCGGTAGTTTAATAGAATTAGCGTTTCAAGACCGAAAAATCATTTCGGCGCGCGTTTCTGGAGACTACACACGTAGTATATAAATTTATATAAGAATCGTACAAGCACTAAGATCCAGCTAGACCGTTTAGGCTTTGATTTCTTAGTTTGTGTTATCACATATACGGTCCTATAATATATCATATTGTTAACATTTTTGCATTAAACATTCAACACAAAAATTTAAACGAGGACAGTTTAATACAAGTACAAAATGGTTTTTACCGTGTATGTTATTTTATTGTAAGTTTGTAAATTTTATCATTTTTTTTTTTAAACATTATACTTATTTCTTCATATCGATTTCCCTCTAGTTACATCTCAATTGAATTACGGAAAAAATATAAGATTTTATTTTCTATATTTTTTGCTTATTTATGTTTAACTTTTATTTTGGTGCAATATTTCCCATTAGAACTTCGCTGATTTGATACCTTTTGCTGTGCGTCCTTTTTTTAATATTCCCTACGCTTCGGTCTCCTAAATTCTGTCCGTCGTGCTCCCTTTCACAGATCGATTACTAATAGTGCAAAACAATGTCATTCAATTAATCTTTGAACCGTACTGCCGCCTAGTATATATCGCATCATTGTGTTTTCTATTGTTATGTAATCGCTGCTACCATGCGACAGTATCGAAAAACTGACCGCCACGTGTTCCTGGGAACAAAGCTTAATCCTTCCGAATTGGATCGATCTGTTAAAATTGCGACCTAATCATATTTCTTTTCTCATCGTCAAATAGAACCAGAGGGTTGTCGCTGTCCCGATATTACCCTTCGATTAATGGTGGTGGTTCTGCGAAATGTCGAAAATTTGCGGTCGGTTCGAAGTTATGTTGACTATCCTAAATTGACCGCAATTACGCGACCCCTATATATGCTAAGCGAATTTTTTGTCCATATACGCATACATAGTGATCGTTAACGAGCTCATTTAAAAAATAGAGATAGATGCTTATCTCCGTCCACAAATGCGATTCTTTAAATACTTTCGGTACAATTAACTCTGTGTTTACTAATTTCGTTCGGGCTCGTATCTGATTCGAAAAATTCATTATATAATTAAATTTTAAAGATGCTTTTTAAGCTTTTTTTTAATTGGCTATATTTAGAGAAAAAGACATAGTGTTGGCAACTATAAAAATAACAACTATACAAATTTTATGAGTGTAGACTTTTACAGAAATATAATATTGGTAAATTTAATATTGAAACAGTAATTAATTATATTTATTTAATACTGATGCTGATACAGTAATTAATTATTCATGTTAGGTATTGGAAGTACTGTTATTCAGTGTTTCTAATACTCCACATAAATAGTTAATTACTGTCTTTCATGTAATAAATTGGCTAATATTAAATTAACTAGCATTAGTTTTTTGTAAAGAGAAAATTATATCGTACATATAAACTTAAATAAGCTATTTTATAGTTATAGCAACTATAAAATATGATTTATACAATTATATAGTTGCTATCATTATGTTCTTTCTGAGTGTTATAATACATAAATTATTAATATTCCATTAATCTACATAAAAAAAATTATTAGAAACGGAATTGAAATCTGAAACTCGTAAGATAACTGGCGAAAAAGTAATTGAAACAATACAAAAAGACTAAAACAATGAAGCGTCCATACGGATAAAATTGCCGCTCACGTTTCAGATTTCTGTTCAATAAATTCGAGGAGAGTTACACGCCGACGATAGAAGATTTTCACAGGAAACTCTACAGGATCAGAGGCGAGGTTCATCAGCTTGATCTTCTAGATACAAGCGGAAACCATCCGTTTCCGGCGATGCGACGATTGTCTTTCCTGACGGGTAAGTCCATCGGCTTACCTCCCCGGAGAAATGCACTGCTCCGCGTTTCAAGTAGACGTCATATTCAAGATGCCGCAAAGTAATCACGCATATATTCTCGGTGAATATAAAAATTTAATTCTCGACAATGACATCCCGCTTTTATCACGGCGAAAATTAGTACAAGAAGGATTAATGGATACTTGAATCCTATATGAGCAGGTAAAAAATTAGCACGTTAGCGAGTGACGTGTTGCAAATGCATCGCGATGCATTTTATATGAGAATACGTCAGACCGCGGTGGATAGATGGAAAAAAAAGTCATAAAGACCCAGACGCTTTTTTGCTGTGAATATATTTGTAAATCTTTAAGCGTTTGAGAGAACGCGATGAATACGAAATGTGACGATCACCTAAAGATTAACTTCATGCTTTTATCCTAATATCCCTCTCGATGGCTGAGGAAACTTACGTTCTTCGATATGGCGAAAGAATATACGTCTAGAATCATACATCGATGAACAAGATTGTACCGAGCGTTTCTGTCGCCAGATTCGTTCTTCGCAAGTTTCACGACTTTCGGCGAAATCTCATATCCTCGACAACGATAGTTCACTACGTCCTGTACGCGGGAAAAGTTCGAGGGAAACTGCCCGGGGTGAGTGTCGACTGTTACCGGAATTTCAGCGATGCTTAGATACGAAATTGCACGAGTATCATGTGGTTCCAATTAATTTTGCAAAAGTCTAAGCGAGAATTACACGTTCAACGTTACAGTAAAAATTTAATTTCTGATTAAGAGTTCAGGGTTGAAATCGAATCTACAAAGACACAGAAAAAAAGTAGCTGCTTCAATAGTTTATCTCATTTATTTATTTCTGTAACGAATATTTTATTAAAGTTCTAAATAATGAGATTAAATTCCTTTAAATCCTTTTTTTTTACTATTTTTTACTTGTCTTAATTTTGATAATAATATACCTAATATGAACTGATTGGTGACGAGCTTTCAATGTTACTTTGTCTAATTGTAGCTGTCTTTATACGGTACGTGTAATCCCTTAAGTACGATTGATTGTATTTCACCTGTATATTAGAGAGACAGTGACTCTAACCAATCCCCGTCGCAATATTCAACGTGTTAAACGAAAATGGGATGTTTAACGAGTCGAGAACTGAGGAACGAGAGATAGGATAACGATAAGTGGCCGACAATACTGAAGAACGTTGTGTTTGTGGAAACAGTATGGGGACAATATGAGGAGGAGTACGTTCGCTCCATAACTCAATTTCATCTACTTTCCCTTTTCTACACCACCCGGTAGCCTTGCCTCTGCGGCACATGAGACCGTTTGTGCTTCGCTGATTTTGCGCATATAGACCTCTCTTGTCCCTCGTCATGTCGCGTTACCACCTGTACCCGATAACCTGATATCGTACCATGCTGTCGGATGCGCGACAATTGCATCAGTATCGCGGTTGTCATGATGGAGGGCAAGCTCTCCCAACTGAAAATACATATTTACATTCGGACATATATATATATATATATGTATAAAATATACAATTCCCAAAACGCATGACCACTGTCTGGCAAGACCACTGTTAATTGCTACACAGTGTAATACGCTCTGGAATGAAAAATGGATTCTGCATTTAAATTTAATAAGTGTGCCAATACATTAAAAGAGCAGTTACCTGGTTTATTTGATATTATTACATTGCTTATTCAGGCTTATTGTATTCTTATAACAATTTTATTCTGAAAACATAGTAAAAATATTTTATGACCAGAAAAGGTATTACATAACTTTATAATCGTGTACAAAAAATTGTTTAATAATAAATGGAAATTTACGCGTTTCAAAAGTTTTAGTAGTAGCAGTTTGTGCTCCCGGGATCCAACCACTCCGATTCGCTGTTTTAAGCGGGACTGCACAAATTGCATCGGACAGAACCGATACTCGCCTCTCAGTTATTGCACTACATGCGCCTGAAAAACGGCGATATATCGTCGTATGTTGCCAGTAAAGTTGACCTCACGTAGGAGCACACGATAAAATTAGACACGTAAATCCGAAGAATTTTTAAATTGCCATTCGTGTGTACGGAAATCAAGAGAGCCACCGTCGATGGGAATTTCATCGCGGCGTGTTTAGTTTTGTATTCCGTTCGACGCTCGTGCCGTCGGAAATTCCATGAGTTTGACAAAACGAGTCACGACTTCACGTTTTCCGCTCGCATTTTTTTTCGACACTTGCGCTCCACCGAGATCTCTTAATAATTCATAAAGCGGCCGATTGCCAAAAACGTTTCGCGCATAGTTATGCGCATCTAACAATAGTTCGCGAACGATCACGCTTTTTTTACGTGACTGCATCAATAAAGAATCGTTTTCTTACACTCAATCATATCTGGATTATTAATTCATAACTGCAGTTGCTTCTAGATTTTTTTATATTTGTAATGTTTTCATAAATAACGTGAAAAATAGGGAAAGCGCCAAATATAGTTGAGGCTGGATCTTGTCCAACAATATTTCTATGTAAATTTTAAATGCATTCTTAGTTCTACAAACTACGTGCCAGTTACTGTCGGACTTGAAACGCAATTATAAACTGAAGCTGGAAGTAATGTCACAAATTAAATTAATCGTCAATTTATTAATAATGCTAATGAGCATTTTAACACTAGAATCTAACTGTTATTATTGTCCCCTTTTTTATTTTTTAAATTAAGGTTGTATTTTTGTGTAAAAGACCAGGATTTTGAAATTTTTTTATTTTTCAAATGTTCTTTATATTGATAAAATATTTGATCTTTCATCACTTCCTTCATTTTCATAATAATTTATTTGAATCTTTTAATGAGTAAGAAACGTTGGTACTTTTAGTGTTAAAACACTCCAAAGAATAACGTATTGTGAAAAAATCGTTTTGGATTTTTGCGCACGCAATCACTCGTCCAGCTTAAGATCGGTTTATGCGTCGAGAGCGTAAAAAAGGTTTCCGCGAGCCGCGAATCCGTCGGAATACGCTTGAATACAGAGGAACGCGAAATGACCCCGATTCGAAGACAATGAGCCTTCGGACGGGGTTCCGGCTGTTGCGAGAGGAGAGAATTCCTTTCGACACGACCAAAGACACGAACTTTGCGGCATAATGGCTGACATACATATATTTTCATCTTGCGACGAGGACAATATCAGGCCTGTTTGGCGTGTTTCGCGAGAATAAGATGTTTCGCGATGTTCCACATGTAGTAGCTGCGAAGCGACAAGATTTTCGAAATATAGTATGGAGGTCTGATCTTTCCTAAGAAGTTTCTGGGTGATATTACGCGGACGAAATGAAACTAAATGAGTTAGATGGATGAACTAAATGGATTGTCTTTGAAATTTGGAAATTGTATTTATGAGGTAAATCAATTTTGTTACGTAAAATAACAGGATTTTAGGACAAGTGATATCACAAAGGTATCTCGTGAAGTTTAATTAAATTTTACATGTTTAACTGTGTGAAGCAGCATTTACAATTTTGTGACTCAATTATGTAGTAGATAGATCTTGATAGAAAAAGAGAAGGTCGCAGGAGGCACACGCTAAGTACTCTTTCATATCATCAGATCGATAATAATTAGAGGGATATATACACATTACATTATACACACACACACACACACACACACATATATATTTATATATAAAGGTATTTGTCGCTTTTCGCATAAAATTAATAAGGAAAATAGAATTAATGAAATTATTAACAATATATAATAATACATATAATAATTCTACGTTATTAATTAGTATAATTATAATTGCTAAATTCATGATAATAATAATAATGTTAATGATATTAATGATAAATTCCTGGTGGCAAATCGTGGGAATGAATTGAGGTCTTTTAAGACTCTATAAACATTAACGTACAGCTAATGACAACGTTATTGTTATATACGACACTTAGTGGCATCTTTTAGCGAGAGGATATGCGATAATAAAACCAAGTAGAACGGTTTGCTGGCAAAGCAACAACGTTATTACCAAGCTTATGTTCTATACGCTCGACTCGTCGAGTTTCTCATTGGACGAGCTTTTTGTCCGTCCACAAGAACGGCCAGTTGATCCTACTCGCCCTTTTGTTCGCGGCGTGTTTTTGTCGGAAACAAACGGTAACAGTGCTGCTCATAGATACGAGACCCGGAATCTCTCTATACCGTCGTCAAGGTGGATTTATAAATACATAGGCCGCGCCTCCGTGAAAATAAATCCGTCAAGATAAATATTTATAATCTGTAATAAATGCGTGTCGCCCGTGACTTGCGTGATTATTAGTCCGTTATTATTAGTCCATATGCAATGGCGTGTAGCGACTTCCGTCCGGTTTGAAATAATTGCAACCGATGTCGCATGTAATAGCGGTGAGAAAGGGACGTGCGAGAGAGGGTTGAAAATTCAAAATCGTGTCGGCACACGTACCCTAGTAAAAACCATTAAATAAATTCGAGAAAATATACATCAAAAATTACGTGAAAATACGTTCGTGTATTTATTCATAATCCTCCGGAGCTGACCGTTAAAATCTGTTATACAGTTTATCTGTTATATACTGACGTTGGGTCTGTGCGAGACCCATTAAATATATATTAATTGAAAGCCACTAATAAATTTTTAGGGTGATATATTTCGTATAAAAAATAAATACTGAGTTATTTTAATAAAAATATAATCAATTTTGCGGATAACATAGAGAATCAAATTTGCAGCATTTGTAACATCAAGAAAATTTAATTATTTAACATTTTTGTGTACAAAATAAAATTGTTACAATAATACACGGAAAAAACAATTTTGCTGAAGTATCTAAAAATAATTTTGTTAGACTATCAAAATAATTATGTAAAGCACTTAAGCGATGATAATGTTACAAAATTTTTTAATTCTATCAGTCAGTTTAAACGTCTTATATAACGATTTTAATGATCCAAATAAAAATATACAAATCGGTAATAAAATTTATAGATTCTTCAGCAACACTGTTCTCTCAGTGTAAATACAAGAATTAAGATTTAATAGTAAATTCCAATATAATAATATATTTTTTATCTTAAAATTACTTCACAGAGAAACTTAAAGTATTTTTACTCATCAAATTGTTTGTTATCTAAACAACCACTAATAGATTCGATAAATTTACATCAGCTCCGCAGGGTTAATATTCAGCGTTTTGAGGATAAATACTCGCCGTGTGTTCGAACATACGACGATCGACACGATAGTTTCGACACGATAACCGATTTCGCAGGGGACCTCTTCGTCGTGGTGTTCAGCATGGACTGTCGGGAGTCCTTCGAAGAAGCCATCAGGCTGAGAGAGGCAATTCTCGAGACTAAAGTGAGCGCGACCCAAAGTGCCACGAAGAGCAGAAGGGCTCACTATAGTTTGAAGGTCCCTATGGTCATCGTGGGGAACAAATGTGATAAAGATGTAAAGTACGTTTTTTTGTTTTCCGAAAACTTTGGTCTCACCAGATAACTGAATCATCTCGTCGTTGCATCTTTGAGGCTGGGTTGTTCTATTTTTCGATAAATTTTGTCTTATTTCCTCTCTCGTTCTTGTTTTGATTCTCTCTCTCTCTCTCTCTCTCTCTCTCTCTCTCTCT